>NW_006772616.1:1569153-1628358 GCF_000442215.2 Lipotes vexillifer | reverse complement strand
AGCAGGAATCAGCAAACGTTTTATGTAAAGAACTCTATTGTGAATATTTCAGACTTTGTGGCCATAGAGTCTGTCACAAGTGCTTGATTGTGCCATCACAGTGTGAATGCAGCCATGAAAGATCACTAAACGAATGCATGGGATTGCGTTCCAATAAAACTTACATACACAAAAGGTGGTGAGCCAGATTCGGCCTGGGAGTCATAGTTTGCCCATCCGTGATGTTTAGCACTAGTCCTAAAGCCATTTTAAAACAGATACTTTTCCAGACATTAACTAGGGTCAGCTTTCAAGTATTCAGACAGTCAAACGTGGGTGCCCAGGTCTTGTTTAAGTGCCAACAAGAGGGTATCAGTAACACTCAAGCGCTAGAAATCAACTCAGACACTTTTCCATCTGTTCCCGTTCCAGTCCATTTTTGTGCTTGTTTTCATCTTCATTTTTGGCTCCACTCCTGGCTTTGGGTATTTGGTCTCTTTAGCAACTCTCTAGAAAAAAAATTTGACCAGGCCTCTCATCTCCAGCTTTTTCGGCTTTGGTGGCTTCAGGCAAAACTATCAAACATGGTTTTTTCTCTACGTCCCAAACCTTGGATGAGTCTACCCAGAGTAAGGTGAAGGGTGGGCATCTGACCGCTTAAGACCATCATCTGAATTTCACAGATCATTATGCAGAATAATGTTACCCACACCGGCTCTTTTTCCTCTGCAGAATAACGTTACCCAAACCGTCTCTCTTTTTTCTGCACCTTCCTAAACTAGGTTTAGTAGCAAAATGGAAATGGTTTATGAACTGGATGTCTGTGACTATAAATTAGTGGTCCTGCCCAATATCAAGATGATGAAGGAAAAATGTCCAGCAGGCATACAGTTTCTAATTTTGAAATAAACTATCCTAAGAGACTACATGCTATACTCCACCAGTCTTGTTAAAGTATTTTTTTTTAAGTTTTCCGAAAAATATGCCAACTTAAACCCATGTGTGATGAGCCTCCTGAAACAACAGTGAGTTGTTGGTGAGATTTTAATTAAGAGAACATACAGAAGTGCCCATGATAGTACATGGCAAGTGGTAGGCACTCCAACATGAATTCCTTTACCCTAACATATGAAATGTAGGAGAAAATACCAACAAACCCAATTCAATTTATGAAAGTGAATGTATGTTTTCAGATGGTGTTTCGGTAGGAAATTCCTTAAGCCGAGTTCTATTACCCCAGAACGAAAAACAAGTGAAATGACAAAGGAACCAAGATTTTGCCAATAGCCACATAGTACCTAGAAGGTACTCTATGTAAGAATACATATTACCTCTGCAGAACAGATTTGAGGTAATGGATAATGGATAATACCTGAAGACAAGGACCTAAGAGATTTTAGCAGAGTGTACAGGGTCACACTTTTATGTAACCTGGAGAAATGGGGCTGGCTAATTATCTGTTGCATTTTAGTGAGTACTAAAGACATGCTCAAGAAACATGATTAAGAAGAGGAGAACAAGAAATACTTTAGCCAAGGTTTATAAAAATAAACTTCAGTATAAAGGAGAACCTTGTAAATGTTTGCTCATGACTTTTTTTTCAAAAAAAGCAAAATAAAATATTTAATACTCTCTTTCATATGGCATAATTTCACTTGTTTTTGCCTTAGGCAAAAGGGAGATTTTTGCCAATAAATTTGCTTTTGAGCTTTTTCAAAAAGGAAACCTAAGCTAAAAGCTGTATTTCAGCGAGAAACAGATCCTCACACTAAATCTTAAACACATTTTCAATAATGTTTTTGAATGGTAAAAAGTGATTATTTTCACTTGGAAAAAAAAAAAATTCCAGAAAAAATGAGAACGAAATTTTGAAAAATTAGAATTGGGCATTAGCAAGAAGAATTTTTTTTCTCAAAAAATAATCTGATTTGTACTTACATTTCATGTTCATATTGTTTTGAGAAAACAGTAAACCATGTGACTGAATTAGTTTATCCAAATTACTAGGGATTATATTTCATCCGAAGAATATTAATGAGAATTCTTTAACCCAAAGTACTGGAGACTGCCTTACGTGAGAGTAAGGCAAGAGCCTCCATTGAAACCTGCATTCTGGAATCGCCTAGAATTTCTTCAGCGTTTGCCAACTTCATTATTTACCCAAGTTATTGCCGAATCTAGCAAATAAGTTGTAGCTCTTCATTTTTACTTTCCTACCTTGGATTATATAATAATATGAAGACTATCCAGAGAAATCTGTGCTCTTTTGGACTCTACTAACGTGTAATGGGGGGTGAATTTTTTCACTGTGGGGAGAAAGAAAACATCTATAAGTTGTCAGTATGAAGTGGAAAAGAATTTGGCCTTAGAAATGAAGGCAACAGCAGAGTTAAAGAAAAAGAACAAGCTTAATAGTTTAAAACACTGGTGGACCATATTTTGACATTAATCCTTAACTGCAATAAAAATGATTATATATTAGAAATTCTCTGATTATAAATGATTATATATTCTCTTGAAATTCTCAGTGACAATCATCTCTAACTCCCTTTAACTTTCCCCTAGATTAGTGGTTTCCAAATCACAGTGACTCATGTACCAAATTCGAAATTCTTGCCTTGTTTGTACGCAACGTCTAATTGTTTTTTTTTTAACATCTTTATTGGAGCATAATTGCTTTACAATGTTGTACTGGTTTCTGCTGTTTTTAACTGACCTGATCTTTTCTGAATTACATGCATTTACAAAGAAAATTTACTATCACCATGAAATCAAGGGTTTGATGTTCCAGCTATATTTTGAATACATATTAAAATAAAAACCATATATTAAAAAATGTTGTAACTATTATCACATAAAATTATCATATACTCTGCTGACCCTAAAGAAAAACTACCCTATATTAGAAATGTATACTTCACATTAATGAGAAAAAACTGATATCCATTAAAGTGTTTTTATAACTGTGAACATTTTGGTAAACTGCTATCAATAGGTATATTCGTTGTGGTTTTCTTCTAATTGCATGAACCTCTAGTTTGTCTATAGCCTGGGAGAAATCCAAGAGTAAATAATAATCAAGTTCTTTTATTAACTGCTATCATACCTCCTGGCATTATATCAGGCTCTTGACTTACATACAATTCATTCACATGATAACTCAATGAACTTGGTACCTTTGTCACCCCCCAGCAGCATTACAGATGGGAAAACTTATGTTCAGAGAATTTGAACAATTCGCTTAGGAGTATATAACTGGAATTTGCCGGCTAGGGTGTCCTGTTACAAAGTCTCCCTCTAAGAACTAAAACAGGAATGTTGTGGAATATGAGGGGGTGGCTTGCCAACCAGCAAAAGGAGAAGACAGAGAGGGAGTGAAAGTGGGCTGGCTGCTGACTCCAAGGAAAAATATTTCTGCCTCTATTTCCATTGTAAATATCTCAGAGACTAAAACCGCAAGATTCGTATATTGTCTTTCAGATGTTTCTAGCTCTAAAACAGAATGAGTCTAAGACTCACATTTTCAAATGATCTCTAAAAGACGAATTAAGATACACTCCTCATTTGCTCAAGTCCATTTTTTTTTCAGCCTATTACCTTGTGTACATGGAGGCCCTAGTTTCACAAAGCAATATAAATCATACTGTCACATGCTCATACTTTTGGAATTAGGGAATTCTGGCTCCAAAAGCCACGAGGCTGACAGACAGCTGTAGTAATTCCAACAAATCTATATTTATGTGCGTTTCAGCAGAGCACTGAGCATTTACATTTTCTACCACACACACTCCCTGTGTTGTTGATGAAGTGAAAAGTCAAATTTGAAGGGATGGGTATCAAATTTACAGGACCTTTTTAGGATTCCAAAAATTAGGAAGAATAACTTCAGGTCATATAAATGCTCTTGTATAATATATTCTTTTAATGTGAAAAAAAAAAGCTTCAGAAACATCTTCTATCCACTTAAACTGGTCAAACGAATAGTTTGGTTAAGGATCACAAGGACATGTGCTGCTGAGAAGAAAACTGGTAATAAGATTGTGCTATGTTTAATTTGGATTGTTAAAAAAGAATATGTTACTTGAGAAATTTCTCTGTTGATTTGTGGAAGAAACCAGGTTTTGTAAATTACAGCAAGAGCGAGAAATACATCGTAAGATATCATCTGCAAGATGATTTTGAATTCATTTTGGATGAAAAGCCTTTGATTTTATTTAGTCCAAAATATACAAGAAACCTCATTCATTCTCTACTGAGATCAGTAAAAATGATTGCAGGTTAAAACCAACATGAGTAAGTATCTCTCTTTTCAAGGAACAAACAAATTTAAACCACCCACAGACATGCGTAGTTTTATATTTTTCTTTTAACAACTGCTCTGTAACTTATGTAATTTGTTCCCACGTTGCTCTGTTGTAACTGTTGTGTACCATGGCTTCGCTTCCAGACATTGTGCTCCTAGACATTGGCCACTATGACCATTGTTACTTAACGTTGTTTTGGAAATTATAAATAATTCAGTAAGAAGAAATATGAAACTATTAGAAACCAGGATATAAAATTATGAATATTTGCTAAGATACTAGAAAAGCTCAGAAAATCAGAATTCAAAAGCACATTCAACATTATTCATAATATAAAATGCAAAGGAAAGATTGTGATATTATATTTTGTCTAATACATCATCAAGTAATAACCAAATACTCTCACGTGGGCACTTGGAAAGGAACTCTCTTTTTTCCGATGTTGAAAGTGTAATTGATATCATCCTTCTCAAAGGTAGTTAGATCATGCATATTAAGATATTTATACCTTTTGATACAGTAACTTCACTTTTAGGATTTTTTCTAAGAAAATTAGATGAAGTCATATATATATGTATGTGTATATAAACACATACATATATATACACATATTCACATATACATGCACACTATTAATTGAAAAGTGGAGACAAATTTAGTTTTCAACAGCTGAGGAATTGCTAATGGATCACTGTACATCCCCTCCATCAAACATTTCCCCAACATTAAGAATAATTTTTCTAAAGATTATTAGAGAACAAACGCTGAAAGGTTAGAGAATCTTCTGATATGAGTAAGCTAAAAATTGAATACTAAACTCAAAATATGGCAATACTCAAATCTTGGCTAAAATTATATATATTGCTTATGAAAAAGGAACTGTGAGAAAAACTATCAATGTTGTAATGGTGACAATTTTTTGGTGGTGAGATTTAGGGTGATTGCTATTTTCTTTATCACATTACGTACTAAAGAGAGTGTGTGTGTGTGTGTGTGTGTGTGTGTGTGTAATACTTTTTCATTGTTTTATGGTTTTATGTAGTAGACGGTAGTCCAAATAAAGGACTCATTAAGCATTAGCTAAGTTTATGGAATTTTCTTTTCCACACCAAAGCCAAATTAAAAATTAGCAAGATAAGCAAGTATCATTTTCTTTTAACTTGTTCTCCTGGGTGACTTTTTATTCCTTTCCCAAACTCTCCCTCCCCCAACATTTAAGGATAAAACAGATGATCCCTTGCTTTTTTTTTTCCTTTTAAGAAAAAAAAAAAATCATTTTTTGTTTTTTTTTCTTGATTTGGAAATTAGACTTAAATTTTAAGATGATGCCCAGTTTGACTTTGCAAAATATTATCTACTCTGATTATTCCTGAATTTATATTTCTAAGCCAGGCTTCCCTCTTTCTGCAACCCCAGAATCCTACATTTAGCTGTCCACTTGAAATCTTAATTTGGCTATCTATAGGTTTTTCACAGTTACAATATCCAAGGCCTAAGATATTCTGGCTTTGGTTTACTCACTGCCCCATATCCCTAGAACAATGCTAGAATCATGTCTTGTATATAGTAGCTGCTCATTAAATATCTGCTGAATGAATTATTGCCCATAGGGCCTGTGGGCTCCTGCAACAGTCACAGAACTCAACATGGCTGAGGATCATTAAAGGCTTTGATTTCTTGAGCGCTCTACAATTACGGTTATTAGTCACTGAATGATACTTGGGAATCACTGTAAAGGAATCCCTTACACTGGCCTAACCCTTTATAATACATAATGCCATTTTTTATTTATGATACCACTTCAGTCTTTCAAAAAACTATGAATCAGCCATGGATGATATTCTTTTTTCCTGTTATAAATGTAGACAATATCATTTACTGAACACTTACTATGTAGGAAATACCAATGCCCAGTGCTTTGCAAGCATGATCATGTTTAACCCTCAGTGTTAAATATCACATTTTAAAGATAAGGAAATGGGCTTGGATGAGCCTAGTATCCTTGTAAGCTAGGTAGGTGCCTTGTAAACTGGGGATTGTAATTGTTAGGAAGTGTAAAGAAGAGAAAACAGGCTTAGAGAGATGAAGTAACACTCAGTGTCTGTCTGATACGACAGGTGGAATGAACCAAGTGAGGGTTAGACCCAGGTCACGTGATTCCCAAACTCACGCCTTTAAATACCACGCAATGCAACCTCTTAGTGAAGAACCTGGTTCTTTCTGGGCTGGTCAATGCTAGAAACCAGACTGCTGAGTCCTGGCCTGGGGCACTTAACACTTCACCTTAAGCTTATTTAATCATACTTAGTGGGATGGTGATATTGGGGCTATTACATTGGTGTCTCTGCCACTCCAGGCTCCTTTGAACCCATTACACTTCCTAACCATTCAGCTGCTTCAGGGAGAGTCACATAAAGCCTACATCAAATACTTTTCTGAGTGGATTTCGTATAACTATAGCACAGGTGATAACCTGAATACCAAAGTGCTTTTAACATGCAAAAACTAGGCACTTGAGGGAGAAAATAAAGGAGTTTTGCTGGCATTTCTTAACCTTGGTTTCATATCAGTATCACAACTTTAGAGGGAGAATTCAAAGAAGATCCTGTGGGCTAAAGACACGAAGTCACTTTCTTGCCACACAGGGACGAGATCGAAGTCTTTTATGGGCAAGTGGAAAGTACAGGAGGGGACAGTGACAAAAAGAGAGACAGCTGGGGAGAGGAGAACTGGTGCAGGCGCGATGGGTTCCCTACCCCCCTCCCACCTTGGCTGAGTCCTGGGGAGACGGGAGTAGTAGCATGGAGAGCAGAGACAGATACCCTTGGCAGGATTAAGGAGGCTTAACAGCAACAGAGAATGATATAACTCATTCTCCCAGGGTGACACTGAGAACAGCTCTGTTTCTGAGAGACTCTTGGTCCTCTGCAAGACTGCTAAGCAGTTAGGTGATGGTTCTCAAACCATAAACAAAGAGGTGAGTGACGTCCTGGCCTTGCCCCGTAATACTTAAAGGAGGATCAAAAAAAAAGAACCCCAACAGCCAAAATAAATATTTTAATGCATGACTGAAAAAAGAAAATAATATGGCAGAAACTAATGCAACACTGTAATTCAAGTATACTCTAATAAAAATTTTAAAAAATAAAATTAATACAGAAAACAATGACAAACAGAATATAAGGGGCTGCCGCTCCTTGACATTCACATGTCCAATCTCTCAGGGAGTCCTGTGGGTTCAACTTCCAAAGACTCTCAAAGGTTTCTGACCAGGACTGTTGCTGCTGCTTGAACCCAAACCATCAACATCCTTCATCTGCACTCACCGGCAAGTCCCTCCTCTCTCAGCACTTCTGCGCACGTCTCCCTCTAATCCATCCTCCACATAGCTACCAAAGGCATCTTTAAACAATATCGCATCGAACCATTTCCCAGCTTAAAACTCCTAAGTTTTAAGTTATTTATTCGATGTAAGTAGAATAAATCCAACTCCTCAGCAAGCCTCACACTGCAGCCACTTCTCCGAGTTCAGCCCCTCCTACCTGTCTCACGTCTTTTGCTTTGCTCAGAGTCAGAACAGTGAAGCTCACTCCCACCTCCAGACCTTTGCACTTGGTGGTCCCTCTGCTCTTTGCCTGGCTGACCCCTTCCCATTCCTCAAACTTCCACCTGTCTCATCTCTTTAGAGAAGGACACTAAATTATTCTTTCACACCTTGTTTTTTTAGAAGCTCTTATCATAAACCTTGTGTAATTATATCATTCTATTTATGGGCTTATATATTTATTTTTCTCCACCTCTAGAAAGCAAGTGCTACTAATTAAGGGACCACGCTCTCCTTGCTTATGGCATGCGGTAGGTGCTCAAACAACGTGCTGAATGACTAAACAAGTGATAGGGCTTTGATGAAAAAGAGTAAAAGAGCCACCATTGGTTGCAATCAACTGAGTGCTAAACATCGCACAAGGCACTCTCCGTATACTATCTCATATTAACATCCCAATTTAACGTGAGAAAATGGAGGCTCAGAGAGTCCTATGGACTTGCCTGAAGCCAAATATTGCAAGTTGAGCTTTGTGAATTAAAAACTGGTATACCAGACCTTGAGAACCCAGAAAACGTCAGCGCAGAGTGAACATAAAACTTGACCACAAAGGTTCACAGTACAAGTCATAAAAGGACATAGTATGCGAGAATCTATCAAAAGTATATTCAGATATTCAAGCTTTTTTTTTTTTTTTTATCAGAAACATTCCCGTCAGTCCCTACTCTGTTCCTGCGTGAATCACATCTCTTTGGAAGAGATAGGAATTACCTTTCCTGAGCAAAAATCTTCAGTGGAGGTCCCCAAACTCGCAAAATTCGCTCTGGGAAGCAAATCGAAGTCCGCCCGTCTCCAAAGCCTGAGTTTGTCGACGATCCCATGCTCCCCCGGGGCTTCTGCTAGTTGAATCCTCAATGAGTTAAATTGTATTCACCTGGCAAGGTCCATCATCACCTGGCCTGAGTCAAAATGATCACAGCTTTAATCTCATTTCATCCCTTATCAACCCTATGAGGCAAATCCTGTCATTATTTCCACTCTACAGATGGGGATACTAGGAATCAAATCTTTTAGTCAGAATCAGAAGCTGGTGGTAGAGGCAGAATTCAAACACGGGTGTGACTGTGATAGAGCCTCCAATTTTAACCTGTTGGTCTCCCTTCAAACGTTCTTCAGAGCAGCTCTGTGGGACTGCTCTGGGGGCAGAGCCATGGTCTACTAGCTAGCACTGGCTAGAGCGAGTCTTATAAGGATGCAAAGCCCCAGATGTCTGCCATTAGTGAATCCTTTATCCCCGGAGAGGCCATATGCACGTTATTTACTTACAAGGGATTTGAAGTCTGGTAACCCTAGCTATATGCTGCAACTCCCTGCGTGACCCTGGCTAAGTTACCTAACCGCTCTGAGCCGCAAATTCATGGCGATAAAATAGCACCTACCCTCTATGGGATGGTGAGACTTTGAATGGGATAAAGAATGAAAAACACTTTGTATGTTATTTGTCACAGAGTAAGTATACAAAAATCAGAGGATTATTGTGATTAAGATCTTCAGGGACTTCCCTGGTGGTCCAGCGGTTAAGACTTCCCGTTCCAACGCAGGGGGTGCGGGTTCAATCCCTGGTTGGGGAGCTAAGATCCACATGGCTCGCAGCCAAAAAACCGAAACATAAAACAGAAGCAATACTGTAATAAATTCAAAAGACTTTAAAAATGGTCCACATGAAAAGTAATCTTTAAAAAAAAGATCTTCAATATTTTTCAGTCCTCTATTTATATTTTCAAACAGAAGAAAAAAGTTCCAAAGACAAAAAAATTATATCAATTTCCAATCTGTCTCAGGCCAGCCTAGGTGGTGATGCACCCACTTCTTTCTATTGCTGGACCCAGGAAGCTTGGTATTTGTGGGCAGATGGGCTTATCATTCAGAGAGATAAATAGCAGGGTTCTCCTGATGCAACAGGAGACTATGTGGCACCTAATAAGAACTAACCAATAAGCCTTGTAAATACTGTTTTAGGGATCTCTTCAAAGGTGAAAATACTTCATTATTTCATACAAATTGTATCAAATTCTTGCCATAGATATGTGCCATGATGGGTCAGTAAGGTTGCCTTTGTGTAACAAAAGTAAAGAGCAATTTTAATTGGTATAATTAAAAGTCCCATTCTTTTTTTTTTTTTTTTTTTGAACCTGCTGAGGGATTATAGCAGGACACGATTGCTTCCATGTTTGAAATAGTGATGTCTAAACAGCGTAGTTGCACCCTCATAACGTTATTAGTGAGCAAGAGAGCTAGAGCTATTTTTTTTTTTTTTTTTTTTTACAAATGGAAGAAGGTTTATTATTAAACATTTTTTTTTTCACTACAAGAATTCTCAGCAAAGTTACCATATACTGGCAGTATTCACCCACATTCTCCCTATTTATTTATTTTTCTTATTCTTGATTTTTTTTTAAACATCTTTATTTGAGTATAATTGCTTTACACTGGTGTGTTACTTTCCTCTGTATAACAAAGTGAATCAGCTATATGTGTACATATATCCCCATATCCCCTCCCTCTTGCATCTCCCTCCCACCCTCCCTATCCCACCCCTCTAGGTAGTCACAAACCACCGAGCTGATCTCCCTGTGCTATGTGGCTGCTTCCCACTAGCTATCTATCTTACATTTGGTAGTGTATGTATGTCCATGCCACTCTCCATACATGGAATTTAAGATATATAGTTTCAACTTGCAAAGGTGAGGGGATTCTTGTTTTGCAATGGCTCTTAGCCTTTCTAAATTATCACCACTCTACCCAAGACATGGCCTGACTATGAGAAAATATGGTAACATATTTTTTAAAGATTGTAATGGCACAATAGGGTCAACATAATATAAATTTATTAATGGACTGTCTTGCTGAATATAGTAAAAAATAAATAATTACTAATTTCATTTATAATATTTTCATCTCCCACATATACTCCTCCCATTTTTTAACTGACATATTCGTCTAAAATTTGGGGGAAATCATAAGAATTATTTTTTTTTTTTTTTTTTTTTTTTTTTCTTGCGTTATGCGGGCCTCTCACTGTTGTGGCCTCTCCCATTTGCGGAGCACAGGCTCCGGACGCGCAGGCTCAGCGGCCATGGCTCACGGGCCCAGCCGCTCCGCGGCATGTGGGATCCTCCCGAAACGGGGCACGAACCCGCGTCTCCTGCATCGGCAGGCGGACTCTCAAGCACTGCGCCACCAGGGAAGCCCAAGAATTATTTTTTATTTGGTACCTTGCTTTGTTAAACAGAGAAAAATATCTTATTTATTAATGTTTCTCGACATCAGTTTTTGTATCTTATCTCAAGTTCAAACAGAATAATCTGGAACAATGAGAGCTATCAAATTTAAAACCACAAGTGAAGAAATTTTATAAGGGCAATTACTCTATAAAATGCTCATTTTTATTCATGCTACAAATGCAGAAACTGAAATACAAGGAAGATAATTTGCCAAGATGTTACGTGCCAAGCATAACATTGCTTTTAGGAATCCTGTTTTTACAGTGAATCCATACTGTCTTTAAACTATAGGTTAAACCCGAGAATTCTTATTACAGGATTTAGATAAGTTGACACCACTTCTGCCACCTTCAAAACTTGCTCTTGCCCTATATCATCATCCCTCCTTCAGCTGCTCTTGGATTTTCAGGAAGAAATGAAAGAGTTACTAGTACTCATTTCTTTCTTCCAAATTTTTCTTGAAAACAATTCTGTTAGGACATTGCTCCAAGCACTCCACAGAGATTGCTACAATCTGGGTCATGAAGGACATCCACCGTATTACATCCAACCACCAGTTCCTGAGCCTCTTCCTACTTGAACTGTCACATGTGACACAGTTGATTACCCCTTCCTCTTTGAATCACTCTCTTCTCTTGGCCTCCAGAAAACTCTGCCAGTCCTCTTAAAGCCCAGATGTCCCAGAATGTTACTTACACTGCATTTAATTGGTCAAAGCAAGTCACAAGACCACTCTAGATTGAACACAGACTCCAATGTATGAGTGGCCAGGGAGGGAAGGAGTTGTTGGTAGCCTTACTTTGGAGACTATAGCATAGAGCTGAAAAGTAAATTGAAGTTAAACAGGTGGATGAAGGAAAGGGGGAAAATAAGGGATAGGAAGACAGAAAGAGAACTATGTCCCATTTAGAGAGTACAGTCATAATTTAGTACAGTACGTTTAGGCTTCATCAGACCACCTATTTTTACTTTAGACTGAATTTGTGGTGACTCTCCCTTCCCCATTTACTCTCCTGCCCCCCAAAAATTTGAGATTTGTAAGAGTTCAAATTACCATTTCATATTAGATAGGCTAATTTATGATTGTGATTATGATTGTGATTAACAAAAGTCAAAGAGAATCAGGACTAATACTTTTGCTTTTTCCTTGGCCTTTCCCACACAGATCAACATAGCTGCCCCAACTCAAGGTTTCACGTTCAGACTCAAAGCAAGAACGTGGTGCTGGCCATGGCTGTTCTCAGAATCCCACAGCCACCTTTCAATCCTATATCAAGGACTAGAACTGAGTCATATGGCTGCCTTTAAGTATAAAGAAAACTGGAAACTGAGTGTGTAGATTTTCCCAGTCTATATTTTAGAGATAGTGGCAGAGAAGTGGGTTGGACTAGCTTTTGTATTCATGAACCTCTAGTGATTACTACATTTAAAAGAAAAAAAACCCAAGACAAAATAAAAAGAAACACATCAAAATCTATCTTTTACAGCATGAGTTGGATAACTTCTTCTGTAAGGGCCCATACAGTAAATAGTTTAGGCTTTGAAGGTCATACACCTCTGTCAAAATTACTCAACTCTGCCATTATAGTGCAAAAGCAGGCATAGACAATACATAAACTAATGAGCCCTGACTATGTTCCAATAAAACTTTATCTAAAAGAACAAGTGGTGGGCCAGAGTTAGCCCTGCGGGTCACAGTCTGCTCACCCCTGCTTTAGAATGATAATTTGAACAAACATTTGTCTAACCCATGTATATCCTCAGAGTCCTATACCTCTACTCAACTAATTTGCATGGTTGCTAAGAACTACACTTCCTGTTTGGACCAAAAAAGAATTCATCACTTCATTGTTCCTGGGGGGGGTGGGAACTAACAAAAAAGCAGTAACAAAACAAACAAACAGAAACAGGCTCAAATGTAGCAAATGTTAAGTTGGGATGTCATTATAGAAAGAAAATATATTTTATAATACATTTTAGTCCTGCTCTACAATAAAATTTCATATAGGCACTTCAAGTAACTCCTCTATCTTGATGATATTCAGTCATTGGAGACGTAGCCAGAAGCACTGAATACAGCACCTGGAGGACTGCTAGGATGGGATTTATATAAATACAGCCATAAGAAAAGAAGTGTATCTATATGACTTGTGTACCCAAAACCTTTATCCTCAATAAGACAATTTCAATCGCTATCTCGAAATTCTTCATGTGCCCCAGTGGTTACACTTTGCCCTTAGCTATTCAGCATCTCTTAACTTAAAATCAACAGCCTTTTTCGCAAGTATGGCATCAGCATAAGAGCTGAAAATGAAAACGACTCCAAAAATAACTTCAAGTTAATTGTGCAGGTGAGAAAATACATTCACCCACACATCAACCAGTGCCAAATTGTCTGAGTGAAAAAAATGAAAATCTGGAAAGGGAGCAACGAAGCCCCAATTCAAAAATATGCCGCAATATATTTAGCACTCCTTACTACCACAAACACCATTATTTAAAGCATTTTACGGGACAGAGCTTCCTTCACAAAAACTAGATCAGAGAAGTTCTTTTCAAAAGTATGCAAAGAACAAAATGATTGGTGCACTCTCCTCTATCCAGAAGGTTACGTCCAGGGGTTTCCACATATGGCATGTGGCATTCATGATTCTACTCTGTCTCTTACATCGACCTTCTACACTGTGACAATAACTGCTTGAATTTTTTTTTTAAGAGTTTAATTGTTATGCTAAAAAGAGCTCTTGTGGTGATCTCAGGAGACCAACGTCTGGCCAAGAGTTAGATACAGTCTCTACTATTTCCTTTCCTTAACGTGTCCCCCTACTTGTTTCCAGAAAATCTATAATACGTAATGATTTAGAATTAATACCCCAATTCCCTAGGTCTTTTGATGAATTCACTTACACTTGGGGATCTGACCAAGGCATCTTGTTCATGAATAGTGGAATGATTACCAAGTCCTGATGGGGAAGGCACAATGCCATCTTTTCCTGAAATACATCCCAAATGAGAAATCAACTGTCTCAGGCCTGGATTTTTGTGTGTGTCATTTTTTTCATTAACTATAAAATGCTTTTGGACGTTTTCCTCCGAGCTACTGCCATTTACCCTCTTATATCTGTTACATGGTCGAGAAGAAGATCCAGTATCTGAAACCTCCCTCGTGCATCTACACCAGGTCTTTGAGAATTTAGCATTTGAATCAATTAATAGCCATTGCTAGGCAAAATTTCAGAAATCAGTTTTTAATTACACTGGGCTGAACGGATACGTCCTCATTCTCCATCTGCCAAAAACTTAACATGAAATGAATCACAGTCCAATTCCCACAGTACCTCTAGTTCAAGCAGTTGATATTGGAGGGCAATACACAATCCTGATTTCATCGGTTTGTTCATTACTTATCAAATCTTTCAAGCATTAAAGTTCAAGTGGATTTAGTTTTTTCACTTTATATACTTAAAAACTAAGTCAAATCCCTTCATGAATGGCATATAATCCCCACAGCACATGTTTTCTGACTCTAGTGGCCTCAAGAAAACCAGCTGGGAGGAATAGTGGCCAATAACCCAATTCCCCTCTTGAAATCAGAGTCAGGCAGAGCTGTTGACTCTGAGATGGGAGATGAGGCCGTGCTAGTAGGGACCCTGACCATCAGTGGAGCTTCTGTCACTGTATGTCTGGTGTGAATTGAAATTGTTGACCTGATAGCATAAGGCTGAGATTTTCACTCACATTTCCCAGGCTGCTTCAAAACTCTCTTGCCAATGGTAGTGTACGGTCCTACTCTCTAAGCACGGAGGCAAGCAGCCAGTGTGATTCCCCACAGTGAATAAATATTCTAACTCTCGCAGATTTGTGACCCTGAGTTTGAATGTTTGTTCAAAAGCTTACCTCATTTGTCCTGGGCATGACACTGCTAGTTCAAAACTCATGGTGGAAAAGCACAGCTTTAAAGAGACTATTAATAGTGCTCTTCAAGCATCGTTTGACACTAGTTAATCTTTACCATCATCCATAGGAATTTTTTGAAAAACAGAATGTGAACTCTGCCACTATGTAAATCAAGTGAGGGCAACATAGCTGTCCTTTCAGAGCATAAAATCAATAATGGACAAGAGTGAAGAAACAGGGGATATACTGAATTGCCACCACTAATCAGGTAGCTCTGGTTTTGACATCCTTCACCGCATAGGTCATGTCATTAGTCAAAATTTTCACTATAGATAAGCCATGGCTGCAACCTCCCAACTCACGTAATCACAGGCTGTCCTGAACTATACGCCCTAAGAACTCAAGAGCTGACGGTACTCTTGGTGTCTCCTCATCAGCCTCATGGTGCCTGGCAGAGTGCTGTGTACAACCTGGCACTAAGATATATATTGAATGAGTGAGTGGAATACATCTAACCTCTGAATGAGTTTACATACACAAATTTTGGCTGGTTTCCCAGGAACCCACCCACACCTACAATAATTAAAACTCTTTGGCTAATGGCTATGCCCAATTTAGGCCTAGGTCTTCAATCACCTATGTATTTTTAATGATTAAGAGGAAGGATTAATAGTTGATGAGCACCTCTTATATGACAGGACTTTTTGCTAGTTGTCCTAAGAACATTTTCTCTGTTAATCTTCACAACAAATAAAGTATTATTACTTTTATTTTACAGAAATTCAGCCTTAAAGAAAACTTGTCCAAAGGGCAGAATGCCAGGACTGGAACTATGGTGACTGGACTCCATCACCCCTGTTCCTTCTCCTACATCATCCTGCCTATCACAGTGCATGCGTCCAGTCTTTCCTTAGAAAGGATGGATACACTCTGGGTTGGAGATGCCTACTATTTTGACAAACTCACTCCCCTGACGCCGAGATTGTGTAATCCCTTATGCTGACCACTTAGCACATGGGGCCATTAAAATTAATGGAAATTACATAAACATAATTTCAGAAGTGCTCAAGAGCCACCAGTGGCTAGTGCCTGCCTTCCTGGGACACAGCACAGATACAGACCATTTCCATCATCACAGGGACTTCTATCAGATAACACTTACTTAGAAAAAAAGCCCTTGATTTTCTAGGATGCTTAACTAGCAAATCTGAATTCTACCACCTTTAGATGAGAGAGGAAAGTTAATTTAGAGTAAGCTTGTTCTTTATTCTGACAGGGAGTAAGATGCTTCTCATTTAACCTATTGATCATAATGTTGTATTTTTGTTTATAGCTGTTATTGGCCCCTTACTAAGTCAGAGGTACAAGTGCTCCTCCTTGCTGGTGACAATGGGATTTACAGTAATACGCGTTCAAGCTCTTCTCTTTGACCCTTATTTCCAGTTTGAGAGTGAGCTGACTGGTTTTGTGTCCAGAGGAGAACAAAATTATTTCATCTACTCAGAGATCAAAGTCAAAATACCTCAACCAAAGGGCTGGCCCCAGGTCATCACAGTGACCCATATTTATCTCTCTGATTCTAAGGATGTAAACACCAAAGAGTTCTATATTATAATGAATATATAGAACTGCAAATAGACTCTGATGCATTCATACTACTTGGTTTTCCTTTTTCAGGAGGTTTTAAAAGGTGCACTGGCCACCTTCAGATCACTTTCATTTTCCATTAAGAAAAAGAAATCCCAATGTGTTTTATTAAAATTTTTCATCACGAATATTACACTCCAATTTCTATTTTTTAACTGAAAAGGATTGATTAAGTCAGCAGGTAGCAACTGAATCGTGTTTAACACTCAGTGTGACTGAAGTAGATTATTTTTTCCTTTTTTTTTTTTCTTAATATCCCTGGGCAAGGCTTGCTTTCTGCTCCTTTACTTACTGGTACTCAAATGTTGCAGCTCTAACCAAGGGTTTTTTTTGTCATTTCACTCCCCACCAAGGACATGTAGTGCAAAAAAATTCAAAATGCCTCAAATTACTTGGCTTAATAAAAATTGACAGGTAGTGTTGATACAAGAGAAAGAAATTGTTGGAGGTGAAGAATGGAAGGCAGAAAGCATGCCTCACTGCAATACTGTTGGGCAGATTTAAAGGCTCGTTGTAACTTGTAGCAAAGTTAAAATAATGCTTCCGTAGTAATAATGCCTTTCCTACTTACAGCGTTTTCATCTACAGTTAGCCTAAGGCTTTTTACATTCTGTATATAGATACCACTTGAACTTCCACTGAAATCCAGCCAGCTTTGCCGTGGAATCAAACATCTTCTCTCTGCCAGCAATATTACACAACAGTTTTCAGGAGGGAAAATGAAGAATAATTTCTCCTGTTGAAACTGCAGAAGAACTTTCTGAGCGGGAAGAATGTAATTTCTTAGTTAGAATTGGCACTTATGCTAGGACCTAACACCCCAATTCATACAGAAAGTGGGCGTGGAAACTTCAAAGAACACAAGCGGTCACCACCAATAGTTTTATTCCTCAAATGGTTAATTATAGCATTTATGAAAATGAAAGCTATTTCCCAATATGACTTCTTGCTTTTACCTGTTAAGCTTGAGAGGACCACAGGCGTTTTGTTTTGTTTTGTTTTTCCTTTTTGTAAGGGAAAACAATTATAAGAACACACCTACACTTTTAATCATGCAGAATGGTCAACAAGGGTAATTAACGTGTATTTAAGCCCTGGTAGGTACTGGCAGAGCGGTATATCTTTTCATATGTAATTAATTATTTTGTAGGTTTATGATTTTCAGAGAAGTATAAAACTTAAAGGTAAATAATGCAAATGAAAACTACTGGAAAACGTAGAGATTTACACTTTGTGATTTTTCCTACATCTAATTTCCTATAGAAAGTATTTACCAAGGGAAGTTACCTATTAGACAATAAGCAAGGAAAAGAGGGGCAGGGGTTGAAAAGAGTGGGAAAAGGGAGGAAGGAGCAATTTTCACGTATTCAGAAGTAAAAAATAAACCAACATGAAACACAACAACTTTCACCTTCCAAACCAGAGAATGACTAAAATACTCTTTTCTCTTTAATATTCTCTCAAATTACTTTTCTCTCAAATTAATCCTTCTCAAGGCCTGCAAAGGAACGGGCTCAGAGATTTATATAATTTATACCAAGAGTTGTGTATTTGAGCCATATTTGAGTACCTATGATGGAAATTTAAAGAATCGGCTCAAGTAGGAATTAAGAATAAAACTTCAGAGCGAAGAATCCCAGAATTTCAATCCATTTTTAATCTGTGATGTAGTCATTACAACACAAAGCCCTCACCCTCTCAAACTCCAAATTACTGTACAAATATCTACCGACTAACAAACAAAACTGCATCCGCTTGAGAAAAAATTCTGATAAAATCTTTTAGGGTTATCAGAGGAGAGCAATGACCTGTCAAAGGTTTCCTGGTTTACCGTGCCAGATTATTTTGGTTTTCATTTATTCATCAATTAATTAATTAAATAATTATTCACTAAACGCCCATAGTACCCCACACTTCTATCACCTACAAATATCTCCAGATATTGCCAAAATGCTCCCAATTGAGAACCACTGATATAACCTATGAATATTTAAGAGGTTAATTTCCTTGAGTTATTAAGGAAATATATGCTTGAGTAGAATTATGACAGAGCACTTCAAAGAGAAAACTAAGAAGAGGTAATATATCAAACTTAAAAGAAAGTGAAAAGAAATATCTGTATTAAAATGAAATCTCTGATAAGGTTTCCTTTTTACTTTTTATTATTTAAGTTTTCAGACACACACAAAAGTAGAGAAAATAAAAAAGTGAACCTTTAGGAACCCTCCTACACTTTTAGTGGGAATGTAAGTTGGTATAGCCACTATGGAAAACAGTATGGAGGCTTCTCAGAAAACTAAAAATAGAATTACCATAAGATCCAGCAATCTCACTCCTGGGAGTATACCCAGACAAAACTACACAGCAGAGAGATACATGCACCCCTATGCTCAAAGCAGCACTATTCACAACAGCCAAGACATGAAAACAACCTAAATGTCCATCGACAGATGAATGGATAAAGATATTGTACATATATACAATGGAATACCACTCAGCCATAAAAAAGAATGAAATAATGCCATTTGAAGCAACATGATGGATCTAGAGATGATCATACTAAGTGAAGTAAGTCAAAAAGAGAAAGACAAATACCATACGATATCATTTATACGTGGAATCTAAAATATAACACAAATGAACCTATCTATGAAACAGAAACAGAATCATGCACATAGAGGACAGAGATGGTTGCCAAGGGGAAGGGGGTTGGGGAGTTGGAGTGGGAGGCTGGGCTTAGCAAATGTAAATTTTTTATATATAGAATGGATAAACAACAAGGTCCTATTACATAGCACAGAGAACTAATATCCTATGATAAACCATAATGGAAAAGAACTTTAAAAAAAGAATGTATATATATATAATAAATATATATTATATATTATATATATATGTATAACTGAATCATTTTGCTGTACAGCCATAGTTAACATAACACTGTAAGTCAACTACACTTCAATAAAAAAATTAAAAAAGAAAGTGAACCTTTATATACTTTTTTTTTAACATCTTTATTGGAGTATAATTGCTTTACAATGGTGTGTTAGTTTCTGCTTTATAACAAAGTGAATCAGTTATACATATACATATGTTCCCATATCTCTTCCCTCTTGCATCTCCCTCCCTCCCACCCTCCCTATCCCACCCCTCTAGGTGGTCACAAAGCACCGAGCTGATATCCCTGTGCTATGCGGCTGCCTCCCACTAGCTATCTATTTTACGTTTGGTAGTGTATATATGTCCATGCCACTCTCTCACTTTGTCACAGCTTATCCTTCCCCCTCCCCATATCCTCAAGTCCATTCTCTAGTAGGTCTGTGTATTTATTCCCATCTTACCCCTAGGTTCTTCATGACCTTTTTTTTTTTTTCCTTAGATTCCATATATATGTGTTAGCATACGGTATTTGTTTTTCTCTTTCTGACTTACTTCACTCTGCATGACAGACTCTAGGTCCATCCACCTCACTACATAAAACTCAATTTTGTTTCTTTTTATGGCTAATATTCCATTGTATATATGTGCCACATCTTCTTTATCCATTCATCTGTTGATGGACACTTAGGTTGCTTCCATGTCCTGGCTATTGTAAATAGAGCTGCAATGAACATTTTGGTACATGATTCTTTTTGAATTATGGTTTTCTCAGGGTATATGCCCAGTAATGGGATTGCTGGGTCGTATGGTAATTCTATTTGCAGTTTTTTAAGGAACCTCCATACTGTTCTCCATAGTGGCTGTAACAATTTACATTCCCACCAGCAGTGCAAGAGTGTTCCCTTTTCTCCACACCCTCTCCAGCATTTATTGTTTCTAGATTTTTTGATGATGGCCATTCTGACTGGTGTGAGATGATATCTCATTGTAGTTTTGATTTGCATTTCTCTAATGATTAATTATGTTGAGCATGCTTTCATGTGCTTGTTCGCAATCTGTGTATCTTCTTTGGAGAAACGTCTATTTAGGTCTTCTGCCCATTTTTGGATTGGGTTGTTTGTTTTTTTGTTATTGAGCTGCATGAGCTTCTTGTAAATTTTGGAGATTAAGCCTTTGTCAGTTGCTTCATTTGCAAATATTTTCTCCCATTCTGAGGGTTGTCTTTTGGTCTTGTTTATGGTTTCCTTTGCTGTTCAAAAGCTTTGAAGTATATACTTTTTATACCTATTATTGAGATTGATAATTATTTACATCTTATTTACATCTTCTACATGTGTTTCATCTATCACTTTTTAAAAAAACAAACCTTAAGAACCGTGATATTTTATCCCTAAATATTCATTATGTATTCCTAAAACATGAGGACATTTTTATACATAATCACAATGTCAGCCTTACTCCTAATAAAAGTGGCAATTCCTTAACATCATCTAATATGGCACACACTTGTATTTCCCCAATTTTCCCCAGAATGCCTTTTTATAATTATTTCATTTGATTTAGCATCCAAACAATATCGACAAATTGATTCCATTTTGATATCTTCTAAATCTCTTCCTCCCCTCCTCCTTTCCTCCCAATGCTATAGACTTGAAGAAGCAGGATCTGTTTCATCCTAGTTCTTTTAAAATGTTCCACATTCTGGATTTGTCCAATTTCTTCTTTTTGGCACCATTTAACTTGTTTCTCCCCTTACTTCCTGCAATCCTTCCATTATGTTCAGATACTTGATTAGATTCGAGTGCAACTCAGTTCACGTACAACATGTACTCCGTATTGTCTCCCATCAGAGGTATATAAAATCGGGCTGTCCCTTTAGTAATTCTAAAATTCATCAGTGGGTACACATGGGTTCATGTGGCAATAACCTAAAAGCACAAATGTGAAGTTACATTTTCCCCAGTAAAGTTATCTGCAGTGGGGTTCTTTGGCAGCTGGCAAATAACCGGTTGTCCGTCAATCTTTCGCTTCATGGTTTGGGCATCTGTTGATAACCACTGCCTGAATTACTACATTAAGGATTGCAAAATGATGATTTCTAAAAATTTTATCATTCATTCTGCATTCATTAGTTTGAATTCTTCTTCAAGAAGAAGTCTTCCTGCATTCTTTTCTTCACCAACCAGTCTTTATTTGGTTGCCCTGAAATCCAGTTCATAGGGGAAAATCAAAGGGAGAATACATTACACACTTTTTGGCACTTTGCTTTCTTCACTGTGAGGGATATAAAAGTTAGTCACCCAGGTTTTCTTTTGGAAAAGGACTTTTTGGTCAGCTGCTGGGAAAGGCATAGGCAAAAGGTCTTCAGCTGTTGGCCCCTTCAGAGATCTGCCGTGACCACATCCAATGACTGACTGATGAGGAAGCTATAAAACCCAGTCATTTAGGCCCAATGGAGGACACTCCAATGGCCCATGTCAGCTCTAGAGCTCACTGTGGGATCATCTAAGGCTGTTATTTGGACTTTCACTGCAATATCACCTCTCTCTGCTTAGTCTTTTCCTGCACTGATGGGTGTTTATACCAGGGGCACTGCTACAAACATCCCGCACACTGAACTCCATCTCAGAGCCTTCCCAAACAGGGCTATCAAATCTAGCAAATAAAAATATGCCCAGCTAAATTTTATTTCAAATGAACAATGAAACGTTTTTAGTATAAGTATGTCCCGTACAATATTTGGGACATACTTATCCTAAAGAGTACAGAGTTCACTTAATAAGATATTCTACAGATCACTCTGCACTTGTGTATATATCTTTTCTTTATTTCTTTTTCCTACTTATTATAAGAATCTACTGGTAGATATTTGGGATACTTACAATTTTTGTCATTACATACAATGTCACAATGAAAAACCGTATGCACATATTTCACACTTTTTTTTAACATCTTTACTGGAGTATAATTGCTTTACATTGTTGTGTTAGTTTCTGCTGAATAACAAAGTGAATCAGCTATACGTATACATATATCCCCATATCCCCTCCCTCTTGAGTCTCCCTCCCACCCTCCCAATCCCGGCACTCTAGGTGGTCACAAAGTACTGAGTTGGTCTCTCTGTGCTATGCGGTTGCTCCCCACTAGCTGTTTTACATTTGGTAGTGTACATATGTCAATGCCACTCTCTCACTTCATCCCAGCTTACATTTCCCCCTCCCCATGTCCCCACATCCATTCTCTATGTCTGCATCTTTACTCCTGTCCTACCCCTAGGTTCTTCAGAACCATGTTTTTTTTTTGTTTTTTTTTTTAGATTCCATATATATGTGTTAGCATACGGTATTTGTGTTTCTCTTTCTGACTTGCTTCACTCTGTATGACAGACTCTAGGTCCATCCACCTCACTACAAATAATTCAATTTCCTTTCTTTTTATGGCTGAGTAATATTCCACTGCGTATATGTGCCACATGTTCTTTATCCATTTATCTGTTGATGGACACTTAGGTTGCTTCCATGTCCTGGCTATTGTAAATGGAGATGCAATGAACACTGTGGTACATGACTCTTTTTGAATTATGGTTTTCTCAGGGTATATGCCCAGTAGTGGAATTGCTGGGCCGTATGGTAGTTCTATTTTTAGTTTTTTAAGGAACCTCCATACTGTTCTCCATAGTGGCTGCATGAATTTACATTCCCACCAACAGTGAAAGAGAGTTCCCTTTTCTCCACACCCTCTCCAGCATTTATTGTTTCTAGATTTTTTGATGATGGTCATTCTGACCGGTGTGAGATGATATCTCATGGTAGTTTTGATTTGCATTTCTCTAATGATTAGTGATGTTGAGCATCCTTTCACGTGTTTGTTGGCAGTCTGTATATCTTCTTTGGAGAAATGTTTGTTTAGGTCTTCTGCCCATTTTTGGATTGGGTTGTTTGTGTTTTTGATATTGAGCTGCATGAACTGCTTGTATGTTTTGGAGATCAAT
The DNA here is from genome assembly GCF_000442215.2 of Lipotes vexillifer. Taxonomy (NCBI): domain Eukaryota; kingdom Metazoa; phylum Chordata; class Mammalia; order Artiodactyla; family Lipotidae; genus Lipotes; species Lipotes vexillifer. The sequence continues at coordinate 1,604,832 of NW_006772616.1, read as the reverse complement.
CCTTTGTCAGTTGCTTCGTTTGCAAATATTTTCTCCCATACTGACGGTTGTCTTCTGGTCTTGTTTAAAGTTTCCTTTGCTGTGAAAAAGATGTTAAGTTTCATTAGGTCCCATTTGTTTATTTTTGTTTTTATTTCCATTTTTCTAGGAGGTGGGTCAAAAAGGATCTTTCTGTGATTTATGTCATAGAGTGTTCTGCCTATGTTCTCCTCTAGGAGTTTGATAGTGTCTGGCCTTACATTTAGGTCTTTAATCCATTTTGAGTTTATTTTTGTGTATGGTGTTAGGGAGTGTCCTAATTTCATTCTTTTACATGTAACTGTCCAGTTTTCCCAGCACCACTTATTGAAGAGGCTGTCTTTTCTCCATTGTATATTCTTGCCTCCTTCATCAAAAATAAGGTGACCATAGGTGCGTGGGTTTACTGCTGGGTTTTCTGTCCTGTTCCAGTGATCTAAATTTCTGTTTCTGTGCCAGTACCACACTATCTTGATTACTGTAGCTTTCTAGGATAGTTTAAAGTCACAGAGCCTGATTCTTCCACCTCTGTTTTTCTTTCTCAGGTTTGCTTTGGCTATTCAGGGTCTTTTGCGTTTCCATACAAATTGTATAATTTTTTGTTCTAGTTCTGTGAAAAATGCCATTGGTAGTTTGACAGGGATTGCATTGAATCTGTAGATTGCTTTGGGTATTATAGTCATTTTCACAATGTTGATTCTTCCAATCCAAGAACATGGTATATCTCTCCATCTGTTTGTATCATCTTTAATTTCTTTCATCAGTGTCTTATAGTTTTCTGCATACAGGTCTTTTGACTCCTTAGGTAGGTTTATTCCTAGGTATTTTATTCTTTCTTGTTGTAATGGTAAATGGGAGCGTTTCCTTAATATCTCTTTCAGATTTTTCATCATAAGTGTATAGGACTGCAAGAGATTTCTGTGCATTTATTTTGTATCCTGCTTCTTTACCAGATTCATTGATTAGCTCTAGTAGTTTTCTGGTAGCATCTTTAGGATTCTCTATGTATAGTATCGTGTCATCTGCAAACAGTGACAGCTTTACTTCTTCTTTTCCAGTTTGGATTCCTGTTATTTCTTTTTCTTCTCTGATTGCTGTGGTTAAAACTTCCAAAACTATGTTGAATAATAGTGGTGATGTTGGGCAACCTTGTCTTGTTCCTGATCTTAGTGGCAAGGGTTTCAGTTTTCCACCACTGAGAACGATGTGGGCTGTGGGTTTGTCATATACGGCCTTTATTATGTTGAGGTAAGTTCCCTCTATGCCTACTTTCTGGAGAGTTTTTATCATAAATGGGGTCTGAAATTTGTCAAAAGCTTTTTCTGGATCTACTGAGATTATCATATGGTTTTTATCCTTCAACTTGTTAATATGCTGTATCACATTGATTGATTTGCGTATACTGAAGAATCCTTGCATTCCTGGGCTAAACCCCACTTGATCATGGTGTGTGATCTGCTTAATGTGCTGTTGGATTCCGTTTGCTAGTATTTTGTTGAGGATTTTTACATCTATGTTCATCAGTGATATTGGCCTGTAGTTTTCTCTTTTTGTGACATCTTTGTCTGGTTTTCGTATTCAGGGTGATGGTGGCCTCGTAGAATGAGTTTGGGAGTGTTCCTCCCTCTGCTATATTTTGCAAGAGGTTGAGAAGGATGGGTGTTAGCTCTTCTCTAAATGTTTGATAGAATTCGCCTGTGAAGCCATCTGGTCCTGGGCTTTTGTTTGTTGGAAAATTTTTAATCACAGTTTCAATTACAGTGCTTGTGAATGATCTGTTTATATTTTCTATTTCTTCCTGGTTCAGTCTCAGAAGGTTGTGCTTTTCTAAGAATTTGTCCGTTTCTTCCAGGTTGTCCATTTTATTGGCATAGAGTTGCTTGCAGCAATCTCTCACGATCCTTTGTGTTTCTGCCGTGTCAGCTGTTGCTTCTCCTTTTTCATTTCTGATTCTATTGATCTGAGTCTTCTCCCTTATTTTCTTGATGAGTCTGGCTAGTGGTTTATGTTTTGTTTGTCTTCTCAAAGAAGCAGTTTTTAGTTTTACTGATCTTTGCTATCGTTTCCTTCATTTGTTTTTTATTTCTGATCTGACCTTTATGATTTCTTTCCTTCTTGATTTCTTTCGCTCTGCTAACTTTGGATTTTTTTGTTCTTCTTTCTCTAACTGCTTTAGGTGTCGGGTTAGCTTGTTTATTTGAGATGTTTCTTGTTTCTTGAGGTAGGATTGTATTGCTATAAACTTACCTCTTAGAACTGCTTTTGCTGCATCCCATAGGTTTTAGGTTGTCATGTTTTTGTGTGTGTGTGTCTTTTTTTTTGTCATGTTTTTATTGTCATTTGTTTCTAGGTATTTTTTGACTTCCTCTTTGATTTCTTCAGCGATCTCTTGGTTATTTAAAATAGTGTCTTTCTTAGCCTCCATGTGTTTGAATTTTTTACAGATTTTTTTCCTGTAATTGATTTCTACTCTCATAGCATTGTGGTCAGAAAAGATACTTGATATGATTTCAATTTTCTTTAATTTACCAAGGCTTGATTTGGGACCCAAGATATCATCATCCTGGAGAATGTTCCATAAGCACTTGAGAAAAATGTGTATTCTGTTGTTTTTGGATGGAATGTCCTGTAAATATCAATTAAGTCCATCTTGTTTAATGTATCATTTAAAGCTTGTGTTGCCTTATTTATTTTCATTTTGGATGATCTGTCCATTGGTGAAAGTGGGGTGTTAAAGTCCCCTACTATGACTGTGTTACTGTCAACTTCTGCTTTTATGGCTGTTAGCACTTGCCTTATGTATCGAGGTGCTCCTATGTTGGGTGCATAAATATTTACAATTGTTATATCTTCTTGGATTGATCCCTTGATCATAATGTAGTGTCCTTCTTTGTCTCTTGTAATAGTCTTTATTTAAATTCTATTCTGTCTGATATGAGAATTGCTACTCCAGCTTTCTTATGATTTCCATTTGCATGGAATATCTTTTTCCATCCCCTCACTTTCCGTCTGTATGTGTCCCTAGGTCTGAAGTGGGTCTCTTGTAGACAGCATATATATGGGTCTTGCTTTTGTACCCATTCAGCCAGTCTATGTCTGTTGGTGGGAGCATTTAATCCATTTACATTTAAGGTAATTATCAATATGTATGTTCCTATTACTATTTTCTTAATTGTTTTGGGTTTGTTATTGTAGGTCTTTTCTTTCTCTTGTGTTTCCTGCCTAGAGAAGTTCCTTTAGCATTTGTTGTAAAGCTGGTTTGGTGGTGCTGAATTCTCTTCGCTTTTGCTTGTCCGTAAAGGTTTTAATTTCTCCGTTGAACCTGAATGAGATCCTTGCTGGGTAGAGTAATCTTGGTTGTAGGTTCTTCCCTTTCATCACTTTAAATATGTCCTGCCACTCCCTTCTGGCTTGCAGAGCTTCTGCTGCAAGATCAGCTGTTAACCTTATGGGGATTCCCTTGTATGTTATCTGTTGCTTTTCCCTTGCTGCTTTTAATATTTTTTCTTTGTATTTAATTTTTGATAGTTTGATTAATATGTGTCTTGGCATGTTTCTCCTTGGATTTATCCCGTATGGGACTCTCTGTGCTTCCTGGACTTGATTGACTATTTCCTTTCCCATATTAGGGAAGTTTTCAACTATAATCTCTTCAAATATTTTCCTAGTCCCTTTTTTTTTCTTCTTCTGCGACCCCTATAATTTGAATGTTGGTACATTTAATGTTGTCCCAGAGGTCTCTGAGACTGTCCTCAATTCCTTTCATTCTTTTTTCTTTATTCTGCTCTGTGGTAGTTATTTCCACTATTTTATCTTCCAGGTCACTTATCCGTTCCTCTGCTTCAGTTATTCTGCTATTGATTCCTTCTACAGAATTTTTAATTTCATTTATTGTTTTGTTCATCACTGTTTGTTTGCTCTTTAGTTCTTCTAGGTCCTTGTTAAACATTTCTTGTATTTTCTCCATTCTATTTCCAAGATTTTGGATCATCTTTACTATCATTACTCTGAATTCATTTTCAGGTAGACTGCCTGTTTCCTCTTCACTTGTTTGGTCTGGTGGGTTTTTCCCTTGCTCCTTCATCTGCTGCGTATTTCTCTAACTTCTCATTTTGCTTAACTTACTGTGTTTGGGGGTCTCCTTTTCGCAGGCTGCAGGTTCGTAGTTCCCGTTGTTTTTGGTGTCTGTCCCCAGTGGGCAAGGATGGTTTAGTCGCTTGTGTAGGCTTCCTGGTGGAGGGGACTGGTGTCTGTGTTCTGGTGGATGTGGCTGGATCTTGTCTTTCTAGTGGGCAGGTCCACGTCTGGTGGTGTGTTTTGGGGTGTCTGTGAATGTATTATGATTTTAGGCAGCCTCTCTGCTAAGGGGTGGGGTTGTGTTCCTGTCTTGCTAGTTGTTTGGCTAGTTGTTTGCTAGTTGTTTGGCCCAGCACTGGAGCTTGCTGGTCTTTGAGTGGAGCTGGGTCTTAGCACTGAGATGGAGATCTCTGAGAGAGCTCTCACCGATTGATATTACATGGGGCCAGGAGGTCTCTGGTGGTCCAGTGTCCTGATATCGGCTCTCCCACCTCAGAGGCTCAGGCCTAACACCCAGCCAGAGCACCAAGACCCTGTCAGCCACACGGCTCCAAACTCCAGAACTCCACACTCTGGAGGCCCTCTCCCCTTCCGCGCAGGTCCTCTATTTCACACTTTTACCAGTGTACTTTAAGAAACATCCTTAGAAATGAGATTGCCATATTTACAAAGTAAATGCATATGTAATTTTTTAGGTATTGCCAATTCCCCTTGACAAGGATTAACAGCATGATATGATGGGACTGATAGAGAAAAAAATGCTAGCAATACGTTTCTCCATAATAGTGGGTTATTGATTAGTCTTAATAGAGCTTGCCCTTTTTTTTTTTCAGTGCATTGCATATTTAAAGTTACTACAGTTGTTTTTTAAGTGTGTACACACTAGAGTTTGAACTTTAAAAACAAAACACTCTCCAAAAACTGTAAGACAAAAAATTAAGAAATAGCATGATCAATTCAGAAACTAATAGAGGAATAAAAGCAGGCAGAATTCGGAAGTATTATTCTCTTAAAACCTGAATAGTATACGGTAGGAATAATTTCTAAAAGCATTTGGCAACAGATATTGAGAACTTTCAAAGTAGTTGTATATCTTAGTCTTATATTTATGCTTTTGAAATGTTTTCTAAGAAAATACTATGAAATATGGATAATTTACATACAAAGTTGTTCACAGCCCACATTTTGTATACAAGTAAAATACAGTGTGGTCATAAAAATGAATGGTATTTTTAAAGAATTTAATTCAAACCTGCTATGAGAATAACAATGACAACCCAAAGGAAAATTTTCCAGAATTTCATCACCCAATCCATGTTTCCATTTTTATAGAGAACCCTTCAGTACCTCTGCATGTATATGCAACTTGGGCAAAGTTACAATAAATTAGAACTTGATATTTAAAATTTTAGAAAACATACCATCAGTCTGTTTCTATTTTGCTACTGTCTTGGTATTTCTTACCTCATTCTGACCCCATTAAGATCAGCCAATTTACCAATGTGTTTGTATCTTTCTACACCTTTCTCCAGGCTCACAGAAGTTAATGCACAAATTCAATTCACATGCAGGCAACATTTTTGTCTTTGCTTATTTTTATATAAATGTGATCATTCTATAGACATTTCCCAATAACTGGCTTCTCACTCAACGTCATATATCATGGACATGGGTCACCAGATACAATTCTAAATCATTCTTTTCTATTAACTGAATGCTATTCCTAATATGAGTGAAACATACTTTATTTTAACCACTCTCCTATTTATTGGCATTCAGTGTAAACAGGTTTTTGTTTTTATTTTGCCACTCCATGCTGAAATAAACTACACATATAACTACACATGAGCGATTTTTATTTTAATGGAAAAGTTTCTTAGGAGTGGAGTAGCTAGGTCAAAGGGGATGTACTTTTTAATTTGAAATGCATATTTCTGAATTAATTTTTTAAGGTCTATACCTATAAACGTTCCCACCAGTAGTGTGTGAGAGTGACTTGCCTCCTTGTACTCACCAGCACCTTATTAAATTTTTGTCAATCCGATGGGTGATAAGTACTATCACATTGTTATTAATGAAATAATTCATTCTTTCACGTTTATTGGCCTTTTGAATTCCCTCTTCTGTCAATTGCTTATTATGCACATTTTTCTATTGGGCCACAATGCTTTTGCTTATGTAATTGTATGTATTTTATAATACTATAGCTAAAATTTTTTCCTGTCACATGTGTTGCAACATTTTCTTCCAGCTTCTCATTTGTCTTTTGATTTGGTTTTAGTATAGTTTAACATACAAAGATACTTTATGGATTTAAATGTCTCTTTTCTTTTATGGCTCTGAGTTTTCTGTCTTGCTTAAATTGCTTTCCTGCACCCTAAAGTTATAAAAACATTCACTTAAATTCTCTTACCAGGTTTTTAGTTTTATTAAAAAGCTTTTAACCTTTTTATCTACCTGGAATTTATTTCTGTTTATTGTGTGAGCTTGGGCTGGGGGTGGGGTGCAAGACCGCTGTTTATCCAGGTGGATAGCCAGTTTTGAAAGCACATTTAATAAATAAATAAACCACTCTTTCTCTACTGAATCAAAATGTCATATTCTTCATATTTTAGTTTTCTAAGTATACTCAGATATATTTTTCCACATATTTGTCTCTTCCTCTGCTAATATTTTAAGATTCTGATTATCATACTAAAATACAGATTTTAATTTCTAAAAGTTAGTCACCTCATGTAATTTTTTAAACAAAATTTTTAGATATTCTGAACATGTACTCTTCCACATGGATATTAAGATAGTTTGACCTTTTTCCTTCCTCTCTTTCCAAAAACAGTTTGAAAGAAGTTTTGAACTTCTAATTCAGATGATGTTTTACTTATATACTAATATACTAATTTTTGGATGATTGACATTTTTTGATACATCTTGCTGTCCAAGAATGGTATGCCTTTGCTTTCTTGTGGTCTACTTTTATTTACTTAAGCAAGAGTGAATAAGAATATTCAATGACTAGAATGACATTTGTGAAGATTTTTAATGACATAGAATAACATTTAATATTAAACCAAATAAAAGCAAAGAAGTAAAATTACATGGACAGCATGATGCCAATTAAGTAAAAATGCATGGAAAAAGACTGAAAGGAAATATTCTAGAACGTTAACAGTGTGACATGTCTGAGTGGAAAATCTGTAGATGACCTTTATTTACCCTGTATAATTTTCTATAGCTTTCAAATTTTTATTGGGGGCTGGATCCAGAGCATGGCTCTGGATGAATAAAATGCATATAAACTCTCCTAATTCGCCCACCGAAAGAGGAAGTGAATTAGGAATCCTAGAATCAATAATGAAAAATAAGCAGCACCTCTTGCTGTGTGCCAAAGTCCCATTTTGTCAGAGAAGGACCTATAAAAAACCTTCTGTGACAAGGTGTCTGATGGATTCAGTCAAACTACATAGCACCATTATATATGTAGAACGTTTCTTTCCTTATCAAACAGAAACTCTAAAATAAGCATACCAGTTCAAGCTTCCAACATAAGCGTTATGTTGGAGTTCATGAGAAGTAACAGCAATTAGTGTACTGGGCATTTATAACTTCATTCTGACATTTAATAAATGCTCCACACAGAAACTGTGAAAGCACTTTACCTGAAATCACCAACTAGTCAAAGGATGAATCGGAGATAATGCTTAGGTAACTCAAAAGAAATTTCTGTGGATTTTCTAGAAAGTATTTTCATGAAGGCTAAATTGCCAACTGAAAATTGTTACTCCCGAACAAACCCTATCAACATGTTCTTTGCTGTCTCATCTTCCAATATGTCTTCTTTTGATTCTTCTGAAGCATGAAAATGAAAGGCTGAAACATTAGGTACTCAATGAACGCAGGTTAAAATTTTCCACTATGAAAATACCTCCCGAAGTGAGCATTTTTTTCACGTCCTCCTCTTGGAAATCATATAACAGCAACAAGAAGTCGGGGAAAAAAGTCTGCAAACTCCATTTACAATGAAGCTAAGGTACAGATGTAACACAGAGACACGTATATGATCTGCTGAAACAGCTTAGATAGGGAAAAAGTGAGGAAAATTTTTTTAAATGAGATGATTGAGAGGGCCCAGCAACAGTGGGTATCAGAAAGTCAGGAATGATACACTTCCTGAAGGTGAGAGCGTCTCCCTGTGGTGAAAGAATTATATCCGGCATTGGCAATAAGGGGTTAGAAAATGTAGTAGTAGACAGGGTTGGCAACTGAGAAAACTCTTTGACTTGGTTCAATTTACAGGAGCAGACGAGGTGGGCCTATACGAATAATCACATCAATACCGTAGTTTTAGGAGTGCTATATCTGCATATTTGTCCCTGTGGTAGTAAAGAAGGAGACAGCTTTCAGTCTGTGAACCTGGAGGACTTCCCCTGCTCTTCCCCATTCTGAACACTTCCACCACAACACATCTGCAAATAGCCAACTCACTCAGATGAGTAATAAGAAAGTTCTAGACATGCATCCGCAGAAAGATAAAACGTGAAAGCTGCAGCAAAGAACAGCAAACTGTTAATAGACTTAAAAAACACATTTACCATAAAATACTGTCACAAAGCAGAAAAAAAATTACAGCTAAAAATATCATGGAGTATTCTGAAAATGTGAGGTAGCAACCACCACTAGGAACACCACAAAGAAGAATGCAAGAACACTGAATAAATGCAAGAATTTAGGGAAAACAGTGAGGGATGAAAAAAGAGGATATAAAATGGGATGTGTACGAATAGAACATAGAATAGAAGTAGAATACAAAAACAAAAATTTAGGAGGGACTTCACTTATGGCAAGATGAAGGAGATGTACTTTTCAATATTCCTCCCACTACGTACAGCTAAAAACTCTGGAGATCTATCTATCTATCTATCTATCTATCTATCTATCTATCTATCTATCTATAAAACAATCACAGGAAGATTCTGAAAGTTGAAGAGAAGATGACAGGCTCATTAAGGATCTTGGGACCCAAGGAATAACACAGTGCTGTGTTCCCTGGTTGATTTTTTGTTTGTTTATTTTGCCTCATATATATCAGACTGAATATTGGAAAAGCCAGCAATCCAGAAATGCCAAAGCGTGCAGACAAAACTAGGACCCAACCAAAGCCTGCTCTCTCTAGCCAAAGGATCAGGAAAGGGGACAAGAAACATTTAAATAACGGCCACTACACTCCAGCCAAATAACATACGATAAAACTGTGGCCCTTGCCCCAGCCATGACAGCAAAGGCCAAGTTAGAAGCAACTCAGTGTCCCTGCTGGGGTAGTATCACAGAACAGAGTCAGGAGTTTCATGCCTTTTAGGCATCAATAATGCTTCTCCTACCTTGTGGTATCAGTGGAGGCCACATATAGAGATCAATAACAAGGCACTCTCCCAACCAGGGTTTTACCATCAGAGGTCTAGTGGGAAACTAGAAATCCTACTACCACCTAGCAGCAATGAGAAGCTCTTCCCATCTGGGATGTCAACAGACACAATGAGAGGAACTTGGACTTCCACCGGCCTAGCAGTAAGGAGGCACCCCTCCTTCCCCTATTGGAATGGTGTCAGAAGAGACTACCTCAAATAAAAGGTTTAAAAAAGATCCAAAGTCACCTAATAATTCAAATGTTCAGGTTTCAATGAAAAAATAATCACTCATGTTACTAAGAACAAGAAAAAGCTCTTCTTTAAAAAAGGGCAATCAATAAACACAAACACTGAGATGACAGCAGTGTTAGAATTATCTGGCAAAGATCTTAAACAATCATCATAAAAATGCTTCAGTAAGCAATCATTAACACAGACGAAACAATTTTAAAAAGTAGAAAACTCTCAGCAAAGAAATAAAAGATACAGAGAAGGACCAAATGAAAAATTTTGAACTTGAGAAGTATAATAACTGAAATAAATAATTTAATATTAAAGAACTCAGTAGATAGGCTCAACAGAAGAATGAAAGGAGAAGAGGAAAGAATTAGTGAACCTGAAGATAGAAGAACAGAAGCTAACCAATCTGAAAATTGACTGGGAAAAAAAAAAAGAACAGAGCCTAAAGGACCTGTGGGACTATAACAAAAGACCTAACATATTTGACATCAGAATCTCATAAGCATAAGAGAAAGAGATTGGGGCTGAAGAGGTATTCAAAGAAATAATGAACCAAGTTCCCAATTTGGCAAAAGACATGAACCTTAAAGAAGCTTAGCTGGGGGACCTCCCTGGTGGTCCAGTGGTTACGACTCCACACTTCTACTGCAGGGGGCATGGGTTCGATCCCTGGTCAGGGAACTAAGGTCCCACATGCTGTGGCCAAAAACTAAAAATTTGGGGGAAAAAAACAAAAAACCTCTTTAAAAAAACAGACGCTTAACAAAGGCCCAAAGGACAAACCCCCAAAAAGTACCCACCAAGGCATATCAGAGTCAAACTAAAAATGAAAAACAAAGAAAAGAATTGAAAGCAGCAAAAAGAAAATAATACCTTACCTATAGGAGGAAAACAGTTCAAATGTACAGTGGATTTATCACCAGAAACTAAGGCCAGAAAGATGTGGTACCACATTTTTAAGAACTGAAAGACGAGAAACGTTAACCGAGAATTGTATAAAAATATCCAGTGAAAATATCCTTAGGAATGAAGGGGAAACACAAAAGTTATATGCACCAAACAACAAGGCAAAAATTGATAACACTGAAAGAAAAAATAGACATATCCAAAGTTATAGTCTGAAATTATAACATCTCTCTCTTTCTCTCAACAATTGATAGAACAAGACAGAAAATCAGCAAGGATATAGGAGAAATCAACACCACCAACAATCAACAAGATCTAGTTCACATCTGTTGAACACTCAATCCACTAATATCAGAATACACTGTCTTTTCAAGAGCTCGTGAAATATATACATTTACCAAAATAGGCCACATTCTTTCTCATGAAACAGATGTCAACAAATTTTTTAAAATTTAAACCATAGATAGCATGTTTTCTGACTAAAATGGAATCAAAACATATAGAAATAAATAATAGAAAGAGAAAAGTCTCAAAACACTTGGAGAATAAAACCACACCCACATGACAAAATCCAACATCCATTCATGATAAAAACTCAGCAAACTAGCAATGTAGGGGAACTTCCTCAGCTTGATAAAGCACATCTACAAATCAAGGAAGGCTGTAACAAAACAAATGCATTACAAATGTACAAAACAACTCACTGAAGGGGTTGAGCAGAAGGTACTGATCTAGGTAACTTTAAGGGTTGAGCAGAATGTGCTGATCTAGGTAACTGTAACTGAGTGGATTCTTTAAGATGAAAGACAAGAGAAACTATAAAAAAGCACTACAGTTTAGTTGATAAAGTTATTTCCTACAGGGGCACTGGTTAATAATTCTGATATCTTATAAATGTTTACTGGAATTAATAATAAAGTAGATGGATGACAAATGGTAGGAGTTAGGTTTCTTACTGTTTGAAGGGGATTTTAGAGATAAGGAAAGGGAGGAGGCTCTACTGGCATGACATATGTGGAAATGAACTAGAGGTGGGCACCTTTCTATGAACCCATGTTTAGTCTAATACAGATACAAATAGTTACACATAAAAATATTCATTAATATGAATTCATGTTTAGTCTAAACAGACACAGAGAAAATTATCAAATGATACAATTTTTTAAATGGATAAAGGACATAAACAGAAATTACAGTGAAAAGGATGTACAAATGGAAAATAAGCACATGAAAGGATGTTTAATTTCATCTATTGGGAAAATGCAAAATAAAACCACAATGAGGTATAACTATATACCTATCAGACAGGTTACAATAAAAAATACTGACAACATCCAATGCTCGTGAAGATATAGAGAAACCGCGTCCCTCATACATTGTTAGTTGGAATGTAAAATGGTACAGCCACTCTGGAAAATGGTTTGGCAGCTTCCTAAGAAATGAAACATGTAAGTACCATAAGACCCAGCAATTGTACTCCTGGGCATTTATTCCACAGAAATGAAATTTTATGTTCACACAAAAACTGTACATAAATACTTTTAGCAGCTTTATTTGTAACAGCCAAAAACTGGAAACAACTCAGATGTTCTTCAGCAGATGGATGGTGAAATATCCTGATACCCACATCCCAGAGAATACTACCCAGCAATAAAAAGGGACAAACGATTGACAAAGCGGCAACCTGGATGAATCGCCAGACAATAAAGCTGAGTCCAAAAAGTCAACCTTAACAGGTTACATACTGTATGCTTTCATTTATATAACATTCTAGAAATGACAATAGCATAGAGAGCAAATAGATATCAGTGGCTGCTAGGGTCATGATTGTTAGGGAGCATGGAGTAAAGAATGAAGTGGGTATGGCAATAAAAGGGCAACATGAAGGAACTTTGTGTTGATGGAAACTTCCTGTATCTTAACTGTATCCACGTCATTGTGCTGGGCACAGTATCATATTATAGTGTGGTACTGTATTGTGTCATAGTTTTACAAGATGTTATCATATGGGGATTTCTGGGTAAAGGTTCCATGGGTTCTCTCTTCATTATTTCTTACAGCTGCCTATGAATCCACAATTACCTCAAAATGAAAAGTTCAATTTAATACCAACCCCCCCTGCAAATTACCAGAGAAATGAGCATAAAATTGGAAGGAAAACAAGTGGAAACAGCTACTGCGGAAAACAGGGTAGGAGATTCAGAGGATGGAAAGAAAAAACAAACAAAACTAAGACAAAACGAAGCTTAGAAAAAAAATAAGCTATCGGATGTAGGGAAAGAAGATGAAACATCTTTCATCTTAGAGTATTATTAGAGTCCCACAAAAAAGATCAGAATAATGGGAAATTAAATGCAGTCGGCTTCTTCACGTTGATACTTTTAACTTTCAATTTTCCGGTTGATACCAGAAGAGGGTCGAACAACATCTACAAAACACTCAAGGAAGAAAAGGGTGATGCAAAGATTTTATATCCCTCCAGGAATAAGGCTCTTAAAACACACATGTATACACACGGTTTTGACCATTGAGGAACTCAGAGATGATGTTTCCCATGAGCCCTTCTTGATGAAACTACCAGAGGACAAACTTCCTCTAACAAAGAGATAACTGAGGAACTATGGCAGAGACACTAGTGGGCACTGAATAGGTTTAACTGTAGAAATAAAATAGAAATGAACACAGGAATTAATCATAAACATTGTATGCTTTGCAATATAGGAATGATAGAAATGACAGGTATTAGGAAGGAAAGGGGGAGGAAGGATTGAGACAGCAATAGATAAGACCTCAAGAAAATGAAAAACATTTCTAAGTTTTTTAAAACCCAGAGCCAAACTAAAGAGAAAAAATGCTAGACATATATCTGCAGCTCATACCACATGAAATGGCCCATGTAAAACAATAAGAAAATATTAAAATCTCAAAAACTATATGGAAATTAGGTTACAGGTAAATCCTCCCCTCTCTTTCTCTCTCTCTCTCACACACACACACACACACACACACACGTACATATAACGCAATTAAAAATACCAGCTTTTAAAAAAATGATAAATTACACATGCTAATGAGGGTCAGTGAAACGGACGCTCTCAAACAATGCTAGTGGCATTGAAAGTGAAAATTACTCTTTGAAAAGCAATGTATCAAATATCAAAAAAAAAAAAACAAACCTTGCACTAAGACCTTCAAATGTTTATACAAAAAAAATGTTCATACCCAGTAATTTCTCCTGGGTCTCTATAAAAAGATAATTCTGAGCTTAGAAAAGGGCATATAACAAGGCTGTAATTCATGGAAGAGTAAGTATGTGCCATTCCTTTTAATGAATTTTACATGCACTAAATATTTTAATCCTCATACCTTTATAGTACTACGGTAGATACTAGAAGAAGACAGATAACAGGACAGAAATGCTTACAAAATAACATTAAGAGACAAAACAGGAATTTATCAAACATATACAGATATATTCTATGATTGCTGCCACATAAAAACATTTAGCAAGGCCCATGTAGTACTAAAGCTCTGGAATATGTTTACCAAAAACTTTGCAGACTTTTCTTTATAAAACTCAGTACTTTCTTTTAAAAGACAGCTAGAGAAATAAGTAGGAGGAGGGGAAGATTAAAAGAGAGGGAGAGAGAAAGAGATGCATGCACCTTGACTAAACGCTTGCAATTTGGAAAAACATACCTTAAGGCCCTTACAGTTTTCTTTTAATTATTGCCCTAAAGCAGAGGTAGCAAACTGTCTTCAATTTCACCATGTGGCCCACGAAGCAATTTTTATTGGCATTCTGCAATTAACATATGCTCTACTTTTCTCTCTTTCCTGCTCTGCTTTTTCCTTTCAATTTATTATTCTTCCAATCCTCTTTTTTCTCCACTGTGGTCCACACTGTAGCCCATACATCTGATAGACCACTTCATCAGAATTGCCTGGAGGGCAACTGACATCCAAAGAGATACCTGGGCTCTACCCTAGGCCTACAGGTATCAATATCATTGGAGATGGTCCAGGAATCTGCATCTGACATGTTTCCTGTGGGATTACTGCTCACAGGACACTTTGAAAACCACTCTTGAATCGAACACATGTTCCTTATGTAGCCTTTGGAAGGAAGGGATGAAGGACAGACAAACACAGATCTTTCCTGGGTCACCAGAACTCCACAGAACCGGGTAAACACACTGGGTTAGAGTCAGAGTTCTTTAGATACAAGCTATGAGCAATTAAAGCCATTTAGGAACTTAGGGAAATCACACACATACACATACACTTTTTTTTTTTTAACCAATTCAGGAAATTTCAAACAGTACCTTGTAGGTGGTCTTTTCTTCCTGTCCCTTACTTCAACCAGACTAGCTGTCTGCCTTTATCTGTTTCACACTTAGTATTCCATGAAATTTTTCACTTAATAAAATGTTCTGCTTCTCAAGTAAAAGGCTTGAAAAATTATTGGTATGGTTCTGCCAAAAACCTCTTAAACTGATTTGCCATATCCACAGTACACAGAAATATAAGGTCAAAGATAGACATGTCCAGGGCATTAATAAAAGAAAGAAAAGTAAATCATCTGCTCCCTTCTAGTTTTCTGAAATGTAAGATTGATCCCTGTTGAGAAATCCAAACATCATGGACTTTATTTCTCAGATCAATTAATTTCTTACGTTTGATCTTAGACTTGATCTGTTAGGTCAGCTGATTTTTACCTCCTCTAATGATTGACACAAAAGAAAATCCAAAGGTCTCCTCATCCTCCAAGAGTCAATTCAAACATTATACCCCCAAGTGAAGATCCTTCAACGCCTTCAGTCATATTTAAAGAATCCTTCCCTTTTTGCTGCTGTCTTTCACAGGCCTTTAACACAGAACTGGAAGTGATGGTTTACCTACTATCTATATCGCCTTAGACAATGGCCAAGGTGTAAACATTCATCTCAGCAAATCCTGGCATAATAGATACATTAAGATGATTTCATGAATCTAATTACAGAGCAAAAGATTCAGTCCTCTCCTCTAGATAATTCTGTAGTACCTTCAGAACATATTAGGAAAGTGTTACCCATTTAAAATGTGTCTTCTATCTTTGGATTTACTTCCTTGCTTTTTGATCTTCATTTGTGGTGAAAATGTTACAAGAATGATGTTGCCTGCTGCCGAGTTCAAGTTGAAAAAGGCACTATATTGAGGTGCAGTCTGAAACATGACAGCATATGTAAATGTGTTGGTGATGCTAAAAATACATGGATAAATGATGCATGACATCCACAGAGTATGCACAACTTTGTATTTATATAGTACCTACATGTAGACATTAGGATTCTATTTATGCGTTTGCCAAGAAAGGGAAAAGTGTCTACATATGTCTCGTAAATATGGATCCGGGCTCATGCCCAATGCAGATGCTGCAGAGAGACGGGAGTGGGGAAAGGGGCGTGCTGCTCTGGGAGCAGCCTGTCTATCAGATCATTTCCCCAGAATAGGTTTCTGGAAACATGAACAAAGATGATGGCCTGTAGACAATGGAAATTTATCCAAAGAGGATGAAAATTGTCTTCCACAGGGTTTCAGCACTGTGTATAATTTCTTATAATTCTTTGAAAATTGGCAATCTAGAAATGTCCTGTGCAGTTGCCTTTAGTTAAGAGAACCCAAGCATCCTCATTTCCCAAGTACGAAAACCCGAGAGCTCTGCCTATTCCCTGTCTTATAACCGGGATGGTGACTTGTAAGGAGACAAAGGTTTTCAAAAGAAGAATGATACCGCTGATGTGTTACGTGTTTAAGGACTTTGCCCTTAGAGTCAGAAAAACCAGAATTAGACTCCCAGTTTTAGCACTAAGCATCGCTGTGACCTTGGGCCTCCCAGCCTGACTCTTCTTATCTGTAATATGGACATGATTGAGTACCCATCTCAGAGTAAAAACTCGGAGCAGAGTTTTTAAAATTTAAATGATATAATGGTGGTAAAATGATTAGCACAGTGACAGAACATTTTAAAATGCAGAACACTGTAGCTATTCATTACATTTATCTTTTACTAATCTTTCTCCTTTGCATACAACAGGGTTTACTTCTTCATTTAGAATGACATTAGACTAAATAATATTTTAATATTCTCACCCTGAAATACGAATGTATAATTTCAACAAAGTGTAGAATGTACATGCTTTCCCCAAATCTGGATTTTTTTTTTTCCATTTATATTATTGTTTTATCACATCTTACTCTGAAAAGTCTTGGATTGTTTTAGTCAATTCAGAACATCCATGATTAAAGAGTTCATCTTATGACATTCACAAAGTTAAATCAAATTCCAGGTCAACCATCTTATTCTGCCTTCTGATATTCCTTTCAAATTAGTATGGGAAACGTGCTGGGTGTGCCACCGCTGATGGGCGGGGGGTGGAACAGTCCGGGGAAGTGAAGGAGTTTCCATAATCGCCTTTCCCTCGGCAGCCTCAATGTAAAGTACATGACTGTCATTTTTACAATAGGAAAAATGACTGACTTGTACAGTATCAGCTTTTACTGCAAAAGAATTTACCTCTATAACCACTTGATTAGCATTGTTTCCAAGAAGGTCTTGTCCTTATTGGGTGCGTGAGTCATAATGTTCAATGATGCAGAATGCCTACCTTGAATTGGGAAACTTGGCTTTTTACAAGCATAACTTTACAGTCTAATCTGCACGAGGGACAGAAGGAAACAAAATAGTGTCGGGGGAGAAGGGATGTTTGTTCTCCTTCCTATTAACTCTTTGACCTCTGGTCACCCTCTCCGCTGTCCCTTCCTCTCTAATCTCCTTGTTCATTTCTTAATGACATAAAAAGAATACGGGGCAGGAAATAAAGGCTCAGACACTGAACAGCAAATACACTGATAGAAGTCTGTTTCATTTACTAGCTCAAATTCCACAGATGAAGGATTTGATCTTTATAGTAAAAATATTCCAGAGTAATACCATTCAAGCGTGAGTCCCGAAGTGCCAATTCACCACCAACTCAACCTATTTGACAGTGGATTTCTACGCTTCTGACTCCGGAGAGCCTGACACATATAGAGATAAGTATATGCTAAACTAGTACATTATAAGGTCTGATTGATATGCCACAGTCATTATTCTCTCTAAAAGAATTTTCTTTCAATATCACAAGAAATATACTCTTCTTAAGTACACACAAGCACTATCTTTGTACCATAATTAATAATAAATGAGGAACCTAAATATTTCAAAGAAGTAAAGGAATATTCTTAAATGTGGTAGCTTAGCTTACAGAACACAATAAAGGCTCACTATCGTTTTAAATAATAGCAATACAATTTTAATAAGGTTGCATTTTTTTTTATTAGGTACATTTAAACACTCCTTCTGATCTTTCATATTATACTCAGCAGTTAAGCAGATTTATTTGTGGAGCTTTTGTAACCACCTCATTTAACATTAGGTATATCTTTTAGCTTAATTAAAGCATTCCTCTCCCTCCATAGTAGTCAATTGTTTTCAGTTCACCCATTATGTATAATTGTTTTCTTTGATCCATTCAAAACCTGGCTGTTTTTCATGGCTAATTAAATCAACACTTGACCACTGCATTTAATGCTTAACTCAGTTTAATTTCTCATCTTGCGTACCCGGGCTCCTGCACCTAACATGCCTTGAAAAGACTGCACACTTTATATTAAGTTGCATACCGCCTGCAACTAGTCCCTGGAAGTAGAGGCAAACTGTATATTTCAGGATTTCCAGCAGAGGGCAGTCAAGCAAGAATAATCACTTTCGCAAGAGGAGAAATTGATGATGATGTTTCCTGATATTTTTTCAAATCAAATTAACATCAGAGTATGAGTGTATATGTGTGTTCGGGTTGGGAGTGGGTGGAAAAAACGTATCCTTTGCGAGCCAACTCATTTCTCACTTAACCTCTTTCTCAGCTGAATAAGAGCCACTATGTGCACAAGATAAGAGACAAGATATTTTCAAAACACTCTTAGTATTAAAACCAAAGCCATAAATTCTGTTACGACAACTGACATTTTCATCACTCTACTTTGGCGTATTTTACATTTTAAGGATTTTAAGAATAAGTTCGCATCACTGAAGAAAGTAATCGAACTTCTGAAGCATACGATTCCTTGCCAAGATATGACTGAAATAAATACATTTCAATTAAAAACTAATAATCGAAACAAAAGGAAGCTGGATTCAGTTTTCACAAGAAAAACAAATTAGAAGATATATTCTCTAGCAGGAGGTGGGATTTCTCACCCACAAAATGCTCAGTTGTAATATGATTAACAATTCCTACCTGCCATCCCTTGTAGATGTGTTCTCAATTCCTTACCATCTATTCCTTTTCAAGGACATCTTCACTACCAATTAGAAACACTGCACCAGGAGTCACCTGGCTAGGGATATGGAAGTTCAGTTCCCTTTACTCTTATACCCAGTGGTGTGCCGGTAATTGTTTAATAACCACCTCTAGAGAAGGAAAAGGCCCCAACTTGTTGATTTTGCCCATTTCCACAGTGTAAATATTCCCACCTGGTTAACTGTGAATTGCCAACATGAAGTTACTGAACACAGAACTGGGAAGATGTGTAGGGTAGCACACCATGAGATCGTATTTCCAATCTAGAGATACAGCAGATGTAAAAAAAACTCAAGAGCAAAGAAAGTAGTAAAATAATTAGGAAGTGATGACTTTTGAGTATTTATTACCTTTGTTTATAATTTATTTAATGTTAAGTTGGTATAATTTAATTTTTAATAATGGCTATGTTTAGCAATGGCTCACAAAATTACTGGAAATTTAACAGTCAGCTCTCAGGAGCTGGCATGAACTAACTCTAGCACACCATGAATGTGCCAGACCTTCCAGTTCTTAGACCTAAGAGAAGCAAGGCAAGGAAACAGAAGGCAGTCAAGGAGAATCAGGGTCCTTTTCATTTAGGGCATTTCATCATCTCTTACAACCAAGTTCTCCAGGCATGTAAAACCCTATCCCCTTCATGGATTATATTCTAATTTTTAAAATTAATTTTTCTCCTAGAGACATATTTTCATATTTAATAATTTATACGCCAGCTTCATAGTTTTTTCTGCCATATCTGTAAACATCTTTTGTTACTTGACTCAAAAAAAAAAAAAACCCTCAACTTCTGAGAAAAACATCACATCCGTAAAGGGAAAATCATTATCATTTTTTATAAATAGGCATAAACCTAACAAATAATGAAAGCAAATTGTCAGTAAATTCTAGCTAGATACTACTACTGACTGAAAGCTTTATATCTGAAGCTTGCTCTCTTTCTGTCAAAAATATATCACAGCAAGTTTTAATAAGGAGTTAAAAACATATTACCACTCATCGAGACTTTCTCCTTGACAGAATCAGAAAAACTGAAGCTGATTTAGGCTCACTATGTAATTCAACCTTGTTTATTTTTACGTCCATATCCTTGTACATAAAATGCCTTAGTGCACACTCTAAAATCACCTTGTCTTCCACTAGGGGTGCATACTCCTAGTTCTTTATTTTTTTTTTTTTTCCTAGTTCTTAATAGTACAAATATCCTACCAATCATGTAGGCTTAAAATCCCCAGAATAAAAATTTCCTTCTCCAGATTTCAGGCGCTATTAATCCTGCTTCAACAGCCACTGTCTTGGGCTTCCCTGGTGGCGCAGTGGTTAAGAATCCACCTGCCAATGCAGGGGACACGGGTTCGAGCCCTGGTCCGGG
Organism: Lipotes vexillifer; assembly: GCF_000442215.2. Classification (NCBI taxonomy): domain Eukaryota; kingdom Metazoa; phylum Chordata; class Mammalia; order Artiodactyla; family Lipotidae; genus Lipotes; species Lipotes vexillifer. The sequence continues at coordinate 1,584,436 of NW_006772616.1, read as the reverse complement.
AAGATCCCACATGCCGCGGAGCAACTAAGCCCATGAGCCACAACTACTGAAGCCCACGCACCTGGAGCCCGTGCTCCGCAACAAGAGAAGCCACCGCAATGAGAAGGCTGCACACTGCAACGAAGAGTAGCTCCCGCTCACCGCAACTAGAGAAAGCCCGCATGCAGCAACGAAGACCCAAAATTTAAAAAAAAATTTTAATTAAAAAAAATTTTTAAAGCCACTGTCTTTGCATAAATGAACTTATCTACAAAACAGACTCACAGGTATAGAAAACAGAGTAGTGGTTGACAAGGGTCGCGGGATAATGGATTGGGAGTTTCAGATTAGCAGATGCAAACTATTATATATACAATGGATGAACAACAAGGTCCTACTGTATAGCACAGGGAACTATACTCAATATCCTGTGATAAACCATAATGGAACAGAATATGAAAAAGAATATATATATATATATATGTATGTATAACTGAATGACTTCATCGTACAATAGAAATTAACACAACATTGTAAATCAACTATATACTTCAATACATTTTTTTAAAAAGTCAATGTCTTGGTATAAACTTGTAAAAATGAATTAATCTCTGCTAATCCTGAATTTCCCAGGCAAGTATTTTGAAGATTAAAAGCATTTATCACAGAAATTTCCTGGAATGAACTAAGTGGTCAAAAAAATGCTAGCTATGAGTATAAATTTAAGCACAGGAAAATTTTATGCCTGACTGTGTATTACCTTCAACAAACCAAAATGTACTTCGTAAAAAAAAATAAAAACAAAAACGCAAGCTATACTTACTGCTCTGGGCGGAGTCAGGATTATTAATAAACTTAGCTATTTGGTTTGTCACTCCACAGCAAATTAGACACATTAAATTAGAAACAGACACACACTACCCAGGATTACTAGTCTTAAAGCAGAAAGAAATATCAGTTAATTCCTGACCATTCATAAGAAAACAACCCATCAAAACCAGAATTATGGACAGGTGTTTTAAAAATAAGAGTAGTGAGGGACTGTGGAGCACCAGAGCCAGGGGCTGACACCTCCCAAGAGATCTGGAGAGTGTCATTAAAGAACAATTGGGGGGCTTCCCTGGTGGCGCAGTGGTTGGGAGTCTGCCTGCCGATGCAGGGGACACGGGTTGGTGCCCCGGTCCGGGAGGATCCCACATGCCGCGGAGCGGCTGGGCCCGTGAGCCATGGCCACTGAGCCTGCGTGTCCGGAGCCTGTGCTCCGCGATGGGAGAGGCCACAGCAGTGAGAGGCCCGTGTACTGCAAAAAAAAAAAAAAAAGAACAATTGGGACGAGGACTCAGCGTTATCAAGGAAAGTTTAAAATATGTTCGATTATCTGTTTATTTAATGGGTAAGTGTATAGCATATTGGGGAATTCTTATCAACCTGTTTAAATTTATTAAAGTTGGTTAATGTATACACAATTTCATGATTTTGTTTTCTAGGCATAGAAAAAGATTGGAAAAATATATGCTAAAATCTTAATATTTGTTATTTCTGAATTTAGGATTATGGGTGGTTTTAATGTCCTTTTGTGTGATAATTTCCAAGTTTCCAAAAAGAACATGTGCTACTTTGTAATCCATAAAAAAACAATGTGTATTACAAAAAAAAAAAAAAAAAATTAAGGGAACAATCTCACTTCTTGAGAAACTTTGGTTAAGATTAAATCTGCTTCCATCAATGTTGTTGATTGAATCCTTACTGTTAGATCTTTAATCAAGTGTTAGTAATTCAGATTCACATAATCATAAAGAACACATCATTTCAGGTCTATTCCCGTCGATTAACGCTGACTTAAACTTCTTTGTAATGAGTTTGACAAATTTATATTTTTTTCTGTCATTGTTTGCTGAGTACTTTTCTGTTGAGTTTTTCTTAGAACATGTGAAGAATTGTAAATCAAATGTAATGAGAAAACATGGATTCCAGAACTCAAAAGACTGTTGAAGGAACAAATGAAATTGTGGCTTGTGAACGTGATTCAAAAACACTATCATAAAAACAATGCCAGTTTATATTAGTGTTATCATATATTTCATTCAGCTCTAAAACTCTCCAATTTTAGCTTTAGAATTTGTGAATGTGTTCTGAATAGAAGATGTTGTCAGATAAGGCTCTTTAGATAACTGAGGTCTTAAAAGTATTTTTTCTCACTTTAGTAATGTCCAGGAAAGCCCAAATCATACAATTGAGTTAAAAAGTAAAAAGCAAATAATGCAAGTCTTAGATAGACATGATGTAAGGAATACTCAAGTTTCCTCTGTAACTGTGGTTTCTTCACTCTATCTGCCTGCCTATCTATCTATCCATCCGTCCAGCCATCCAGCCATCCACCCACCCCATCCATGTCTATTTGCTTATCTATCATCTATCCACTCACGCGTCTCCTTCCTTTATATCATGAACTTATCAGAGAAATTTCGGAAAGCTCTGCCTCTCACTAAAACAATGCACATTTATACAAAACTGTATGAAACAAGGCAAATGATCCACAAACCATCTATGCATCTGAAGAATCTCTGCTCTGTTTCATGCAGTTTTCCATTTTTTATACATAATCTCCTGTTTGGATATTTTAAGCACTAATAAATTGATACTGATTCTACTGTTTCATAGGAAAGATTTAAAGATATTCTATTACTGGTTTGCTGGAATTTCATAACATGTGCGGTGTTTACCACTCCCCTCCCCCCAGCGTGCCACCATTCCATACACTGAGCGCTCAGTGGGTACTTTTTTTTTTTTTTTTTTTTTTTTTTTTTGTAAATTTTTAGCGGTACGCGGGCCTCTCACTGTTGTGGCCTCTCCCGTTGTGGAGCACAGGCTCCGGACGCACAGGCTCACCGGCCATGGCTCACGGGCCCAGCCGCTCCGCGGCATGTGGGATCTTCCCAGACCGGGGCACGAACCCGCGTCCCCTGCATCGGCAGGCGGACTCTCAACCACTGTGCCACCAGGGAAGCCCTCAGTGGGCACTTTTAATTTGTCAGTTCTGGAAAATTATTTTGTATTATTTATTTACTCACTTCTTGCCCTCTATTTCTCTCTCTTCTCTCTTTTAAAGATACGTTTAGGGACTTCCCTGGTGGCTCAGTAGTTAAGAATCTTCCTGCCAATGCAGGGGATATGGGTTCGAGCCCTGGTCCGGGAAGATCCCACATACCGTGGAGCAACTAAGTCCGTGTGCCACAACTACTGAGCCCGTGTGCCACAACTAATGAACCCCACGCACCTAGAGCCTGGGCTCCGCAACAAGAGAAACCACCGCGATGAGAAGCTGGTGCACTGCAACAAATAGTAGCCCTTGCTCGCCACAACTAGAGAAAGCCTGCACACAGCAATGAAGACCCAATGCAGCCAAAAATAAATAAATAAATAAATTTTTTAAAAGATACATTTAGATCAATCTTAAATGTTTCTCTTATTTTTCCATTTCCTTCCTTCTTTTTTCTACTTTCTGGAAAATATCCGTGACTTTATCTTCCAATTTTAAAATTGATTTCTTTGTGAGAATTTCTATTTTCCAAGAGCTCTCTTTTAATCTCTGGCTATTTATTTTAAAAAATAGCATCCTCTTTTATGGAAGTAATGTCATATATATCTTTGAGGATTAGAAATAGTCTTCGTTTTCAGTTCTTTTTACATCTGTCTACTTTATCTGTATGAGCTCCAGTTGGCTCTTTTCATTTATTCATTTCAATATCTTTCTTCCTTGTTGGAGGCTTTCCCTAAGAGCTGGTGATCCTTGGTCCACTGGTATTTAAGAATTAGATATGAAAAAACTGATTGGAAACTTAGCAACGCTTGTTGACAGGTCGGCATGGAATGCCATTTTCCTAAGCAGATCTCCAGTGTCAGTACGTACAGATCTTCTCTTTTGAGCTCTTCAGTAGATCCAGAAAAGAACCAAAGGTCTCCTGCTTGAGGGACTGACAGCTGGTTGCTGGTATTCTTTGCATTAGCCAGGGATGGACGACTTATTTCCAATTATAAATTTTCAATTCACCTCTTGTTTTCAGTCTCTGTCTTTACTGAGCCCTTTACTGTACCTGAGCCCTATACTGAATCTAAGGCCTCAAATTCTTTGTAGATTTTTGTGTTAATTCAGGTCCTCCAAAAAGCAGAAGCCAAGATGTGGTTACAACTCCAAGGATTGTATGAAGGAAAATACCTGTGTTAAAAGAAAATGGAGAGGGAGCTAGGTAAGACTGGGAAGGCAGTCAGACCACAAAGCAAGGATGACCCCCAATAAGGAGAAGGAAAGAAGGCTGGAGGCCCACCCAGCAGCTGGGGCTCTTGGTCAGTTATGCTCCCCGCTGTAGTTGGATATCCAAAAGGCACATTCTCATGGCCACCACCATTTTCTTTTTTTTTGAAGAATTTTTATTTTTTATTTAATTTTAATTTTATTTTATTTTAATTTTTTGCTGTGTTGTGTCTTCATTGCTGCACGCAGGCTTTCTCTAGTTGTGGCGAGCGAGAGCTAATCTTTGCTGTGGTGCGCGGGCTTCTCATCGCGGTGGCTTCTCTTGTTGCGGAGCACGGGCTCTAGGCGAGTGGGCTTCGGTAGTTGTGGCACACAGGCTCAGTAGTTGTGGCTCTGGCTCTAAAGGGCAGGCTCAATAGCTCTGGCGCACAGGCTTAGCTGCTCCGTGGCATATGGGATCTTCCCGGACCAGGGATCGAACCCGTTTCCCCTCATTGGTAGGTGGATTCTTAACCACTGAGCCATCAGGGAAGTCCCACAATTTTCATCATGATTCTCCACATTCCTGGTTTTACTTAATGAAGTGTTGATTCTGCTACTTACTGCTTCTGTTGATGATTTTAATTCTATGGCTACATTTTCTAGTCTTTATGTTATTTCTTATCTTTCTGACATTGTTCATACGGTTTCCAATTTTATCTTCATTTGAGCTCATCTTTAACCTTTTTTTTTCAATAGGTCTCTTTTTCCCCCCTGAATTTTTAGTATAAAGCCAATACTCCATAAATTTTTCTTCTGTTAACTTTTTAATCAAACTTTTTATTTTGAGTCAATTGTAGATTCACCTGCAATTAACAGATGTAATACAGAGAGGTATACCTTTAACTTGGGTTCCTCTACCGTTAATCTTGCAAAACTATAGTCACAATCAGCATATGTATATTGATATAGTCAAGATACAGAACACTTCCATGATCAAAAGGATCCTTCATTTTGCCCTTCTGCAGCCACACATACCTCCTACTCCCACTCTCTCACACTAACCACTGGCAACCACTAGTCTGTTCCCCATTTCTATAATTTTTATGTAACCTTTTTCTATTGGCATTTACCACTTAGAATAATCCCTGGAAATTCACTCAGGTTGCTCTTTCTTATTGCTGAGTTGTATTCCATGGTATAAATGTACCATGGTTTCTTTAACCACTCACCCACTGAAGACGTCTGGCTTGTATTCAGTTTTTCGTTATAATGAATAAAGCTGCTATAAATATTGATGTTTAGGTATTTGGGTGAACATAAGTCTTCACTTCTCTGTGATAAATGCCCAAGAATGTGACTGCTGAGTAATACTGTAGTTGTATGTTTAGTTAAGAAAGTTCCGAACTGTCTTTCAGCGTTAGCTGCAAGTGGCTGTACAATTTTACATCCCCTCAGCAATGTGAGGCTGACCTGACTTCCCAGGTCATCCACAACATTTAGTGCTGTCACTGTGTTTTATTTTAGTCCTTCTGACAGGTCTATAGTATAGTGATATCTCATCGTGGACTAGTATTTCCCGAGTGACTAATGAACACCTTTACGTGTGATGACTTGCCATCTTTACATCTTCTTCATTGAAATGTCTGTTCATGTCTTTTGCACATTTTTGAGTGGACTATTTATTTAATGCTGAGTTTTGTGAGATCTTTATATAGTTTAGAAACTAGCGCTCTGTCAGATATATTCTCTCAGTAGGTAGCTTAATATTTATTTTTTAACAGGGCCTTTAAAGAGAAATGTTTTTGTTTTGATGAGGTCCAATTTATCAACTTATGGAGAGTATTTTTTGTGTTAAATCTAAGAACTCTTTGTCTAACTTTAAATGTATGTTTACATTTAAGTTCATGATCCATTTTTAGATAATTTTAGTATAATGTGTGAAACTTAAGTAGTAGATTTTTTTTAACCTATGGATATCCAGTGGTTCTAGTATCATTTGTTGAAAAGACTGTCTTCCATTGAATTGCTTTTGCCTCTTTGTCAAAAAGCAATCGAGTATCTTTGTGTGGGTTTATTTCTGTGTTACCTATTCTGTTCGATTGATTTGTGTATCTATTCTTCCACCAATACCACACAGTTTTGATTTCTATGCTTATATAATAGGTCTTTAAATGGGGTAGGCTCATTCTTCTTCAAAATTGTTGTAGCTATTCTTTCTTTCAATTTTGAAAAAATTTTTAAAATACTCTTATCTATATCTACAAAATGGTTAGTAACATAATTTTTGTAAATATTTCCTTTATGTATATTTATAATCACATCAGATAGTGTTAATAGTTTTGCTCAACTGTCAAGCACAATTTTAAAAACTCAAAAGAAGGTGGAAAATCTATTCTATTTATCCATAATTTTGTTTACCGTGTTCTTCTGTCCCTCTCAATACTCCAAGGTTGCTTTGTCTATTGTTTTATTTCTTTTTAAAGACCTTTTTCCTTGGGACTTCCTTGGTGGTCCAGTGGTAAAGAATCTGCCTTCTTTCAGGGGACATGGGTTCAATCCCTGGTCGGGGAACTAAGAACCCACATGCCGTGGGGCAACTATGCTCTCATGCCTCAACTAGAGAGCCTGCATGCCGCAAACTACAGAGCCTGAGCGCTGTGGAGCCCTCAAGCCACAACTAGAGAGAAGCCCGTGTGCCACAATGAAAGATCCCGTGTGCCATGACTAAAACCCAAAGCAGCCAAAAATAAAATAAAATAAATAAAATAAAATACATAAATACTTAAAAAAATAAATAAAGACAATTTTCCTTTATCTAAGGATATTTTGACTTCTTCTTCATTCCTATAGAATACTTTTATTGTATTTAGGATTGTAGGTTTACAGTTCTTTCCTTTCAGCACTTGAAAAATGTCGTGCTGCTCCCTTTTGGCCTCTATGGTTTCTCCAGAGAAATCTGCTTACATTTGAATTATGTCATTTCTCTCATTGTTATCAGATATTTTTTCCTTTAGTTTTTAGAAGTTTGGCTATGATTTTTCTTTGTCTGCATTTATTATTAGGGTTTCTTTTCTGAGGTTTTCTCAGCTTCCTGAATCTGTAGATTCATGTCTTTGGAATTGGCATCACTATTTCTTTGACTATTTTTTCATTCCTGCCATCTTTCAACTCTCCTTCCAGGACTCCAAAGACATGAATACTAGATTTTTCGTCATAGCCTCAAGGGTCCTTGAGGTTCTGTTTTTGGGGTTTTTTGTCTATTTCCTGTCTGTTGTTCAGATGAAATAATTTCTAATCTCCTATAATTCTGTTTGAGAGCCTTATCACAGCCTGGTGAGTGAGGAAGTCTAGACTTCCTACTTATCCTTTGCTGGCATGGCAGGGAGATGGACCCACAGATTTTCTATGGTCATCTACAGTACAGTGGTTATTGTCTAACAGTTTTTGTCTTCCTGTGTTTCCCCTTCCCTGGTCATTTGGCTAGAGAGAGCAGGCTTTTGTTGGGATGTGTGTATCTGTGCCTGTGAAGCATTGCCAGGGGCCAGGTCCTCAGCTCCAAGTGTAGGATATATGAGGGAAAAATAAAACCTGGAAACTCACAACCATTTTGTTCCACAATCCCCCTATCTCTAGCCAGTCTTTCCTCTTTTTCCCACCTTTCTTCTTAGGGTTTTAAAAATGTATAATGTCCAGGGGTGTTCGCTGAACTTAGCAGAAGGAATAGAGAAAGTATACCTACTCTATGTCCCTGGAAATGGAAGAAATATTTCTTTCACTTTTAAAACATTTTTGAGGTATATTTCCATTCCCTGCCTCACATACCACAGTCTCCATCTTTTCTACTATAGAACCTTGTAACAAGCCTATACTTTTTTCCTGATTTCTTGATTACTTATCATTTAAGAAGACAAGCTCTGGGCTTCCCTGGTGGTGCCGTGGTTGAGAGTCTGCCTGCCGATGCAGGGGACATGGGTTCATGCCCTGGTCTGGGAAGATCCCACGTGCCGCGGAGCGGCTGGGCCCATGAGCCATGGCCACTGAGCCTGCGTGTCTAGAGCCTGTGCTCCGCAACAGGAGAGGCCACAACAGTGAGAGGCCCGCGTACAGCAAAAAAAAAAAAAAAAAAAAAAAAAAAAGAAGAAGAAGACAAGCTCTATCCAGGTTCAGAAATTTTCTAAGTTCTCTTTTGTCCCCCGAGTGTCAACTTACTTATTCTTAGAATCCTTCTCTTTGTTTCTGTGTTAGGGGAACAGATAATATGAACTACACCTGGCCAATCTCCCCATATTTTCCCCTATTATATAGGGAATATGTTTTTTTAATCCATGAAATTCAAATCTGCCCTCAGGGTATGATTTTACACTCACAAAGTAATCACAATACCTGAAATAGGATATATTTTCGATATACAGTATGAGTTCTATGACTATTCTACTCAAGTCTTCTTTCTGACCCTTCAACACACCAAACTCATTCCAACTTTAGGAGCTGTCTTGACTATTCCTTTTGTCTGAAATGTGCTTCAACTATATTTTTGGAAAACTGGCTCCTCACCACTGTTCAACCCAACCAATGTCACCCCCTTAGAAATGCTGCTCCTAACTTCCCACCATTAGTCTATCCATTGCAGAGTATTCCTGATTTCATTAACCCACATGTCTCAATATTCAAAATTACCTTGTTAACTCATTTACATATTTCACATTTGTTTTCTATCTTCTCTCTCTAGAGCATACATTTAATAAGGAAGAAACTTTTCATTTTAATGAATGAACGAATAGCTAGTATGCCACATGATAAAACAGTCATATTTCTAATTGGTTTGAATTTGGATGAAAAAATACTACATGTGGGATTGTCTTTCATATATAATCCTTAGTTCATCATATAATAATGGACTCATGATATTTCCATTATCATAATTTATTTAAATACATATTAAGAAAAAACTCAGATCATATAAACCGTTACTACTGTTTTAAAAAAAGAGAAACACTGGACTCTCTATATAATGTTTGTAGCAAATCCTGAGGTCAAACTTCTTGCATAGTTTGTTCAAAAGAAGGACCAAAAAGGTAATTGTTCTTGAGAATTTCAATGCAATTCGATGGAAGAAAATGTTATTTATTTATTTATATATGTATGTATGTATGGCAAAAAAAAAAAAAAAAGAGCAGCTTTAGAACAGAATCTTTGGGAGGTCAAAAAAAGTGAGAACAAATAAACTGAACTATATTTTAAAGTAATAACTCTGGGGAACAAGTTTAACATTCTGGAAATTTTAATTATCCAGTGGATTTCTCTCTGGCTTATAAGACACCAGTGCGTCCACCATTTTTGGAATTTGGACCATAGTGCATGCCCAGTATTGGTGCTCAAGATTAAGTATCCAAAGAGAAGAAGGTTAAGTGGAAATTTTCCTACTTCTTTGATCAATGTGTCTATAGACTTTCTCACAGAAGACTGCTAGGCAACAGCTCCATGCAACAACCATGTTCATAAAAATAATGTGTTTCGCATTATTTGTTCCTAATCCCTTTCCCTGCAAGTGTTTGTTGGGGTGCATAAGTGAAAGGAGGATGCATTTGCAGGGGCAATTACCCATTATTGTTGAGCAGCTCTGGCAGCCTCTTGAGTAAACGCATGCATAATTTGAGCAGAAGATACTGTCTGCAATGCTTTCCCAACCCCCGCCCACCCGAGGGAGGGCACATTCTTCCACATTATGTGACCTCTTCTCCCACCCCTACCTTCACTCCCATCTCCACGTGGCCAAATCCAAACTGCCTTTTCAGCTCAAGTGCCTTAATGACCCACTTAAAAAGTGATTTCCCCTCCTCTCAACCTCCCTTTAGAATTTAGTGACACCCCTCTTACTACATTTAGCTATAACCTGGGTGACAAAATATTTATGAACACATTTTAATCTGTTAGATGGTAACTGACACTTTGTGAACAACTAACGGGTTGCCAGCTTCCTTACATTCTCCCCTCCAACTGCTCCTCACTTTCTGAAAACCGTTCTCCTACGCCAGCCCCTCACCTTTCCCGCGCCGTCCCATCCATGCCGCATACGCAGGGATGCGACCTGTGTATGCTTGTGTGAAACACTCAATGTGCACATTACATAATCTACACATATTCACATCTACACATATATACTTTTATTAATACATACTATAAGAAAAGGGCTTCCCTGGTGGCGCAGTGGTTGAGAGTCCGCCTGCCGATGCGGGGGACGTGGGTTCGTGCCCCGGTCCGGGAAGATCCCACATGCCGCGGAGCGGCTGGGCCCGTGAGCCATGGCCGCTGAGGAGCGCCGCACACCCCAAAAAAAAAAAAAAAAAAAAAAATTGGTGGTTAACCTGAAATGTTACTTTTTAACAGACCGTTTTCAAAACTTTTTAAAAAGGGAGAAAAGACTGTTAAAAAGAGGCTCCCTGATAATGTTGAACACTTGACTATTTTATGCTTCATTCTGTTTGTCAGTTTTAGCAATCTATATAGATGCATTTTGAAACTGATAAACAGAAACTTTATCTTTGATAAGAATATATGCCCCTATACATACAGATAGCATTTAAATTTGCAAACACACTCTTCTTTATGTAAGGTACTGTATCATATAACCTATAAAAAAGAAAGAAGAAAAAAAGGAAGTACACTCCAGGAACCAAGCTCATGGACCAAACCACAGCTCCTCAGAAAGCAATGACTGGTCTGGGATAGGCAAGCGAGCTCTCTCCTCCGTAACAGAGACTAAAAAGAAGGAATAGGGGAAAGACTGATTGCTTCACTCATCTGTCTCCACGTAGCTCAGAAAGTAAGAACTAACCTTGAAAATGAATCAGATTATTCATCTCCTCAAAACCCTTATTTTTCTCGGGGGGAGAAAACACCAGTTCTTGTAATAGTCTGCAAAGTTCTACATGACCTGTGGCCCTGTTACATCTTTCCTCTAACCTCTTTATCCTCATGGTCTCTGTTCCAGGCATGCTGGCTTCGATACCGTTGACACAGTCCACCTAAAGACCTTTACCCTAACGACTCCCTCTGCCCATGACTCTTCCCCTATATACCTGCATGGCCAAATGCTGCACTTCCTTCAGTCTTTCTGCACAATGCTACCCTATTAAGGAGGCCTCGTCCGACATTCTGTCTAAAAGTGCAACCTCTCTTCCTTATTCCCAGCCCAGGGAGTCCTCCTCAGGCTGTTCTCGTTATTTTTACCTTTAGAACTTATCACTCCCTAACATTTTTCTTATTTTTGATGTTTATTGCTGAGTGTCTATCTCCACACACTAGGGTATAAACTCTAGGAGGACAGGTGTTTCTAATCTCTTCATTACTACCTGTGTTTAGGTACTTAGAACAATGCTTGGAATGATGAGCACTCAGTAAATATTTGCTGGAGGAATAAATGGAAAACTGTTTTCTAATATGTGCCCAAGGAGTAGAAAAGGTCAGATGCTAAAGAGAAGCATAAACTAAACGTAAAGAACAGAGTCAGACAAATGTTGGTGAGGGTGTGGAGAAAAGGGTACCCTCATATGATGTTGGTGGGAGTGTAAACTGATACAGCCACTTTGGAAAACAGTATGGAGGTCCCTCATAAAACTAAAAATAGAGTTACCAAATGACCCAGCATTCTACTCTTAGATATATATCCGAATAAAATGAAAACACTAATTCAAAAAGATACATGCACCTCAATGTTCATAGCAGCACTATTTATGATTGCCAAGATATGGAAGCAACCTAAGTGTCCATTAATGGATGGTTAAAGAAGATGTGGTGTGTGTGTATATATATACACACACCTAATATATACAGGAATATTACTCCGCCATAAAAAAGAATGAAATTCTGCCATCTGCAGCAACATGGATGGATGTGGAGGGCCTTACACTAAGTGAAATAAGCCAGACAGAATAAGACAAATACTGTATGATATCACTTACACGTGGAATCTAAAAAATACAACAAACTAGTGAATATAACAAAAAGAAGCAGACTTACAGACCTAGAGAACAAACTACTGGTCACCAGTGGGGAGAGAGAAGGGGGCAGGGGCAATGTAGGGGTAGGGAGTAAGAGGTATAAACTATTAGGTGTAAAATAAGCTACAAGGATATATTGTACAACATAGGGAATATAGGTAATATTTTATAATAACTACAAATGGAGTATAACCTTTAAAAATTGTGAATCACAACATTATATACCTGTAACCTACGTAATATTGTAAAGCAACTATACTTCAATAGAACACATATTTGTAAAAAAGAGAGACAGAGATGAGAGGCAGTGGAAGAGAGCTTGCTGCATCCTTCAGAGCCCAAGGCTCTGAAGCCATCCTGAAGTCGTTCTCCACCCTTCCTCTTATTATGCAAGACACTCCTACAAAATAACCTTCCTCTTCTATATAAGTCAGCTGCAAAAAATCACTATGGCTTGAACTCAGAATCTAATTAATACAATTAAGAAGGCCAAAGCCAAGTTGATTTATTTCTATCTTTTGACCACCCTCCCTTGATCTGTCACAATGCCTCGTATACAGTGCACATATTTATGTTAAACAAATAAATGCAACCTTGCTTATATGAAATCTAACTTGCTAAGGTATTTGCACCACAGTAAGGAATTCTTGTACTGCCACTGCTTATAGTCAGAAGTTCAGACTGATGATGTATTTACTTGCCTGTGTTACCTTAGTCTGGTTCGCTAGTAAATTAATTTCCTTACGTGGCAGGTCAGTGTTTGTGCATCTTATTTTAGCATAGGGCAATCCACCTAATGGCTCAATTCATGGGTTGGGTGGTGATCTCCATTTCTCTTCTGCTAAGGTCCGTAATCAATGTATCATCAGTGTGTAATCAGCACATGTCTTTGCGTAATGGTTATGCATTAATTTCACTGCAAGATCTATTTGTGTATTCCTGAAAGAAATCAACAGCTCAAAGCTTAAGTGTAACACACCATAGATTATTACTTTGCCCTTGAAAAAGGGATATTCTATGACTGGATTACAAGTACATAACATACTAACGGTACATTTATGATGTCCAATTGTGCTCCTGCCAAGAAAGACTGGAATACATGTTTTTCAAGAATTTTAGAATTAAATATATCATAAAAAAGATAGTTATTACTCTATCAAAGGGAGGACTTGGAAAATTCAATCAACTCTGGGAGAGTTACAACATCTTCCCTAAGTTTTCATTTCCTCCCTAGAAATTTCTGTTTGAGAAATTTTTTCCCTTAAATAAATATATAAGACATTTTTTTCCTCTTCTTTCAATGCACCTAGTACAGAGGAAAGTTTAAATGTAGTTGTGCTGATAGTTTTTGAAAAAAAAGACTCCATAGGAAATCTAAGAGAGAATTGAAAAAGAATCTTTTGTTTCCTTCTGTTGTATTCTAGGACTTCTTGATGTGGTTTTGTTAAAAAGTCATGAAGAGAAGAAATAAAGCTGATTTTATTCACAGATGACATGACTATTTCTCTAGAAAATCCCAAAGATTCTACCAAAAACTCCTGGAATGAATGACATAAGTAGAGCAAGGTTGTAGAATATAAGATTAATATGTAAAAATTAATTGCTTTCTTAGATAAAAGCAATGTCTACCAAACAATGAGAATAAGAAATTGTAACAATATAATTTACATTTATAATAGCACCAAAAAATAAAATAATGAAGTATCAATCTGAAATATGTACAAGTCTTCTGTATGTGGAAAATTACAATGAAATAATCAAAGATGAAAATGAATGGGAAGAAAGTCGATGCTCGTGAATTAGAAGAGACTCAGTGTCAATTCTTCCCAGCTTGAGCTACAGGTTCAACATAATTCCATTCAAAACAACAGCAAGATACTTGGTAGATATCTGCACTGATTCTAAAATGTATATGGAAAAGCAAAAGTTTTAGAGTAGTCAATATAGTAATGAAGGAGAACAAAGTTGGAAGACTCAAAGTATTTGATTTCAAGACTTACTACAATACTACAGTAATCAAGATATGATGGGTTTGGTGAAAGAACAGACACATAGGTCAACAAAATAGAATCGAGAGCCCAGAGACAGACTCACACAAGTATAACCAATTGATATCTGACAAAGCAGCAAAGGCAATCAATGGAGAAATGTAGATTTATCAGCAAATAGTGTTGAAAAATTGTACATCCATATACAAATGAATAAACCTAGACACAGACCTTAATTAAAAATCTCAAATTGTATCATACGCCTCAATGCAAAATAGAAAACTATAAAACTTTTATAAGAGAACATAAGAGAAAATCAAAGTAACTTTAGGTTTGATGATGGTTATTTATTTTTTTAATATACAACACCAAAAGCAAAAAACCCTATTTAAAAATGAGCAAAAGACCTGAAAAGTTACCTTACCACAGAAGATATACACATGGAAAATAAGCATATGAAAATATGCACAACATCATTTTTCATTATGGAGATGCAAATTAAAACAATAATAAGAAACTACACAGCTATTCGAATGGCTTAAATTAAAAAAAAAAAAAAAAAACTTACAATTGTTGGTAAGGATGCAGAGCAACAGGAACTCCATTGCTGATGAGATACAAAATGATCCAGCCACTCTCAGTGACAGTTTGGCACTTTATAGCAAAGCTAAACAAAGTCTTACCATAGGATGCAGTAATTGTGTTCCTTGGTATTTATCCAACTGATTTGAAAACTTATATCCACATAAAAACTTGCACAAGAAAAATTTGCAATATTTATGGAAGCTTTCTTCAAAATTGCCAATATTCAGTAGGTGAATGGATAATCAATGTGCTTACATCCATATAATAGAATACTATTCTATGATAAAAAAGAATGATCGGGCTTCCCTGGTGGTGCAGCGGTTGAGAGTCTGCCGATGCAGGCGACACGGGCTTGTGCCCCGGTCCGGGAAGATCCCACATGGCGCGGAGCAGCTGGGTCCGTGAGCCATGGCCGCTGAGCCTGCGCGTCCGGAGCCTGTGCTCCGCAGCGGGAGAGGCCACAAGAGTGAGAGGCCCGCGTAGCACAGAAAAAAAAA
>NW_006772616.1:1561355-1567264 GCF_000442215.2 Lipotes vexillifer | reverse complement strand
CAAAAAAAAAAAAAAAAAAAAAAGAATGATCTATCAAACCATGCAAATATGCAGATTAATATTGAATGCTATTGCTATTAAAAAAGCCAGTCTGAAAGGGCCACACAGTATGATTCCAATTATATCACATTCTGAAATAGAAAAAAACAATAGAGATGGTAAAAACCGATCAGTGGTTGCCAGAGGTTCTGTAGAAGATGGGGGTGGGGGGGAGACAAAGCAAAGGGAATTTTTTTTTTAGTGCCATGAAACTATTCTGTATGATACTCTAATGGCAGACACATGACATGATGCATTTGTCAAAATCCATAGAAATTTACAGCAAAAACAAAGAATGAACTTTAATGTGTGAATTTAAACAAACTACTAATTTAGGAGGGTGGAAAATCAAAGGATGAAATGCATAATGTGACAAAACTATCTGACTGCATTACAATTGAATGAAACAACTTCACCAGAAGAGGGCAGGTAGAGAGGTAATGCTCTAAGTAACATTTGAAATCACTGAATTCTATAAGACCAAAGGCAAAAGGAACTGACCTATACTTGATTAAGTATAAGCACTGACCTATACTTGATAAAGTTGTTTCCTATGGGAATACAGGTTATCACTTCTGAAACCACTCTACATGTGTGCTGGAACTGAACAATTAAGAAAATGGATGACAAACTGTGGGAACCAGATTTCTCACTGTTGGAGTGGGAAGTTAGAGATAAACAAGGGGAGAAAGTTAGTATGATCCATGTAATAATGGATTAGAGTTGGAGACATCCATTTGAACTCATGTTTAATTTAATATAGATATAGATTATTACATGTAGAGATACTTGTAAGTATACACAGGAGTAAGTGTACACACATATTTCCTTGTTCTCTAAGCTTAGATGGCCTAGAAGCAAAGATACACCAGTAACAAGAAGAAGACCTCATACCCAGACCTTGGTTTCTGGTATCATTCTCTAGTAAAAGGAACCAGAAATCCTTGGAGAAATGGCTAATGCTACGGCTGAGGCAGCAAATATACCAGAGGAGCCAGGAGCATCTCACAGTGCCAGAAAGTAAGGAAGTGCTCAAAACACCCACAATCATGGCAGTATGTCCAAGGCACACAGAAGCCAGCTGAAAAAGTTCCCAAAGGACAAATATGGGACAATATGAGCATCAAAGTAAACCATTATTGGCTTCTATGTTAAGTATAAAATAAATATCCATGCCTCCATATAAATAAATGAATGAAGAGATAGATGAGGGAGAAGACACAGATCCCATATGCATAAGAGTTTTGAATAATTTATATAGATACTCTACCTTCCAGGAGGTGGAGTATAACTCCCCATCCTTTAAGTGTGGATTGGGCATTGTGACTTCCTTCCAAAGAGTACAGTGAAGAAAGGGGAAAGAAAAAGAATAACTTTATAGTGGAAACTTGACAAACATTACCTCACCCAGGTAATCAAACTTAACCTCAACAGTGGTAAGCCATATTGAGAGTGCATATCCTTGATATGGTACAATGAGCACCAGACTTTACCTCTGTGGCCTTCCTCCCAAAAACCTATAAGGTCAGTCTATTCATAAGAAAAACATAAGAAAGGGCTTCCCTGGTGGCGCAGTGGTTGAGAGCCCGCCTGCCGATGCAGGGGACACGGGTTCGTGGCCCGGTCCGGGAAGATCCCACGTGCCGCGGAGCGGCTGGGCCCATGAGCCATGGCCGCTGAGCCTGCGCGTCCAGAGCCTGTGCTCCACAACGGGAGAGGCCACAGCAGTGAGAGGCCCGTGTACCGCCAAAAAAAAAAAAAAAAAAAAAAAAAAGAAAAGCAAAACATAAGAGAAATTCCAGTTGAGGGGCATTCTAACAAAATACCTAACCAGGGCTCCATAAATTTCTCAAGGTCGTCCAAACCAAAGAAAGTTTGAGAAAGAGTCTCAGCCAAGAGGAGCCTAAGGAGACATGACAACTAAATGTTACATGGTGTCCTGGATGGGATTCTAGACCATGAAAAGGACACTGGGTAAAAACTAAGAAATCTACATAAAGTATGAACTTCAGTTATAATAAGGTACCAATACTGGTCAGTAATTGTGGCAAATATACCAGACAATATAAGATGTTAAGAGTAAGGGAAACTAAGCGTGGGATATTCAGGAACTCCCTACTGTCTTTCCAATTTTTCTGTAAAACTAACATTATCCTAGAATAAAAGGCTTATTTTAAAACAGCAATGGGGAATTGGCTTCAAATACGAAACTCTGTGCTCTAGAGCCCGTGAGCCACATCTACTGAGCCCGTGTGCCACAACTACTGAAGCCCGCACACCTAGAGCCTGTGCTCCACAACAAAAGAAGCCACTGCAATGAGAAGCCCGCACACCGCAATGAAGAGTAGACCCCACTCGCCACAACTGGAGAAAGCTTGCGTGCAGCAAAGAAGACCCAATGCAGCCAAAATAAATAAAATAAATAAATTTATATTTTAAAAAAGGTAGCATCTCCAGTTCCCTCTTGTTTGGCACTTGTAACTCTTCAGAGCATTTTACACCCACTGCTAACTTTCAGTACCTACTACTCCTGTTTGCCACGTGCTGAATGACTTGAACTACCATGCAATGGAAATCAGCCACCTCTTTACTCCTAACTGCCACAGTACACAAACACTGGCCAAAGATAAAGGGAAAGGGAGAAAAACTGAAAATGAAACAGACAGAGAAGAAAAGAAACACAAGCACGTTTATGTTGGAAGGGCCGGGGTCACCAGCAGGGACTTCCTGCAGTGCTGACCTCAGCCACTGTTCGTTTACCTCTGCCTAAAGAGGATGTTTCTGGAAAGAAAGGGTGTGTATCTCATAAACTCCCTCTTACATTCTAAGGCAGAGTTTATAAAACACCCGCAGGACATTTGGGCTTTCTTCAGAAAAATGTAGCTTACATTCACCCATTCATCAATCAATTTAGTGAAAGAAAAGTGCCATTTGGTTCCTCGGAAGTTAACAGGACACTCACACAAATCCTTTGGCAAGAGGATGGATGGTATAAAGCCAACTACACCGGTGAACACCATCAGTGCACCTCACTCAAAATTATCATCAATTATTCACGAATTCTAAGCCAGCTAAGCATTTATGCTAAGATATAGATTCTTTAAAATTTTTCCACTTATTAACAAGCAGTGTCAAATATGACAGCAGGTGTTTACCGAAGCTACTGAAGAGATGAGTTTGAAGTGAGTCACCTAAAGTTTCCTGTTATAGATACCATGTGATCTTCTTCCCAGTTTTTGTAAAGAAAAAAAGTGCTTTCTGTCATCACTCTTTCTGCCTCAAACAACTGACCCCCAAACACTCAATGGTAATAGTAACAGTAAAAGTATTGTACAACTCGAAATGGTATATACAGAATAAAGCATTTCTATTAAAGGCTATATTTCAGAATATGCTTTGCTACTATTGCTTTAAAAATGTTAGTTTCTTTGTAATAATCCAATAAGAATCCTGTTTGGGGGATTTTGAACAAGGGCAGTTTTACAGCAAGGTTCTAATAACCATTTATGCAAATGTTTGCTTCGAATATGCCACATTCATTGATTTACAGGGATATCTATTAACAGACCTTATATACTACTGATATATTATAAATATTGTATGTATCCAATACTAACAAAGCAATATTTTTAAAGTTTCTCTTATTGGAGTCCTTATCTCATGTTGGACACTGTGTCTCAATAAGGAAACATTGCGGTGTTTCATGCCACCATTAAAGGCAAAGGTCTTTCTGTCCATCTGCTCTGACATCCTTACTTGCATAGCTTGTGTCCTCATGGACTCAAAATGGCCACTGTGCTTCCAGTCATCACATTCATGTTCTTGGCAAGGAGGAGGCAAGAGGGAAAGGGCTGTTGCCTCATGAGGCTTTATCTTCTTATGGAGGAAGGGAAATACTCCCTAGTAGTCTTATTCTTCCATCTCATAAATCAGAACATAGTCCCCTGTCTACTCATAAACCAATCAGTGATCAAGGGGAATGAGATTGTTTTATCATGATTTGTTTTGACTAACCAGGATTTATCCTCTGGGCTGGGATAGGAACCTACCTTCTCTGAGATTAAGCACTCTTATCCTCCTTATAAAAAGTATCAGGATAGTCATAGATGGAAATGAAGATGGTATTAGCTGCATGCTCAGCAGGCAAAAAAAAAAAAAAAAAAAAAAAAAAATAGGGGTTGCTCCACAGTTCTAGATTCTGGCTGGGAAGAAGCAGTCTCAGTATATGCAAGTCCTTTCAGCTCTACTTGGTCTCTTATGGGCTAATTACAGAATCATAGCAGGGCCAAGCTGAGGAAAGGGAGTGACTTGGATGCCTTGCCTCCCCCAGCCCCAACTGCATCAAGGAAGCATATCCCAAAGCACCTGAAAGAGGTCTAACTTAAAAGACAATGATTCAAATAAAATAATAACAACAGGAATGGCAACAACTCACATATGTGTGACACTTTGCAGACACATACCATCAACACATACAATCACATGTTAACTTGGCAGCCAGCATGCAAGGGAGATGTCAGGATCATAAACATTTCACAAAAGAGGGAACAGACTCAGTGAGGTGTATTAACCCATTCCAGATCACTGTGCCAGGGGTCCACAAACCAGCCTAAGTTCACTGATTTGCTAGGAGGACTCACAGGACTATACATGAGCATACAGT
Source organism: Lipotes vexillifer (assembly GCF_000442215.2). NCBI lineage: Eukaryota > Metazoa > Chordata > Mammalia > Artiodactyla > Lipotidae > Lipotes > Lipotes vexillifer. The sequence continues at coordinate 1,562,562 of NW_006772616.1, read as the reverse complement.
CATATGCACCACTACGTTTCGTACAGGGAGGAGTACCAAAGCAAAATCGGCAAAGGAAAAGGCGCATGGGTAAAATGTGGAGGAAACTAAGCGCAAGCTTCCAAGAGCGCTCTCCTGTGAAATCGCGCAATGTAAGTTTCATTCCCCCAACTGTGACACCACCTGTGAAATGTGGTCTTCTGGGGAAGTTCATTAGAGATGCAGTACACAGGGTTTTTGCTGGGGGGCTTGTTACCAAGGCATCCTCTGCTGAGCACATACCAAACCTCCAGAGTCCTTGAAGGAAAGCAGCTGCTCAGCATAAACCACATTGTGTTTATACCAACAATCCATGCAAAGCCAGCCACTCTTATCAGCTAGGGTGGTGGGAACCCTCCCCAAATCCAAGTTCCCACACAACAGCCAAAAGCCAACATCTCAAGCAGAGCTTTTTAAGGATAGCAGTCTCAGGTTTGCTATTAACTCTTTTCTGCACAATCACAGATCTAGAATACTAGACAAAAACCCAGACTAGAACATGGGTCTTCTGTTTCTATATCCCATCATTCCCCTTTTTTCTTTTTGAATATAATAAAGGGAATTTCTAACATTAAAAAGAAAAGGAGTAGATATTGGGATATTTGTATCCAGTTATGACTGAAAAAGGAGGGGCTCAGAGAGTTCATATATCTTGGCCAAGATAAAAATGTAAAGACTATGAGGGATCTACAGAACTGGGATTCTAACACAGGCTTGTCCAAATGTTAAAGTCAAATTTCCCCTCATTAAAACACATTGCTTTAACAGGGAACTCTACTCAATATTCTGTAATAACCTATATGGGCAAAGAATCTGAAAAAGAATGGATATATGTCTGTATAACTGAACTACTTTGCTGTACACCTGAAACTAACACAACATTGTAAATCAACTATACTCCAATACAAAGTAAAAATTAAATTAAAAAAAACACACTGCTTTATAAAATTGATCATATAACAAATACATTATAAATGTTGAGGGCTTCCCTGGTGGCGCAGTGCTTGAGAGTCCGCCTGCCGATGCAGGAGACGCGGGTTCGTGCCCCGTTTCGGGAGGATCCCACATGCCGCGGAGCGGCTGGGCCCGTGGGCCATGGCCGCTGAGCCTGCGCGTCCGGAGCCTGTGCTCCGCAAATGGGAGAGGCCACAACAGTGAGAGGCCCGCATAACGCAAGAAAAAAAAAAAA
>NW_006772616.1:1548996-1561314 GCF_000442215.2 Lipotes vexillifer | reverse complement strand
CAAGAAAAAAAAAAAAAAAAAAAAAAAAAAAAAAAAAAAAAATGTTGATCACTGAATAATAAAAATACATGACTCTAATCTTGGCATACTGGAACATACACAATCAAAAGGGTTTAATATTTTAACTATAATTTTGTGATATCTACAAATTAACATATTTCAAAGGAACTAGAGAAATGCAATGAAATTGAATTTTAAATAAAAAACAAAAAGGGGAGATTTAATGTACAAATTAACCTATGGAGAAAAAATATAAAAACAAAAGTAATTATTAAATAGAAGATAACATGATAAATGTTACAGTTTTGAATTTTATTTATTCAAGTTTTCACTGACTGTGTTACCAGCGGAATTCTATTCAGGGAATCACAGTTTTAAGATCAGTTTATGAAATGCACAATCATTATTTAAGTTAGCATGCCAGTCCATATCCTAGCAGGAATAGAGGCACCTTCAAATATCAGTTAGAGCATATGGTTATGCCAAGTGATGAAAAAAATCTCACTAAATAAAGCTTACAAAATGTCTATCATCATTGCAAGAAATTATAATAAACTTTGGACATGCAAGATGGTGAGCATTTATTTATTCATATTCTTTGCTTGCTGCATTTTCCTTGGGGAAAACCAGCAGCTGAAATGTAGCCACGGTGCAGAATCTACAATAGGGAAAACAAGCACTTAACAGGGTAACTGCATTCCAACCCTGCTGGCCCACAGTTAGAGCAGGAAGCCACGACTCAAAGAGGAGTTGGTACTCTCTTTATGGTTCTAAATCCTGGAACACCAGAGCAATTATTTTTAAATTAAATACCTAAGAGCATGAGATATAAAACTCCCTGTTAAATTTAGATATTATTAAGTCATTCTAATTTTCTGTAACATAAGGAAGAATATTTGATTCACTGATGGTGGTCTGGGAATAGCTAGAAAGAGATGAACTTTTATGTTTTGGTAAAAGGAATCTACTCTTCAATGAAATGAACTTCTCTCCCTCTCCCTCTCCCTCTCACACATACACACACACACACACACACACACACACACACACACACACACACACCCAACAAGAACAACAAAACTGTCCACCATGTTCAATTCCTGCAACAAAACATTCCAAAGGAAAGATGATGATTCTTTCTGAAGAAAGGATTCATTAGGTACGGACAACACAGAAAAAAAAAAAGGTTGCTACTAAACTCAACTACTGAATTCTTCTTCCAAGTTCTATCTCAGACATTATACTGCTGTGGGTTTTTTATACTTTACAAGACTGATAAAGAACAAAAGTTGTTCATAAGCAGGAGATGTCCATACCAGTCAAGAGAACCAGAAAATGTTAATTTCCTGAAGCTCTGACTCCCAAAAGTTTCTCCCACAAATCTCCCTGATTGACAGATACGTCTTTGAGTGGGAAAGGGGAACTCTGTATTACATGGAAAACTCCAGAAAAGAAGTAAACTATTGCATAACTTTAGAAATACACAGCACATCATTACACTGATAACTCTTGTCTTGCAGTTGCTAGTCGGAAGTGTACTTGAAACACTCAGCTTCCCAAGAAACTCGGATAATATTCAGAAAGGCATCAAATTGGCCTTGCCTTCAAAAACTCAGGCTCTACTTATTTTTCTTCTTTTACATAACTTATCACGCAGTTCTTAGATATTAGAAAGAAATTTATCACAACTCTCAAGTTAAAATATATAACTGAATCAAACTGTAAGACTGGAAGATGTCAAAGCTCACACGTTTTCTCAGTGCTGGGGGCTAGTTTGCACAGTGCTTCTTTTAAATATTAAAGATAGTGATTGGGGATCTAATTATTTAAAATTTAAGCCTCCCTTCTTAGGAAGAACTTTTGGTCTTGCTGGTGATGCCAATTCCTAACTACAGCCTGAAACTGTAATTATATGAGAAGAGTGCCTAGATTATGATACCCTCTAGCCATGTAACTCTCTTTGGTTTTCCAAGGTGGAAATCCCTGTTCTGATATAGGTATAAGAATATAGTGGGGAAGATAAATTTGAGACTACTGGCACATTTCAAATTTATTATTTGAGGGGTTTGAAGACTAATACTCTTAATTCTTAAAACATCAGAATAAGCCCCTTTACTCTTTGCTGATGCGATAGTAAAGCTGTTTTCTCATTGGTAAAGTGAATTTAACTTCTGTATTTCACAAGCATGGTATAAGCCTAGGGTATTGATGAAAAATTACCCAGACTGGAGTGGGCACAAGTTCAAGATACCTTCAGTATGTCAATGCCACTCAGGATTATAACACTGGACAGTCCCACAGTCTTTATTTCAAAGCAGCTACTTTAGATATTAAATCTCAGAATGGTCAATTCTAACTGAGCTCTTTCTCTCATAGAAATATTTTGTGCGGTATTAAGAAAAAAATACATAGATAAAATTTTGATGAAAACCTTCAGAAATATGATCACGTACTGGTCAAAGGGACAGAAGCTGAGCATACACATTTTGTTCTGCTTACCACAATCATACTCAAGCACAACAAAACAAAACAATGTTTGGAGATTTGAGGAATCCAGGAGCTAGCAACAGTAACCAAGAGGCACGTGAAAAGATGCTCAACATCACTAATTATTAGAGAAATGTAAATCAAAACTGCAATGAGGTATCACCTCACACCGGTTAGAATGGGCGTCATCAAAAGACCTACAAATAGGGGGCTTCCCTGGTGGCGCAGTGGTTGAGAGTCCGCCTGCCGATGCAGGGGACACGAGTTCGTGCCCTGGCCTGGGAGGATTCCACATGCCGTGGAGCAGCTGGGCCCGTGAGCCATGGCTGCTGAGCCTGCGCGTCCGGAGCCTGTGGTCCGCAACAGGAGAGGCCACAACAGTGAGAGGGCCACGTATTGCAAAAAAAATAAATAAATAAATAAATAAGACCTACAGGGCTTCCCTGGTGGCGCAGTTGTTGAGAGTCCACCTGCCGATGCAGGGGACACAGGTTCGTGCCCCGGTCTGGGAAGATGCCACATGCCGCAGAGCGGCTGGGCCCGTGAGCCACGGCCGCTGAGCCTATGTGTCCGGAGCCTGTGCTCCACAATGGGAGAGGCCCGTGTACTGCCAAAAAAAAATAAAAGACCTACAAATAAATACTGAAGAGGGTGTGGAGAAAAGGGAACCCTCTTTGCACTGTTGGTGGAAATGTAAATTGATACAGTCACTATGGAGAACAGTATGGAGGTTCCTTGAAGAACTAAAAATAGAACTACCATATGACCCAGCAATCCCACTACTGGGCATATACCCTGAGAAAACCAAAATTCAAAAAGAGAAGTGTACCACAATGTTCACTGCAACACTATTTACAATAGCCAGGTCATGGAAGCAACCTAAATGTCCATCAAGAGAGGAATGGATAAAGAAGATGTGGTACATATATGCTATGGAATATTACTCAGCCATAAAAAGGAACGAAACCAGGTCATTTGTAGAGATGTGGATAGACCTAGAGTCTGTCATAGAGAGTGAAGTAAGCCAGAAAGAGAAAAGTAAATATCATACATTAATGCATATATGTGGAATCTAGAAAAATGGTACAGATGAACCTACTGCAGGGCAGGAACAGAGACGCAGATGTAGACAACGGACATGTGCACACAGGAGGGGAAGGGGAGGGTGGGACGAATTCGGAAATCAGGATTGACATGTATACACCACCATGTGTAAAATATATAGCTAGCAGGAACCTGCTGTATAGCACAGGAAGTTCAGCTTGATGCTCTGTGAAGACCTGGATGGGTGGCGTGAGGCAGGAGTGGGAAGGAGGGAGGGGAGATAGGTATACCTAGAGCTCATTCATTTCATTGTACAGCAGAAACTAACACAACACTGTAAAGCAATTATACTCCGATAAATATCTCAAGAAAAAGAAAAAAAAGAAAAAAACATGTACTGTATTTACCATGTACATAATATTCTGAAAGAAACAAAACAGTAAAACATCCTCACTTCATCCTCAAGGAATGTGCACTCTAGTTGGAAGCGAGATATACTCACCAGGTAAGAAAATAACTGTAATGGAATGTTCATGTGTGTTCACTGGGTTAGGTGTTTACTTCTCTGAAGAATGTCTTTTATGCCCATTCTAAACATGAAGGAACTGTGTTGTTTTTTTTTACCTAAAGTGATTCATTTATGGGTAAGGCACCAAGATTAGATTCTAAGTCAGCCTGGAACCAAATCCAATTATTTCCATTATATCACACTGGTTCTGCTGAGTAAAATCAGGTACTAAAAATATGTCACAAGGAAGGATACTATTAAGTTCCAAAGAAATGGTACATACTGTCTGTGCAAAAATTTCAGAAGGAAGAAAGATTACAGTGGGATAGAAGGCACTGCAGTCTCTTCATCATTAATACACAGGGAAGAATGCCAGCTGGCTGACAGGGTTACTGAAAATGTTAAATTAGAAAATGTTTAAAATACCTAGCATGCTCTCTAATACACACTATATACTTAGTTTTATTTACTTTTTTTTTTTTTTTGGCCACACTGTGCAGCATGTGGGAACTTAGTTCCCCAACCAGGGATCGAACCCACACCCCTTGCATTGGAAGCGTGGAGTCTCAACCACTGGACCACCAGGGAACTCCCTTATCTATTTACTTTTGTTGGTTGATTTGTTGCCACTCCCAGGGGGACACAAGAGTCGTGGTAAGATAAGAGAGATAGTTTGAGGTAGCATTTAAGGCTAAAATGTAACCTCAATCTGTTCTTTCATTCATTAGCAGGAGAACTCTGAGACTTTTCAAATCTGTTTCTTCATCTATAAAAATGGGAGAAAAATAATTTACAAGGTTGTTTACAAGGGATAGTGAACAAAATAAATGGTATCATGCATAGAGCTTACCCCACTGCCAAGCATACAATTAAGCATTCAGTAAATAGGAGAACTTATTTATAATCATTCTTGAAGTAGGAGCAGGATTTATCTAAGTAGCAAAAGGAATATATTATCCTATAGGTCACAGGTGTACAATTTATTTTCATTGAAATCAGCATTAGTGAAATACAGATTTGAGCTTATACCCCCGATGCACATGAAGTTATTTATATATTGCATACGCATGCTTCTATCATGGGCGAATATCTCAAGGCATTCTCTTCCCAAGAGGTCATGTCATCATTAATAATACTGAATGTAAATCCACATTTTAAAGTGTCTACTTGATAATTCGGAATTTTTTGGACTAATTCATATTGAATATGTGTATTATTGTTTATTATTATTCATGCCTTACAGTGAGGCTGACAAAGAGCTTGTACCCCAAAGAGCAGAAGGATGCTTACATAACGATGCTACCGTCAAGTACTGTGGCTTAGAGATCTCTCGATGTCGCTTTTTATAGTTTAGAAAACATTAAATTATAAAATCTATAAATCTACTTAACAAAACTCCAATATCCTTCAGTAGCTCAAAATATTCTGAAAGCAAGTGAACCAGTGAGGGTGTCTCGTCTACAGACCCCCCCCCCACCCCGTGTACAATTCCCACCTTGAGTGATAGATGACCATCAGATAAATGATCCAGTGAGAACGCCACTGACAGTTGATATATAAAATATTAGTAACGTTTAATTTCTCATTGATATACAATTTCGAATAGTTTATTCATGTGCTCTACTGGGTTATCCTGCCCACATCCCTCCACTTGGATATCACTACTATGGAAACTGAAAACTGTTAAAGATGTTTAAAAGGACTGAAACATAAAAAAGCAGGGGGCGGGGGGTGAAGCGCACTATTTAGCAGCGATGTGCAGGGTAGTTTGGAAGGATGAAAGAAGAAACAAGCAGACCAGTGAGAAAACCAATTTAGACTCCAGGCTCTATATAAAAGTTTGACAAATAAAAGAAAGTCAATCTAAGTGTCTAACAAGAAATGAATGTATAAAGAAGATGTGGCACATATATACAATGGAATATTACTCAGCCATAAAAAGAAACGAAATTGAGTTATTTGCAGTGAGGTGGATGGACCTAGAGTCTGTCATACAGAGTGAAGTAAGTCAGAAAGAGAAAAATAAATACTGTATGCCAACACATATATATGGAATCTAAAAAAAAAAAAAAAAAGGGCCTGAAGAACCTAGGGGCAGGACAGGAATAAAGACACAGATGTAGAGAATGGACTTGAGGACACGGAGAGGGGGAAGGGTAAGCTGGAACGAAGTGAAAGAGTGGCGTGGACATATATATACACTACGAAATGTAAAAGAGATGGCTAGTGGGAAGCAGCCGCATAGCACAGGGAGATCAGCTTGGTGCTTTGTGACCACCTAGAGGGGTGGGATAGGGAGGGTGGGAGGGAGATGAAAGAGGGAGGGGATATGGGGATATGTGTATATGTATAGCTTATTCACTTTGTTGTAAAGCAGAAACTAACACACCAGTGTAAAGCAATTATACTCCAACAAAGATGTCAAAAAAAAAAAAAGTCAAGGGCTTCCCTGGAGGTGCAGCGGTTGAGAGTCCACCTGCCGATGCAGGGGACATGGGTTCGTACCCCGATCTGGGAAGATCCCACATGCCGCGGAGCGGCTGGGCCCGTGAGCCATGGCTGTTGAGCCTGCGCGTCCGGAGCCTGTGCTCCGCAACGGGAGAGGCCACAACAGTGAGAGGCCTGCGTACCGCAAAAAAAAAAAAAAAAAAAAAAAAAAAAAAAAGTCAAGACCCAGATGGCGTCCATCTATCCCCCAGTCATCCTGTATAGCATTTCTTGCCTAGTATCAGGATGACTGTGGCAGTTCCAGGAGGACATCAACATAAGTTTTTGTGTGGGCATATACACTGTTGTCATTTCTCTTGGGTAGACACCCAGGAGTGGAATTGCTGGATTATCGGGTAACTCAACGTTAGCATTTTGAGGAACTTCTAAACTGCTTTCCAAAGTGAAATTTCCGAATTTCACCAAAGTTCTTGGTGAAAATGAAAATTGCGTCTTTTAGTTTTACTTAAAAACTGAAGGAACATTTTAGCCAACCCAATAGATATGACAATTTCCAGTGAGAAAAACAATGGAAGTTTCCACTTCTAAGTCTTTTGAAAACTAGGTTTCTACTTACAGGTCTTTTTTTTATATAGTTTCTCATGATTCAGGTATTTTACATTATTTTATTTGTTTTCTATTGTAATTATTTTTAAATTTAATTTTTAAAGAGAAGAATACCTTTCCTAGAAATCTCCCGCACATCTCAGAGGCAGGATTGGGTCCCATGACTCTGTTCTAGGCCCAGGGGGAATGTGAGTACAGGTGGACCTCGTTTTACCGTTCTTCACTTTACCATGCTCTGCAGATACTGCATTGTTTTTTTTCTTTACAGGTTGAAGGTTTGTGGCAACCCTGCATCAAGCAAGTCTGTCAGTGCAATTTTTCCAGCAGCATTTGTTCAGTTTGTGTCTCTGGGTCACATTTTGGTAATTCTCGCCATATTGCGGACTTTTTCTTGATTATTATACTTGTTACGGTGATCTGTAATCAGTGATGTTACTCTGATGACTCTCTGAAAGCTCGGATGATGGTTAGCATTTTTTACCAATAAAATATTTTTTAAGGTATGTACAATACATTGTTTTTTTGACATAAGGTTATTGCACACTTAATAGGCTAGAGTGTACTGTAAACATAACTTTTATATGAACTGGGCAACCAAAAAATTCATGTGACTCGCTTTCATGTGATATTGGCTTTACTGGAGTCGTCTAGAACCAAACATGAAATATCTCCAAGGAATGCCTATGTATGGCATTTCAGTCTCCAAAGTGGGAAAGACGCTCTGTGTACAAGGAAGGAGTGGGGACTACTGGTTGAGCACTGTCTGAAGCACAGTGACATGAGAAAAGAAATTCCCAAAGGACAGAGTGTAGAGAAATTTGTGACCTAGGAGGACAGCCTGAGTGAGGATGACACAGGAAGAAAAGTGACTCCCAGCTTTTGAGGCTGAGAAGTCAAGGAAAGATAATAACATGGATACAATAGAGAACACAGAAGGACCCCACCATATCCAAGAATATTATTGCTCATCATAGCAACAACTAGGACCTTACACAGTGCCAAGCACTGTGCTAAAACCCTCGTGGTCTCATTTAATTCTCACTCGAATCCTTGTGATGAAATATTTTATGTAACTTCTTCCCAGAGAAGGTAATGAGCTCAGTTTGGAGGATACTAGATCTGAGATGATACCTGGACACCCAAGAGGAACATGAAGACAGCAGCTGTGTCTCGCTTGCCACCAGGATGGGGACTGCAGGGCAGTGCCTACGAGGCATTCAGAAAAAGCTTAACCTAGCTAGGGAAGGCCAGCTAGCCTGTAGTGCTAAGGAGGGAAACAGAGTCATTTCAACACCATGGAGACCTTCTACAAGAGTCAGACTATTCATGAGAGAGTTTTAGTGAAGAGAAAACAGAACACCAGTCTGAAGTGAGCTCCTGGTCAAAGCCCTTCCCTCCCCAAACACATCTTTTCTCTTTTGATCTCTGTGTGTTTTGAGTTAAAGAAAGCCATCCTAAAATGTCTGTTTAGTTGACTTACATCACTGTGTCCTTCATTTGGAATATTTGTACAGAGAAGAGAAAGCGACTCTCTGAAAAGATTCACACTGACCTAAACAAAGGAGCTTTGCATTTCTAGATCATTCCTAAGATCTATCAATACTGAATTCACAAGTGCCACACTTCCCTTTGTCTGCACAGACAGTAGTGAAACAGTAATTTAATTGTGAAGTTACTGTACCAAATCTCATGAGATTTTCCCCAAATCTCATACTAATACCATTTTGTTCCATTAACTTTGATAATCTCCTGGCACTTGATAAATTCTACATTGTGCCATTATCTGAATATGACAGTCTTCTGTGAGTAGAAGCAAATGGAACTTTATTCCGCTAAGACTTCAATAACAGTAAAGATAAAGGGCAGGGATGAAAATTATCTGACAATTCTTTAGAAACAAAAACAAGGGCACTTTATTCTACCATTTATATATACAAGCTGCTTGGAAAAGTTTAAGTGAATTTTATATTTTAAAATAGTTAAAGGCACTTCTCTGGCAAGATGTGTGTGTGCAGACTTTGTTGTTTCACTTTCATCAACAGCACCTTGAATTTTCTACCTTATCTATCATAAAGTCCAGTAAGGCGTCAAGGGCTATGTGGAATGCTTAAGTCTAAAATAGACTGAATAAATTGGATTTGTGGTTGAGGTAAAATCTAGGGTCTGATAGCAGGTGGCCCCAAGTCTCATTCTGATAAGAAGGAAACAGAAAACACACATTTCTCTCCCTGGAGTACCACAATGAGATAAGCTGCACATAAGCTCTAGCCGTCCACAATATTAGATCACCCATCCACCAGGACCAATTACTTCATGGGACGAAGTTTTGATTGGGCCAAGTAGGAGGGTTCACAGTAGCAGAAAATCATGCAGTGGAGAGAAAAAAATACAGAAGAGCAATGGAAATAAACACAAGGCTATAGAAGCTATTCCCAACACGTAGGGTGAGATCCTACGTACATTTAAACAATCTTCAGAGTTCATGCTTTGAAGTGTCTGTGCTTTGTCTAAGAGGACAAACGTTTCAGTTTGGGGATCTTAATTTTCCTAAGTTTCATATCCCCATAGGATAGTTATGCATATTTTTGTCAACAGAAATAGAACTAAATTAAGATATGTAAAATTTTAATGCAGCCTAATCTAAAAGGAATTGTTTTATTTCTACTTTCAAGCGTATGAAATCATATATAATGAATGGCCTGTAATTCATTTTCTATCACGCCAATCATTCAGATTCTATACAATGGATTTTATAGAATTTTCGATACAAATTTAACTGATTTTTTATTGTATTTGGAATGTTTTATTGAGATGTGAGAAAATTATAGCATTAAATCAACCACTCAACTATAATCTACTATTATTTTTATATTTAATTAAAAACCCAAAACGTCCTTCATTTATAATTGACCTAGTTTTAAACAAGCAGTACTGACGCAAATAGCACAGTATCAGTTATAATTATCAAGTACAGCACATAAACAACTGTTTTTAAATGGTATGAAAATATTATACATGAAATAATGATTGTATTAATAAATAAACAAATGCTGTAATACAGAAAAACAATGAATACTGGGTTTTTCCCCTCCTTTGATTATCTTTTGGTATTCTCTCTTACCTATAAAAGACCTTAGGAAATCTAAATGCTGTATTCAATGGTATTATATAAAGACAGATATAGATATACCATGAAGATAAAGATAGCTTGTCTGAATATGCTATTTAATGTTAATTGTTCATTTCACTTTTCATGTACTTCAGATTACTGATAAGTTCTCAAAGTTCTATAACTAATTATAGAAAAAGGTATGTGGGTTTTGAAAGATTTAGATTAGTTCATCATTAAGATTTTAAAATGATTTGACTTTTTAAAATATAAAAACACATTTATACATGTTAATATTATTAGTTATTCCTTGGATCACTTTTTAAGTTTCTCTTAAAGTTTATATATTCTTTTTGAATTACGGTTATGATCAGTTATTATTAAGAAATTTATATAGTTATTTAGAGGTTATTCATTCTGTTTCAACAGAGTTAGCAGTCCTTTTTCACCTTGGAACCAAGAATTATAGCTGTCTTCTTATGTAAACTTAGACTGTTTTTCCTGAATTTTTAAAATGTAAATATCTAGTGACTTTATATTGCATATAAAATTATTTCAGGTTCCACCAATACTTTATAGGTGTATGAAGTGTATCTGGTGTTTTTTGATAATTTACAAAATACAAAGATGAAAGTCTCTACTCAAAATGTCTTGTTATTCAATTAAACCTTTTCCTCCAGTGAATTTTTGAGAACCTTCAAGTAAGCAAATAATCTTACTTGTTCCTTCAAAATTTTAAATAAAATAAAATCTTTAGAATTCTTTCAATCATGTGATTTCCCTTGTATGTCAGATAATACATCTACAAATGAGTTTTATGAAACACGCTAAATTTCATATCATCATTTTTTTCCTCATAGGCAGTGTTTTCTAGTTTCTCCAGCATATCAGAATCACTCGAAAATTTGTCATTAAAACAGAAAACTTTTCTCATGGAAGTTACATATTCAGTGGTATAAGCCCATGGCTTTTTTCTATGACGTAACACTTCAACAATAATTTTGCACAAATCTTCACCGAGATTCAGTATGTAGAATCAAGTTACTACCAGCTGATTAATACAGCCAGACATAAATTTGAGTTAGAAATCTCAAGTACTCCCAATTCAATAGTCTTTAGAAAAACTGAGCAAAATAACAATAAAACAGCTTAACCATTAACTTGCGCACAAATAGCATTTTTAGAATTTTTTGAATGAACAAATAAAGGCAAATGTTAATAGAGCCTTTAAAATTTAATAACTTATCAAAGATATAAGGTTAATCCTTCACTTTTATTAAGCTACTGAAAAGCTTAAGGACTTTTATAAGTCTTTTTCTTCTTTAATTCTAATTACTTCAGAAAGTTTACTGCTATTATTATTAAAGTAAGATGAATGACTATGATTGAATACATGAAGTAATTGATTATCTAAAATTTTGTGTGTGTTGCCTAAAATTTGCACTGGACGTTTACTGTCTAAATTATAACTAAGAACGTAATTTCTTTAAATTTTTCTTGCAACAAAACATCATTAGTAAGTATGATGCCTCTTTAAAATGATAATAACATTAATAGCTTAATTGTCAAAAATATTTCTTGGACACATGATTTCAATCGAGACAGACCCACCTCCTTCCAAATGTCAAAAAACACTATTCCCTAGCTATAGACTGGGACTTAGCCTAGTGAAACAAATACAAAGAAATTTTTTAGAGCAGGTTTAGGTTCACATTAAAACTGAGGAGGAGACTTCCCTGGTGATGCAGTGGTTGGGAACCCGCCTGCCAATGCAGGGGACACGGGTTCCATCCCTGGTCCGGGAAGATCCCACGTGCCGCAGAGCAACTAAGCCCATGCACCACAACTACTGAGCCTGCACTCTAGGGCCCGTGAGCCACAACTACTGAGCCCACATGCCACAACTACTAAAGCCCGTGCCCTCTGGAGCCTGCGTGTTGCAACTACTGAGCCCGCGTGCTGCAACTACTGAAGCCCGTGTGCCTAGAGCTCATGCTCCACAACAAGAGAGGCCACTGCAATGAGAAGCCTGCACACCACAACGAAGAGTAGCCCCTGCTCACTGCAACTAGAGAAAGCCCGTGCGCAGCAACGAAGACCCAACGCAGCCAAAAAA
>NW_006772616.1:1537219-1548855 GCF_000442215.2 Lipotes vexillifer | reverse complement strand
AAAAAATATATATATATATATATATATATATATATATATATATATATATATATAACTGAGGAGAACATACAGATATTTCCTATATAACCTCTGCCCCCATATATGCATAGCCTTCCTTATTACCAACATCCCCCTCCAGAGTGGTATATTTGTTGCAAATGATGAACCTACACTGACACATAATCATCCAAAATCTATAGTTTACATTAGGGTTCACTCTTAGTGTTGTACATTCTATGACTTTGGACAAATATATAAGAACATGTATTTATCATTATAGTATAATACAGAGTACTTTCACTGACCTAAAAATCCTCCGTGGTCTACCTGTTGATGTTTCCACTCCCATCACCTTACAACTGCTGATCTTTTTACTGTCTCTATAGTTTTGCCTTTTCAAGAATGTCATATAGTTGGAATCATACAATATATAGCCTTTTCATATTGGCTTGAAGTACATTATTGCAAGCTCTATAGTCTGGCTACACCATGGCTGTGTTTCTTTGAGATCTCACAAGCTTAATTCCCTACTCCATGAAGTAAGGATGTCAAGAGTATATATCTTTAAGTTTTGGAAAAGTATTAGATGAGGAAAAACATATAAAATGCTTAGCACATTGCTGCTTTGCATATTTGTAATGATGGTCTGCCAGTCTTGGGTTCTCTCAGCTTTTTATGTCTGAAAAAACTCTTTATTTCACCTTTATTTTTGAAAGAGATTTTTGCTAGGAATAGAATTTGAGGTTGATTTTTTTCCCCTCTCAATATTTAAAATAGTTTCACTACTGTCTTCCCTCTTGCATTACTTTAGATGTCCGTTTTCTGCTGTCATTTATCTATTGTACCCTATTTGTAATGTGTCTTTTCTCCCAGATACTTTTAAGATTTTTCTCTTAACACTAGTTTTAAGTAATCTGATGTGCTTTGGTGTACTTTTCTTTCTGTTTCTTGTGCTTGAAATTCACTGAATTTCTTCAACACATGGGTTTATACTTTTCATCAAATTTGGAAATTCAACTTCCAAAAAATTGGATTTCTAGCCATATTTCTTCTTTTTTTTTTTTTTTGCCATATGTGGGCCTCTCACTGTCGTGGCCTTTCCCGTTGCCGGACGCGCAAGCTCAGCGGCCATGGCTCACGGGCCCAGCCGCTCCGCGGCATGTGGGATCCTCCCGGACCTGGGCACGAACCCGTATCCCCTGCATCGGCAGGCGGACTCTCAACCACTGCGCCACCAGGGAAGCCCCTAGCCATATTTCTTCAAATGTATATTTTCTTCTGTCTCCCTACTTTTTCAACTTTTTCTGAGCCTCAGTTCTACATAAATTATACTGATTAAATTCTTCCACAACTCAAATGATGCTCTGTTGTTTTTTCCCCAGTTATTTTTTTCTCTGTGTTTTAGTTTTGATAATACCTATTGCTATGTCTTCAGGGTCATTAATCTTTTCTTCTTCAGTGTTTAATATACTTTTAATCCCATTCAGTATAATTTTTTTCATCTCTAAAAGTTCAAATTGGTTCTGTTTTAGACCTTCCCTGTCTCTTTTTATGTGCATGCTTTCCTCTACCTTTTAGAACAAGAGAGTATAGATTTACTAGCTGTCTTGATGTTCTTGCCTACTAATTCCATTATTTGTGGCAATTCTGGGTCTATTTCTAATGATTGATTTTTTTCCTATTTATTATCAATTGTCTTTTCTTGCTCCTTTGCATGCCTGATAATTGTTTATTGGATGTCAGACATTGTCTTTTACATTGTTCAGTGCTGGAGGATTCTTTATTCCTAGAAATATTTTTCATTTTTGTTCTTGGACACAACTAAGTTATTTGGAAACAACTTGATTCTTTTTTGGCTTGCCTCTACACTTTGTTACGCTGAAGACTTACTCGATGCTCAGTGTTTTAGGTCTTTTTACTCTGGCTGGTGGGATCATAAACTCTTTGTGGCCCTGTGTGAGTTCCAGGTATTGTTCTGCCTGTTTCTTTCTGATAATTCTTCCTGGACTCTCATGGTTTTCTCACAGGTAGGCACTGAGCCATATTTAGCTGAATTCTTGACAGGAATCATTCACTCTGTGTGTAGCTCTCTTCTCCCCAGGACTCTGCCATAGGCATTCTATTTGTTTTGGCTTTCTTCATCTCTGAACTCTGTCTCCTAAACTCTGAGAGACTTCCAGGCTCTGTTTAGGTTTCTTCACCCTGCAATGAACTTTTAAAATCCTTCTAAGAAGCAAGCTAGGACAATCATTAGGCTCATCTTGTTTGTTTTCTTTCTGTCGAGGATCACTGTCCTGCACTTCCTGTTGTTCAGTGTCTAATTGTTGTTCCTTATGTTTGTCTAAATTTTTTTTCAGCTGTTTAAAGTGGAAGGGTAAATCTGGTTCTTCTTATTCCATTATGGCTAGAATCAGAAGTCCTTTATAATATACTTGATGGGGTAATACTAGTATTAGTGGTAGTCATCATCATCAAATATGTACAATGATGCCAAAAATTAGTAAAACAGCTTTCATCTGTAACTGTCTTGCCATCATGACATAAACTACATGTACATGAAATACACATTTATGGGGTAATTGAATCATGAGAATAAAGGAAAGATAATATGTATCAAATGGAAAAAATGTTCAAAATTTGATAAGACATGGAGGAAGAAGGAATGGAAGGATAAAAACTCTGGTACAACTCTTTAGACCTTCCAAGTGTCTCCTCAGAACGTGAGAGACAACAACTGCACTGAACTTCGTGACTAAGTGCCATGGACGTCTGTACTATCAAATAAAAAGAAAGTTTGTTGCCCCACAAGGAGAAAGAGAAGTTTACATAACAACAGCCACCAACATTTATATAGTATTTACTAAGTTCTAGTAATTGTTCTAAGCACTTAACATTTAATAATCATTTAACCCACTAGGACACTGTGAGATAGATACTGTTATTAATCCCCAGTTAAAAGATGAGGAGAGTGCAAAACAGAGTGGTCGAGTAACTTACCCCAAGTCAGATAACTAATAAGTGGCATATCTGGGATGTGAAACTCATCATTTGGGGGCTATATTAAGAATCCTCACTAATTTGCAAATGTTCCACTCTGAGGGTAGATAAGAAACACACAATGACAGAAAAAAACAACAGAAGGTATGGAAGGGAGGGAGGGAGGGAAATGGAAAAGAAGAAAGAGGGAGGGAGGAGAGAGAGCACACGTTAGAAATAAGATTAGAAATTCACAGAATTCAGAAATGCTCTTCAACTGTACTGATCCCAAGAATATCAGGGTTGTGCCGAAATCAAATCAATTTTGCTAGGATACGGAGAAAGTTACCAGGAAAGTAAGAGTGAAAAGGTGATATACAAAAAGAAAAAAAAAAAAAAAAAAAAAAAAAAAAAAGAAAAGAAAAGAAAAAAAATGTGCTACAATCAACTGGACTGTAACTAGGTGAGGGAAAACAATTCAACAGAAAGGAAAATCTCTATATAGACCTAGAAGAAAGTAAACCGAAGTGACTGATCCCATACTTTAGGCCTATCCAGGCTATGACAGGGCAGCAATGGTAGCCTGGTGTTTTTGTGGAGACAGGACCTGAAAGCTAGAGTAGATGATTACATGCTCTTGGTGGACCTTCAGTCATTTTTGCTAAAGTTATATGCTCACCATTCACTCATCCACCCTGTCCTCTAGAGTCTGACTACTCGAAAGTATGGTTTGTAGAGCAGCAGCATGTCCATTACCTGAGACCTTGCTAGAAATACAGAATCTCAGGTCTACTCCAGACCTCCTGAATCAAAAATTACATTTCAACAGGATGCCCAGGTCATTCTGTAGGCATCCGAAATGTTGGGGCCTGGAGAGAAAGGGGTCACAAGACAGGCAAGGTCTCTCTCCACCCCTTTCATCACTGTATTCCCAGAGCCTAGGTCAGGTCTACACATAATAAATGCTCATCACACTTTTTTTAAATGAATACATTATGGCTATTATTAGTAACACTTCAGGTCTGAAAACCAGCCTTGTTTTCTTCCTTGACTACCTCAACTCAGTGAGATGAACATGTTAACCACTACACTATGGAAACACGATTAACTCAGTTCCTAGTGAGTTCTTCCCTGCTAAAATCCTACAGTTACTGAATGTGCATCTCAGCTGGCACTAATTAATATCATGCCATGTTTTAGTCTGTACCTTTCCATATGTGTGTGTCACTGTACATGTGACATCCCTCCAACGAGAGTGAAACCTCCCTGATGGTAGGGATTACACGTACTTCCCTTAAATAACTGGTTATATTCAAAGCTATCTAGAACATACATACTCATGTAGGACAGCCTATAAGGCAAACTAAAAATACCTGTACACTGTAGGGTATGGTAATAAAGTATAAGTTTAGAAACTAAGATGACCTGGGGTCAATTCTGACTTCCGCTAGTTCTCAGCATTACACGCAGTAGATATTTAGGCCTTCTGAGCCTCAGATTTTATCTTTAGGGTGGAGACAATGGCACATTTCAGAGTGCAGAGCTTCCTTAGATACATAGGGCTGGTGCTATAATTCATCAGCTACTCCTATTCTTCTACCCTTGGAGCTCTTAGTCCAAGATATAAAATAATAATGCAGAAAGGGACTATTACACCAATAACCAAGCAAGAACATGAAATATTTTTGTTTTGGTCATGTGTAGGCAAGAAGGAAAAATCAGA
This sequence comes from Lipotes vexillifer, assembly GCF_000442215.2. Lineage (NCBI taxonomy): Eukaryota > Metazoa > Chordata > Mammalia > Artiodactyla > Lipotidae > Lipotes > Lipotes vexillifer. Next base: position 1,544,156 of record NW_006772616.1, on the reverse strand, counting down.
AACTGCCACTTTGTCTCATTACTTATAGAGAGTTTAATAGTTCAGACAAGACTTCCTTTACTTTGACAGAGACATGTTTTATAATGTGATATACCTACCAGTTCTCTCCACGTACTGGCTGTTTGTTTTTATAAACATGTATTTACAAAGGTTAAAGGATGATGTCGTACAGGTGCAGTATCAGCCACTCACAAATGATTTCTTGGAAAGGGAGTATTGTGAATAGAAGGATAAAGAGAGAGTAGAATGTGAAATGAGCAAATTGCAAAGGGAGGAAGTGTCTCAAAACTGCTCTCCATATAAGAGGACTACATTACTATTCTAATAAAATACTGTAATATATTTTTCCCTCTCGCAGCATCAATTAGTTAGAGACTCTTTGTAGTTGATTATTTCCTCTTTTGAAATGTAAATGAACACTCGAAAGTTGAGTCTTATTCAACCTTCCTGCAATAACTTTTATCAGCTAATCAGCTAGGTGTGGAGATCCACACCTAGCTGAGATACACACATGGCGAAATCGCTGAAATAGGAAAGGAAATAGACCCAGACGAATTACCTTCCATGTATCTCAACAGAGAGGCAGCTCATTCTGGGGAGGTCATTTCTTTACTGTGCGGGATCCTCCTTACATAACAGGATGTTCAGCACCCAAGGTTCCTGTCCTTGATATGCCAGCGACATCCCCCAGTCATTCCAGCCACCCAAAGGACTCCTTTTGAGAACCACTGCTTGCTTCACCGAGAGAAAACAAGTGCATCAAAAACTAACCTTGTCTATTTTACACTTTTGCCTTGCTGGCCTTGCAGCAACTAGGGTGCCATGGAAATGTCTCATCTACATGTAAACAGCTGAGTTAAGATACAAAGGAAGTGTGTGGTCTGCTCTGAGCCTGACTTTCCTCCGTTTCACTCAAGGCTAACCTGGTTCCAGCTTTCAGTATTCCATGCCTTCTGTTCATTATCTCATTGCCTTTTTTGCCATTCACATATTCATCTTCTAACTCAACACTAAGAGGGAAAAAGAATGGAGAGAGGAGGAGAAGTATTCCCTCTATGACCTCTTTTCGTTGTCACGGTGCAGTGCACTGTGCCTTTCCTACACCAGCATGCATTTTCTGCCACCAGCCTTTCTCCTGTGGTTCAAGATCTCCTGAAAAGGGCTGGAAGGAGTTACATTGCGTATCAGCAGGCATTGTTCTTCACTGCATCCTTATGATCACATCCCCTGGATGCACTGAATTCTGACTGCCTAAGTGGGATTTTAAGTTACATTAATTCTGTTCTTACATAGCATTTAGAAATGATGAGAGTCAAATATTAAATGACTGAGCTTATCAGAATGTATTCCAATATTTCTCAGAGTGTGTTTCGTAACCACTGGTTGCAGGGTTATGTTAACAGGAGCTACTTGGAAAATGATTCCATGGTCAAATACGTTTGGAGAATAATGGACTGAACGAATTACTGTAGTGCACATGGATTTACAGAGCCTTTACTGTGTGAAGGTGGGAGGATCTCAGTACACTGCTGAGGAATGAGTTCAGTGTTTTTCAAATGTATTTGGCTACAAAGTCAATTTTCCCACCTATTATTGGAGGAATAAATGAGAAACAAGCGATTCTAGTCTTTAATAAGCCACTTAAGCTATGGGAATACAGACTTTCAGAGCTGCTGATTCGGTCCCTAGGCAGTACACTACAGGACTATAGCAGTTGGCGCCATTTACATGGCGCAATGTGAATGCAGCACTTTATCAGTCAGAGTTCAATCAGAGAAGCAGAACCACGGGCAGGTTGATACAGTAAGGGATCTGTTACAGGGATTTGATCTTACACAATTTGTGAAGTCGATTAGTCTCTGTAAAGTTGTTGTTTTGCTTCTGATGCTGGAGTTTCAAGTGGGTGGAGGAGGTTATCAGGAAGACAAGAAGGTATGTAAAGCAGAGGATAAAATGGATAAACTGACACCCATGAGCTTGAGCTGGAAGCCATGAGTCTGGATTGGAAACTGCGTTGGTTGTCACTACCTCCAACTCTGAGGAAGTAGATACCCTGCAGAGAAGCTGGATAAATTCCATCTCACTTGTGGAAGGAGAATTTCCCCTTTTATTATCTGTATCCTACTCCTTTCCCTTTTTCAATCATTCCTTTTTTTAAATCTCTGTCCACTAAAACTTTCTCATCTCTTCTCCAAGAAAACTCATTTTTTCCCCTTACAGCTTGTAGAACATTAACAATTGTGTATTCTTAGATCACTGTGGCTTACCTATGTAGGTCCTGTGTGGTTTTAACTTTATTAAGTTCATAATTTAGGGATATAGTGATATTCTTTTCCAATTAGTCTCTACAGCTCTTCAAAGAATTATTTTATCTCAGATAACATCAAATAAAACAGCTTACAACTTTTTATTTGCTTTATAGTTCTTTAAAGGATACAAAGACATCATTTGTGAATAGCTGATCAAATGTTAGAATTTCTCTTTGAATCCAAAAGTCCTATTAAACTGGGATTGTATTTGAAGTTCAATTTATTTAAATGTCCTGCTTTAAGACTGACCCATGAGAGGTGGTCTGGAGAAGACTGATCAAGATAACATACTTTTTTCTTTCTCTCCAGGGATTACAAAAAACAGTATTCCTCACTGATGTAGGTAGAAAACCAAGTACTGTATGAAAGAAATCACGGTTGTCCATCCTACTTGGCAAAGGAGATCTTGGAACTAAAAAAGCCAAGACACAGCCAAGAAGATGACAAAGAACTTGACAATGACGAGACTCAAATAGGAGGTAAATAACTACACGTAGTCAAGAAATGTCTCTCCCCCAAAGAGACAGAAATTTCCAGATGTTAACATTTCAAGAGTACATTTGAATGACATAATGTACTGATTAAAGAGAACTTTGTTTTAAGCATTATCATACCTCCACCAATAATATCCACTAGTTTACATAATTATTTAAAATAATTATTAAGAATTCAGAAAAAGGTACTGTAATGTAAGAATCCAATAAATCAATCCCTTCTCATTAATAAATAATTTTTAAGTAATTTCTAATATAAACTCAGTAAGCAACATTCTATACGGCTGTAATCGCTATTATCCAAATATTTCAAAATATCTAGGTTTCCAGTGAGAAAGCAAAGTTGCTATTTCTGCAATTTATTTTTAACGTAAATTGCACTAAATGTTCTAACTGTATGAAAAGTTCAATTATCTTTTAAAAAAACAATAGTGCACATTTCTGGGAAGACAATATGCCTCTTCATTTCTACAATACAATTTGGAGAGGTTAAGGAGCAGTGCCTGGTCTTATTGTCTTGAATTTTATAAGCCACCTTTTTCCTCTTAGAAGGTTTTCTAGCAGATAGTAGTTCAACAAAGACCTCACAGTAGTCAAATATAAAGATGAGACAGTTGTAAACTCCATTTGGATGTCAACTAGTCTCTTAAAAGTAAAGTTGTATATTCTAGGGTGAAATTAATTTGCAAGCTAATGAATGCTATTTTTAAAACTGTATTTTCTAGACACAATTTTATTTATTGGGGGCTTTTCCCATTTTCCCCTTAAAATTTTTTAATTTGATAAATGCTAAAACCAAACAAAAAGTAAAACCACAGACTTGTATTGATACATAAGTGTTTAAAACAGTTTTATTTGAAATAGCTATAAGAGGAAACTACTCAAACACCCATCAACAGGTGAACAGATAAACAAATTGTGGTATGCCCATACATTAAAAGTGCACTACTGACACAACAATACAGATGAATCTCAAGATCACTGTGCTGAATTTAAAAATCTAGCAAAACAAACCAAAAAACAAAAAAAACAAAAAACCATAGTATATGATTCCATTTAGATTTAATTCTAGAAAATGCAACTAATCTATAGAGAATAACAAAAAGAGGATCTGTATTTGTCTGAGAATGGGAGTGGAGAGAAGGTTGGATTACCAAGGGATGAGGAGACTTTTGGAGTGATGAGGATGTTTGTTACCTTGATTACAGTGATTGTTTAATGGGTTCATACACATGTCAAATCTGACCAAACCACATGCTTTAAATATGTGTCACTTTTTGTGTTTCAACTATACCTCAATGGAGTTGAAAAGTAATTCACTCATAATAAACATAATTTCTAAGTCTTTACTGAGTGTTTAATGTATGTTCAGGCTCTTTTCCAAGCTCTTTACATTCATTAATATTTAACCACCACCCCCAACAACTTCAAAGTAGATACCATAATTACTATATCTACTTTAAAGATGAAGAAACTGGAACAAATAAGTTGCCCACTTTGCTCTCCTGATTGCCCAATTTTTCCACTTTCTCACAACCCAAACAGGCCATCCTGTGTTAAACCCTAATGATTGGATCCCAATTCCAAATTTTGGGAGAGAGGATATTGGATTGGCCAGCTTGAACCATCTATTTCTGATACCACCTGTTATGGCCAAGGAATAGGGTGCTGGACCCACCACTGTGAGTGATGGTGGTCATTATCTAAGAAGGAAGCCTTTCTAAATAGACTCCTAAAAAGCACTTCTAAATGTTTGCCTACATTGGTGAACTCATCTTTAGAGATCTCAGGAGAGTAGTGGGAATGGAAGTATAAAGCAAGGCTATGTCTTCAGATCAACAAAACATATGGTGTTTTTATTTCTCTTTAACTGATATTAACTTAGCATTTGTGCCAACATTCCAACTGATGGTTGAAAACAAACTTACAAATTCAAGCTAATTCAATCTCTTCCAGATTCAAAGAGAGGCTTTCAGGCTATATACAACCCCCGCTTAACTTCCCCTTGGATAGCAAATCTAATACATGATAATCCTCTGTCATTGCTGGTCTTCACTTAGAGAGAACAAACTTCCTGATAGCCTTTGGGGATCATCTCTTTCCCCACGATTTCTTCTCCCAAAATCCATAACCCTTCCATTGCTGCTAGCCTGGATTGTCTACTATGCAGCACCCACGAATGGCATCTCTTACTGGGACCAAGAGTCTTGTTTCGGTTTACTGGCCCTCAGCACTTCTCTCAAACTTGGACGAACTTTGGAATTCTCCCCAGGTGTTCTCAGAATACACTGTATTATGGAAATACTCAAATCTTTTCACCTAGTCTTTCCATCTGCTATTGATATTTAGATGTCATGTTGGATGCAAAGATTTTTCTCTAAGTCTTGAAAACTACTAAGGTACTTCTAGGAAACTGGGCAAAGAACTATTCTGCCTTAGTAATCCCCAGATTACTCAGGGATCCTACTGTCCCAGTCTTTCAAGAATTAACTAAAACAATAATGCACCAAATTCCTATTTAACGAACATCCAGCATCTAAACCACAGTCAGACATCCTCTTCAAATTCCCTTCCTACTCACTTGTCAAAATTTAATTTGGTGGGGTGATTAGCTCAAACACTACTCTGAAGCAATTTTGTAGTCTTACCTAACATATGATTTATGGTTTAAATGTGATCTCAGTTCTTTGGTACTTATCATAAAAAGGACTTGCTTTCAAAACTACTGATTCTTCTATGAACTTAAAATAAAATGAAATTTGAATCTCAAAAAGGAGCCACCCTTTGTTCTAGACTCATCTGCCCCACACCAGGGGATGTTGAAACCTGTCTCTGATGTCTGATTGACTGGAAGGATAGGGATAAAGGAATGTGCAAAGTTTCTTTAACTTCTGGTCTCAATGGAATAAATGATACTGGACTTGCAGGCCTTCATTTATAGTTATAAAACCTGATAATTCTTGAGAGTAGGTAAAAACAAAAGACGAGCTACATATTTGCTCCAGTTCTTGACTTGGCAACCCTTTACCTACCAAAGTGCAAGTACTGAATAGATGGGGCCAAAGCACAGTAGCAAAGTTGTTGAAGTGAAGAGGCAGAGACCAGAGTTTGGGCTACTGAAGTGACTAGAATGTTCAGTGCAGGGTTCTGGAGAAGAGGGAGCTGCACGAAGTAGGTAAGGGGCAGAGTTCACCCTAGCATTCCTGGCTAGGGGCTGGGTTGTGCATGCATAGGAAGAGACTTGAAGTATCTTGCAAAAATTAGCTTCTGCGAGACTGAGCAATGAATGCGTGTATGAGGGTTAATACAGTGTTAGAGTACACTCTGGTCCAACTAGACTAGAGATATCTCACTGAGCACCTGGGCATTTAACTGAGCCCTGAAAAAGGACATGCCTCAGCCATAATAACCAGATATTTTAGCCTGAGCTATATCGTAAGACTAAGAAAAAAACTGAAATTGACTCAACCCTAACAAAACATAAAACCAAGCCTGACAGGATCCAAAGTATATACCAGTAGTTTAACTGTTAGCTAGAACAAAATTCATTACCCTTTAAAAGAATGCAGTGTTGCCCAGAATCTCCATAATGTATCATCCAAAATATTTAATATACAATAAAAGATTATTAGCCATTTGAATAAGCAAGAAAGCAAGCAGTCAATAGAAGATCCAAATGTTGGGGTTACCAAATGCTGACTTTAAGCTAGCTCTAATAATATGATCAAGAAATTAAAGGAAAAAGTGGTGATAATAAATGAGTATTATCAGCAGAAAAGTAGGAACTATTAGAAAGAACCAAATGTAATGTAAATTCTAGAACTTAAAGTATGTTTAAAATGAAAAATATACAAGATTGCTTTAGTACTAGTAGATTGGGGAGTATAGAAGAAAAGGCTAGTGACATCAAAAGCAATTCTAGGGCTTCCCTGGTGGCAAAGTGCTTGAGAGTCCGCCTGCCGATGCAGGGGACACGGGTTCGTGTCCCGGTCTGGGAAGATCCCACATGCCGCGGAGCGGCTGGGCCCGTGAGCCATGGCCGCTGAGCCTGCGCGTCTGGAGCCTGTGCTCCACGACGGGAGAGGCCACAAGAGTGAGAGGCCCGCGTACCGCAAAAAAAAAAAAAAAAAAAAA
>NW_006772616.1:1511189-1537209 GCF_000442215.2 Lipotes vexillifer | reverse complement strand
AAAAAAAAAAAAAAAAAAAAAAAAAAAAAGCAATTCTACAAAGATTATTCAATCTGAAAAAGAGAGACAAGAGGCTGGGGAAAAAATAAGTCGACCCTCTGTGACCTTTGTGAAAATATTAAGTGGTCTAACACATGTGTAATTGGAATGCTGTTGGAAGAGAAGACAGAGAAGGGAAGAGAAAAGATATTTGAAGAAATGAGGGCCCCAAATGTCTTGAACTTGTAGAAAAACATCAACTTGCAGAATCTAGAATCTCAGCAAAATTTAAGCAGAAAAAACTGTTTTTAAAAACTACATCTAAAGACATCATAGACAAGCTGCTGAAAACCAAAGATTAAAAAAAAAATTAAAGTGATCAGACAGGGAAAAAGGCATGTTAGATATAGGGGTACAATAACAGGAAGGATGTCAAAATTAAAATGAAGGAAGGAAGGGAGGGAGAAATGGAGGGAGGGAGGGAGGGAGGGAGGAAGGGAGGGAGCGAGGAAAAGAGGAGGGAAGGAGGGAAGGAAACTAGCAAACAAGAATTCTACACTCAGGGTAAATATCCTTTACTAAGGAGAATGAACTCAAGACATTTTTAGATAAACAAAAGCTGAAAGAGTTTGTCACCAGCAGACCCGAACTTCAAGAAATGGTAAAGAAAGTTCTTTAGGCTGAAGAGGAATAAAATCAAATGAAAATTCAGGTCTACTAGAAGGAATTGAAGAAAATCAGAAAAGGCAACTGTGTGGGTAAACGTTTTTTAAAATACCTATTTTTTCTTTTCTTAATTTATTTAAAAGACAGTTGACTAAATACACACACTCACACACACATGCACACACATCCACACAGGAACACTGCCCATCAGATTATAACATTTGTAAATGTACAGCATATAGAAATAATAGTACAAAGGTGAGTGTGTTAATTGCATTATATAGTTATAAAGTTACTACTTTTAACATGGAGTGGAACAATATTTACACTAATGGGACAGTAGTAAATTAAAGGAGTGATACTGTAATCCCGAGGAAACAAAAATCTTCATAACCCACTAGCAAGTGTCATTCACATGTTTATTCTTATATCTTTTCTCAGTGCCAACCAAGGTCTATGTCAGTAACAGAAACTCTGTAAGGTATAAAAATAATTTGGTCAAGGTAAACAGCTTTTTTAATGGTTTGGCATGAAACACGGATAAAAATGCATTTTATATCCCCGAGTGTTATGTCTTAAACCTAAACTTTTGATGAGATCTAACATCTAATAAATCCTTGAATTGGTATGCCTTGTGGTGTTAGCTGTAACTTTCCGCTGGGAGAGCCTGTGTTACAAATAAGGAATTTTCTTCTTGTTTTATTTGTCTTTACCACTGATACTTCAGACCAATGCTTATTTACTCCATGTGTATTTTTGTATCAATGCCACATAATCTCAAAGAGAATTTTAAAATGTAAAACAACGTGATGGCATACATTGGTCATTAGAATGGCTACTGAAAACTTTTTCATTAACTATACTAAATCATATAGAGATTCCATTCTGTAGCAGAAAACATACTTTCGAAGGGTAAGCGCTCATCCTATACCGTTTCCATCTGGACCCAATCCACCATTCCTTCAGAAAGATGTACTCTACAAGAGTCCTCAAATCCAATAATCTAAGTTGGTGACTTCTCTACACACTGATTAATATTTTGTGCATTATACATATAATGTCACTGTTATACAAACAATGGCAAGGGACAATGCAATGATTTTGAAGACAATCACAAAAGACTAATATGATAGCACATAATTATTTGTTAAAGAAGGCTCTAGCTTCACACATTCAATTTTATTTTAAAAGAAACAAGAAGATGAAACATATGACGATCTTGCAGGGATTTTTTTTTTTTTTTTTTTGGCAAAGATAGCTTTATGCTGGATAGTGTGCCCTTAAAGATTCTATTTCTGGATAGGATTTTGATTAGGAACTAGAAATACTGCTGCATGAGTCAAAATAAAGGGAATGGAATTATTACTGCCGCATGAGTCAAAATAAAGGGAAATGGATAATTCAAATTATCTCCTTTTAGAAAAGAAAACAAAAAAAGAATTTAACAAGAAAACTTGAGCCTAGAGACCACATTCCTGGGTCTGAATTATTTAGTTTGTTATTTGAAATGAGCACAACAAACATAATTTGGACAGGGGATCCTTTCAATAATATGTTTATTCTCCTTGGAGCTTAGTGAGACCAGTCTGACCTCTGAGGCTGGCCAGTCACTTCTGGGCTTCATTTTGGACCATCTATTTCCAAGTCTGCTCTGCCTGGGACCCACTGGACTTAACTCCTTTTTACTTCCTATCGTCCACTGTGGTTTATCTTTTTCATCCCAAGGCCCAGTCTAGCTCAAGAGACTAAAACCCAGTCCAAATCAGACTCTATCACCCATATGGAGAATTCTGTGACCCAAGTACATCTCTAGGTGGGTGAATGAATGATTTCAAGGTTGGCATCAGTATGGAATACCCTTAATGCAATGTCCAACCAACAGGGACACCAGTGATATACAACTGGTTCAGGATAAAGTACTTGATGCTTACTTTTATTATCTTTCCTGATGAAGTAGATGAAAAAAATCAAATACCATGCTTATTAATGTCTACAGTTCTCATTTTAAATGATTGCTAAAACAAAGACAGGAAAAGAATTTAAAATGAGTTGTCTAACTTCAAAAAATGGCATCTTCAAAATGAAAATTAAAATTCCATACAGAAAATTCAAAAGTCACCCACTCTTCAAGACAAAAGCTAATTCAAAGAGCAAAAGTGAAATCAAAGGGCAGTGAAAGTCTAAGCAGAGAAAAATGATAAAATTAGAACAACAGAAAAATTTTAACTGTCAGGACATGTTTAAAATACATCAGTCAGTCTCCAAAGAAGATATACAGATTGCCAACAAACACATGAAAGAATGCTCAACATCATTAATCGTTAAGAGAAATGCAAATCAAAACTACAATGAGATATCATCTCACACCAGTCAGAATGGCCATCATCAAAAAATCTAGAAACAATAAATGCTGGAGAGGGTGTGGAGAAAAAGGAACACTCTCGCACTGCTAGTGGGAATGTGAATTGGTAAAGCCACTATGGAGAACAGTATGGAGTTTCCTTAAAAAACTACAAATAGAACTACCATATGACCCAGCTATCCCACTACTCGGCATATACCCTGAGAAAACCATAATTCAAAAAGAGTCATGTACCAAAATGTTCATTGCAGCTCAATTTACAATAGCCAGGAGATGGAAGCAACCTAATTGTCCATCATCAGATGAATGGATAAAGAAGATGTGGCACATATATACAATGGAATATTACTCAGCCATAAAAATAAACAAAATTGAGTTATTTGTAGTGAGGTGAATGGACCTAGAATCTGTCATACAGAGTGAAGTAAGTCAGAAAGAGAAAAACAAATACCGTGTGCTAACACATGTATATGGAATCTAAGAAAAAAAAACAACAACAAGGTGATGAAAAACCTAGGGGTAAGATGGGAATAAATACACAGACCTACTAGAGAATGGACTTGAGGATATGGGGAGGGGGAAGGATAAGCTGTGACAAAGTGAGAGAGTGGCAATGGACATATATACACTACCAAATGTAAAATAGATAGCTAGTGGGAAGCAGGTGCATAGCACAGAGAGATCAGCTCAGTGCCTTGTGACCACCTAGAGGGGTGGGATAGGGAGGCTGGGAGGGAGGGAGACGCAAGAGGGAAGAGATATGGGAACATATGTATATGCATAACTGATTCACTTTGTTATAAAGCAGAAACTAACACACCATTGTAAAGCAATTATACTCCAATAAAGATGTAAAATAGGGCTTCCCTGGTGGCACGGTGGTTGAGAGCCCGCCTGCCGATGCAGGGGACACGGGTTCGTGCCCCGGTCCGGGAGGATTCCACGTGCCGCGGAGCGGCTGGGCCCGTGAGCCATGGCCGTGGAGCCTGCGCATCCGGAGCCTGTGCTCCGCAATGGGAGAGGCCACAACAGTGAGAGGCCCGTGTACCGCAAAAAATAAATTAAAAAAAAAAAAAAAAATGTAAAATAAATAAATAAATAAAATAAAAATATATCCGTCAAAACTGGATAATATTTCCAAATTAGAAATGAACGTTATCTTCATAAAAATTCCCTCCTCAGAACTATTCTTCCAAAGGATTTTAAAGTTTGCAATTTACTTAACAAATACAAATAAATGTATCACAGTAATTGCAAAAGTAAAACAAGTGGAAAAATATGTATAAATCAAGAAAAATCAAAGCATAAATCAAGAAACCTCAAAAGAAAAATCAAGAGTAAACCATAACCGCCAAAGTAAGAAATGTGGACAGGATTTTGAGTTATAGGTTGCTCTGGGGACAGATAACTAGAAACTAGTTTAGTTGAACATAAATAAAATAGGTAAACATAATCACAGAATCCAAGGAGAGGCTTCATCATCACACACTCAAGGTAGGAATGGATTCTCTGCCTTAGAAATTGCACGGAAGAAGAGGTTATACAATTTGTAAACTTAGAGACCTAAAACCATTTTGAATCTTAAAAAAAATAGTTTCTGTTGAGGAATAACATGGATACTCATATGGTCTATGATTAAAATACAACTGAAAATAAACTAGGAGGAATAATATAACCAGCAGTGGTCCGGCTCACTCATTCTCGCCTAAACACTTGACTATTTCTTCTCATCTGGACAGTGTTTGCATCTTAGGTTTCTATAGCTCCGATGATGTTTCTATTGTTTTAAGATCACTGTGATTGTCATTTACCAAACATCTTCCTGACCCCAGGAATACATAAAATTTAGATAATGTGCTTTTCCAAAGGACAATGCCCTAACTATTAAGGGCGTTAGATTAAGTCTCCAATTTATTATGAAGGAACATAAAGTGCTATAACTAGAGAAAAGAGACAACCTAAAGAAACATCGTAATCAGGTGTTGCCTATGACTTTGGGACAAGGAAAACACCACTGGTTTTTGATACGCTGGTTTTGTTTATCCAACCATTGTTAATCTGTAGGTGATCATGTCCTACACTGAGCAAGATGCATAAAATGCAGAGACAGAGGTAGAGCCCTGGGGGGTTGGGGTGGAGGTGTTTCTAAAACCTTGCCAGGAAGATAAGACAGGTTTACAGAAGACCACAATGGAGATGATGATGCCAGGAGTCCCAAGGGGGATCAGAGAAGGGAATGATTGTTTCTAGACATCAAGAAGGCTTCAAGATGGGGGTGGAGGTGGGATTTTGAGGCAACATTCTGAAACGTTCATAACACAAGCAGGTGAGTTCAAGAACAGCAGCACTGCAATCAGGTTAAAGGGAAAGGATAGGCACCTCAGAGAAATCTTAAAACTTTAAGCCACAGTTTGAAAATGATGTTATAGAATCTGACCAGTCAAGGTCTTCCTTGGCTATTTAAGGAATCTGAAATTTATCTTTTGCTCCCAGTTTTATTGTTTTTAAAAACTACGTTGATAAGTCAACTTTCACGCGAAACTGGGAGCAAAGAAGAAGGAATGAAGTTGGCAAAAGAGGTGAAATGGATACAAGTCGATCAGATAACAGACAGTTTCCAAGTAAAGACATTGGAGGAGGCAAAACACTTTGGGTTAAAAAATAAAGATGATTTTTTATGATGAAAAGAGGGGATATGTGTACAGGTATAGCTGATTCACTGGCTTCACAGTAGAAACTAACACAACATTGTAAAGCAACTGTACTCCAATAAAAATAAAATTAAAAAAAAACCAACAGCAACATTTAGGAATGTTGGACTATTTATCATCATGCATTCCTAAGGGTTATGGGTTATGCTCTCTGCTGTTAACCTTCTGTTGAAAACAGTACTATCTTTGCTTAAGAATCTAATGACGAATCCTCTTTGAAATGTGATTCCAAATTCTTTTGGGAATACCTGCAGACTCTCAAAAGAACGTGAAATGTTTTCTTGTTGTCTATAAAACGTTAGAAAAACTTGCCTTTTGAAACATCAGCTGCAGGGTGAACTTCTAGAAAATAAACCCTGAGAGGTTTCTCTTCCTTTTCTCTTAACCCAAATAGCCAACGTATATTTTTCAATCTCTTCTTTCTACATCCTTAATATTAACTGTAAGTGATGAATGGCGGGTGTGGAAAGAAGGAGACTGGAGAAATTCCGTCCATTTGAAAAGAGTTCATTCTTCTCACCCTATTTTGCAGAGTGTCATTTTAAATAAGTGCTGGCCTGGAGAAGGTTTTTATTGTTTTGAACCACAGGCTTTACATTACCTTAAAAAAAAAAACCCTCTCAGCCGCAAGTTGGATGCTTCTGGCAGCAATACAAATCTAGCACCACCCAGGGAGGGAGCGTATTTGCCTCTTCGCTCACTTCTGGCAGGGCAGAGGAATGCTGGACATTGAGAGACAAGAAGGGAGGCTGCCCAGAGCATCGGCACGCTGCTCCCTCGTCCCACGCCTTGGGCCTCCTCCCTTAGGAACAAACAGGTAAGTACATCTAGGTGCTGATGCAAGTGGGGCATCCTAGCTCACTGCAACCAAGCCATGGAGGAAGTCAAGTGCAATATACTGAGAATGCCTAATAGGTCTCAACACCTTCAGGAAGCTCAGCTTGGCCTGGCTGAGGTCATAAGGTTCTCATTCTACCCAGCACATTGCTGAAAAGTCCTTTGGTGTTTATTAGTCTTTCTAGCTTTGCACGTCACTGTGCAATATGCTTTTCTCTAGGCTATTAAGAAATGCATTAAAACAGACACTGAATGTTTGTTTGGGTTTTGAGAAATCTGGGGCTACTTGTTCATCTGTTTTTCTTTCGTATTCAGAAATCAGAGCTTACAGCAATCCTGACTGCTGAAAAGTGAAATATCATCTAAAGTTTCGTTTCCAATGTCAGTGTTGTAAAATACTATACATGGATAAAATGTAAGACTTAACGTTAGACAGGGAGCTGAAAAACTACAGAGATAAAATGTTCCTATAATATGAGAGTCGTCTCTAAATATAAGGCTCCATGTTATAAATTTGTGTTCTTAATGAATTTTTTATATAACCAATTCTGTTTCCACTTAGATGTCAGAAACTGAGCTGGAAAAGATAAAAGTCAGAACAGCTGAGCATTTTGAAAATGACAAAAATAACATTTCTTGGTTGAAGGAAGGTAAGTCCTCTTGCTGTTGATTTTCTATCAATGTGAGAATTGTGCTTTTGTTTATAAGCAAAAAAGAGTGTGGAAGAAAGAGGAAAAATGTCCCAGCATTTCAAATGACATTAATACTTCTGATTTTCTTTCTTTCTTTCTTTTTTGGCCTAAGTGGTAGTTTGAAGGTGTTTAGTATTGAAATGCTTTTTGTATTCCTTAGACTGCAGAGGTCACTCAGATGATTTTATGGGTAAGAGGATATACATTTTCAATTCAAATACACGTTACCTGTGAGGTTCTTGTTGTGCTGGAGAACTGTCTCCCTTGTAGCCAGGATGATGAAATAATTTGAGGACAAGTATTTTTTAAATAATAATCACAGAAAGGAGTGCAGGCTGTAGGAAGTCATGTCTACAAATAGAATTGCCATTCACTGCAATTACAGAAGCCACCTTCCCCCGGGAGAGCACTGTCAGCCACAAGCACGACGTGCTTAAGATGCCTGCTTGAAATACACACACAAATCGATATGTCCTCCTAGGAGAAGTACAAATATGTGCACTTTCGAAAATACGTATAAACTCATGATTATTTACTAGAAGGTTTGGTTTCATAATATTTTCTTTTTATGAACATCTTTAATGTCTTTAATCTTTTTATGAACATCTTTAAAAGGAAACCAACTTGATATTCTATCTAAAGAGATAAGTTGTGTCTTTTACCTCATTTCCTGAATCTCTTCTGTTGTTAAAAGACGGCTCTTAAGTAGTTGCCATGCCTCAAAATTGTTTTCTAAGGTCACAGGAGACTTTAATATATATGTCAAGTAAGTTCTACAACACCAATAATAGTAATAATAATCATGACATCAAACACGATGACAATGTGCATTAGTGATCATGCTGAATCATCACAACAACCTTAGGAAGCATTAATTGCTCCTAATATTCAGGTAAGAAAATAGAGTCTCAAAGAGTTTAAGCAAATTGCCTAAAATTACAAAATTAGGAAGTAACAGAGCGGGGATTTGATCCCAGACTGTGTGACTCCATAGCACATAAACTGAACTACCACCTTACACAGTGTTTCATATAAAAGATGTTTAAGTTACTTGTCAGGACATGATCTGTGCTCAGAAAGTTTTCCTGAAGTGTTTAAATCAACACCTCCACCTTCACACGTACTCTTCTATCCACTCTTATTCTTAATCCTGCTTTACCCCCATCCTCATTTTTTAACTGTTCACTTTTTTAAAAAAAGATTATCCTTCTGCCCCAGGGCCCCATAATCAAATTTAATAGCTGGAACTCATCTCCAGTGAAGACTTTATTTCAGGATAAAAGTGGGCACAGACATGTATTCTCAGAATCATTCCCTTCAAAAAGCCACAGAGCTAAGAAATTCTCTAACTTCTTCTTATTAAACAATCTTTTAAATAGAATCTTTAAAAAACCAATACAGAAGTAAAAAAACTGAACTCAGGCCAAAGATCCCTCTGTGTTTTTCTTGAGAAGACCAAGCCCGCAAAGACAGAGAAGTTCTTCACTGTGACTTATAGTGTAGTTTATCTTATTTCTTTTGCTTCAATTGTCCATGCTATAGATGTCTCATAGAGAAATAATGACAAAAATTGATATACCAGTCATTTGCTTCCTGAAGAATTTCAATTTTAAAAAATTGTCTCCATTAAGTTCAATTTAGGATTAAATTTTTATAATCTACAAAATCTAACTTTCTAGGTGACCTGTTTTAGCCCATTTGGACACTTAAGCTACACTCTAATTATGTGCACTGTATCATAAAAAGGATTCGAGCCAGATGCAAGATGACAACATCTTAATTGGGAATTACCAGGATGAGTTAGTTTTTGAACATAAATGTCTTTTTTTTTTTTAATGTTAAGAAAAAGGATCTATGTTGGCTTTTTTTTTTTTTTGCGATACGCGGGCCTCTCACTGTTGTGGCCTCTCCCGTTGTGGAGCACAGGCTCTGGATGTGCAGGCTCAGCGGCCATGGCTCACGGGCCCAGCCACTCCGTGGCACGTGGGATCTTCCCGGACTGGGGCACGAACCCGTGTCCCCCGCATCGGCAGGCGGACCCTCAACCACTGCGCCACCAGGGAAGCCCTATTTTTCTTTTTAAAGCAACCTGGTACAATGGAAAGAGCAGAGGATTTAAAGTCAGGCAGGTGAAGGTTTAAAATTTCAGCTCGGCTGTTTACTAGCTGTTTGGCTGTGCCATGTTGCTTAACCTCTCTGAGCTTCAGATTCCTTAGCCAAGGACTATAACACCTACTTTGTGAAATTATGGGGGAGAGATCTCATTACTTTTGTGTCTTTTTTTCCTCTTTAAAGCATGATTCAAAATAATATAATGTTTTTTTTTGAGATCCTCGTTCACACTTTGAACGATCTGCACTAGTATCAGCTCTGTATATTTTAATAGCTTTGTCAACAGAAAGGACCTCTATAAAGATGCAAAGAGGCAGTTTATTTGGGATCTTAGAATTGCAATTTGGGGAATCACAGATTCCGGAGGAACCCAGAATAGTGTCTCAACAGAGGAAATACAACTGGGTTATCAAGCACGTCTCATCCCTTACTAGGGAAAGGTAGAGTTTCCTTAGTCCAAAGAAAGTCCAGTTCTCAGCATTATTGTTTCCTTTTGGCAATTCAGCAACTATTCAGCTGCTTTATTTTTGAGTGTTCAGCCAAAGTTCAGCATGGACAGCAAACACGGAGGTCCTTCTTGACACTTCAGTCATTCCTGCCATGGTTTCTCTCACAGCATTTTACATTTACTACATTTACTACAACCATTTGGTGTGCAGTAGTACTGTCCCATTTTACAGATTAAAAGACCGAGGCTCAGAGAAACTAGAACTTGCTCAAACTCACAGAGCTGTTCAGTGGCAGACTGAACCTTGAACCCAAATCTTCCAAATTCTGTTCTTTGCCTTAAACCACTTTGTCACAATGCCTTCTCCAACAGTTATCAGTATTTGAAATGTATCAAACCCCATCCCCCTTAAAAAAGAAAAAGAAATACAGTCATCCCTCGGTATCTGCAGGAGGATTGGTTCCAGGACCTTTTGCAGATACCAAAATCCAAGGATGCTCAAGCCTCTTACACAAAATGGCATGGTACAGTCAGCCCCCTGAATCCACAGTTGCAGAACCCATAGATAGGGAGGACTGGCTGAAGAGACTTGAAAGTGGTTCAAAAGTTTTTTTCATGAATAGCAAAAGTAATTGCTTCTCCCATCACAGTGCCTCTTGCCTCCCTCTGCAATTCCAGCTGAATACTGGCCACGTTTAAAACATAGGGAACCACAGCACTGCCCTATTAGGGTTGCAGCAAGCACTCACTGGCATAATCTACATAAACCACTGAGCACAGCACCTGACCTCAGAGTGAGCATGGGACCAACAGGAGTTAGCACCATCACTGCCAACCTGAGTACTGATACTCTAACTTCTCATCTTCAAACATTCAGTCAATTTATACAATTCGAGTCAACATTTATTAACAGTGGTATCACTGGAGACAAGGCAGGAGCATAACAGAGAACAATTTTAAAAAATGAAAGAAGGACAGAAACACAGTCCTGCACTCAAGAATTTTATCTAATTGTCCTGCTTTCCCCTGAAAGGTAAAGAGCTTCTTATTTGCCTTCTACTTTCTGTCCTATGGACCATGGGCCTGATGGCCTCGGCAATGGTGTCCAAGAGCTGCTTAAAGCAACATCCAGAGCTTTTATTAACAATTAGGGTAAATAGTGTTTAAGAAACACACCAATAAACCTGAAAATGCACTCGGAGTCAAGTTAACTGAATCCTATTTTACCTTCTATCAAACTACCTGGCAATCTTGTACCATTATTCGTCATCTTGCCCTTAAATTCCTGACTTCTCAAATTTTAGATTGATCAAATTCCTGGGTCCCAGCTTAAGGAATTCAGGAGGATATAGGTGGAGGCCAGAAATAAATGCTTAAGAGTAAGTTAACATGAAGTAACATGTTCAGGGACCACACTTGGGGAAACCCTGTTTTAAGACAATCAGAGAAACAAAATATGATTGTGAAATATGCACCAGGCAAGATGAACTGTACTGTGTAACTGTGCACCAGAGTGGTCTAGAAAGGCCAGTCCTGAAGGTGGTCATCCTCTATTTGCACAGGTGAAGAGGAGTAATGCTGGGTGCAAATCACAGGCTGCATGATGCCCGCTTTGGCGCTAGGGAAATGGGCATTTGGGCTAGTTACCTGTGTATGGATTAACGCAAAACAAGGAGGACAGAAAGACTGAGTTCCAGCTATAGGTTAAGTAGTTAGTTGGACATGGGTTCTAAGTTGTCACTGCAGGTCTGAGGTCAGGGACTAATATACTGAAGCGTCGTTTAAATCTGTAACTGGAGTGCAAAGTGGGATGAGGCAGGCAGAGGAAACTTTAAGGCAAGGGGGATGTTGATGGCTAAGACAGCAACGCATTCAGTAGCCCTGAAGTGAGGACAACACGACCAGCATGAAAGTCGTATAACAAGGAGAAGAAAATAGGCCCAAACGTGAAAAAGGTTACAAAGGAAAAACTGATATAACATAGAAACTGGGGGGGAAATTACAGGTGGAGTAAGATGGCATTAACACCCCATTAAACCAGGGAGCATTCTGGGTAAGCATTTCAGTGCTCGCTCCTTACACTATTTGATGCGGAAGAGAAACATCAGAATGAAGGGATGGAAGCCTTTAAATCGTTGGCCATTTGTAGTTTAAAATCACAGCATCACCAGTGTTTGAACTGCACACGATTTCTTAGAGTGTCTCCTGAATTTTCAGGAGAAAGTGGATTTCTGCATGAAATCTCCTGATTTCTAAAGGTTAAATAATAACAATTAACAACAACAAACAACACTTACAAGAAAGGGCCATGCAGAACAAATGAAACCAGGTTCTGTGAGTCTATTTCAGCCCATGGGCTACCAGTGTGTAACTTCTGTTCTAAGAGCTTGGATCTCTTAACAAAATCTAGTACAATTTCCTGATTTTCCATTAATAAATAAATAAATAAATATATATATATATATATATATATACACACACACACACACACACAAGTCAAAACAATGGTGTGACCTGAAAAATGTTAAGAAGATGGAAATAAAACTGTTTGCCCTTCAGAAGACTAGCTCTCTGTAATGGTTTTAGTGGAGCAGTCTCTTTATGAGTGTAATAAATAGAGGGAAGAATAAAATTATCCCAAGTTACAAGTGTGCCCTCAATGTACGAAGCATAGTTTTATAATCTTCTAACCTGATGCTGACTCGGTCCCATACCTGCTACACTGGGTGGGCCCCAGAGGGAAAATTCGTATTATAGAAAATACGTGATTTTTAAAAAATGGCCAGGGGGTGGGCACAGGGAGAGGGCAATGAATAAGCTTTCTCTCACTTTCCAAAAATGCCAGGAAGAAAAGAGCCTGGGAGATGAGAATTCTGTAGTAACTCTGAACAAACTACAGATCCTTTCCTGTAAGCAGTCACATGGTGGCTACCGTCTTCGGTGATTTCAAAATTATTATTTAGAGACATTTTAAAGGAAACTTCCCTAAACTTATTTAGTATTGATGTAGAGGAGTCAAGTCACCAATGAGTTGGCATCTTGAATACAGTGGTTATTATTTAATCAAACTTCAGGAGTATTAGAGACTAATATTCCAAGATACTGGAAAACATCCGAGAGGTCCAAAAAGCCATGTTACACAAATTTCCTTCTCAATATAATGCAAAACCTCAAATCCATAACACAAAAATCCCAGCTCATTCTTTTTTTTAATTTTTTTTTGCGGTACGTGGGCCTCTCACTGCTGTGGCCTCTCCCGCCGCGGAGCAACAGGCTCCGGACGCGCAGGCTCAGCGGCCGTGGCTCACGGGCCCAGCCGCTCCGCGGCATGTGGGATCCTCCCGGACCGGGGCACGAACCCGCGTCCCCTGCATCGGCAGGCGGACCCTCAACCACTGCGCCACCAGGGAAGCCCCCAGTTCATTCTTGATTAAGGTTTGTTTGCAAATGAGATAGAGAAAGTATAAATCTTACATTTATTGACATTCATAAATTCACTCAACTTCCCTTAATTCCAAGTGAAGACAGTTAATTTCATTTGCTCAGAAAAATAATTTCAGGTCTTGAGCATTAAGACAATTCCAAAATGCATACTTTATACAATTCCACAAGCATTTGATGAGGCTCCTCTTGAACTCACAGATAACATATTAGGCGAAGAAACAAAGATGTCAAAAAAATGAAAACGCCACAGGTTTTGCCCTCAAGGAACTCATGTATTTCAGTGCTTTATTATAATGACTAAATATTAATCTATGCTAATTCGCTCATTCAGATAATTTTCATTTTTAAAAGGGCTACTTTTTTGTGTCTAGCTTAAAAATTAAGCCACATTAACGCCTATTTTAAATTGTTAATTTCCACCAATAGCATATCTTAGTTTCCTTTTACTATGTACACACAGGAAACAGAATCACTAGCTCTTGTTTCTGAGGTCTCCATGAACTTGTGAAAATGTGTTACCTAATAACCAAAACACAGGTAAGGAGAAGGTAACAGTCAAATAGAATGTTGTCCTGTTTTTAACCAGAGCTGAAAGGAGAAATTATATGTGAAAGTATGTCCTTGCAAGTCATATAAAGAAGTAAAAATAAGCACAAGATAATTTCACAGGGTAATTGTTTTGAAGCTTTAAAACAAGATGATGTGATAGAAATTGGTGTGGGGAACTGTCCTTGAGAATCAGTGGTCAGAGAAGTTCTGAAGGAGAGAGATTTGAGTGGAGACTTAAATGACAAGAAGAAGCCAGCTGTGCAAAAATCTGGGAAGAGCATTCCAACAGGAAAAAGATCCTGTTTAAAGATAGTATGGCTCAGAATGGCTGGATGGGAAGGAAGGAAGGAGGAAGAAAGGGAAGGAAGAAAAAAAGGAAATGAGGGAGTAAGGAAGGGAAAGGGGAAAAAAAAGGGCTCAAGTTGCAAATAATGTAGAACCTTGCTGGTCGCAGTCAGGAATTCAGGTGTTTTTCCTTAATTTGAATTAGAAGCCACTGGAGATTCTAAGCAGGGGAATAAAAGGACTCATTTATATTGGATGTGGTAAAGAGTATACTCTGAAATAAAACAGAAGACACTGCAGTTAACCAAGCAAAAGATGGTAAGTGGGATACGATAAAACTGTGAAGGTGAAAGAGGTAGAATAGGATTCGGGACCTATTTTGGAGGCAGAGCCAACTGAACTGGCTGGTGCCCTGGTGTGGGCCAACAGAAAGAAAGGAGGCAAGGCTGACTCCTGGCTTGAGACACTGCATGGCTTGAGACACGTCTTCAGATGCAATGCAGTATGCTAGCCCCAGAATGAAAGGAGAACAGATGCTGTGGAGTGTGTGCAGCGTTACCATCATGCAGTGTCTCAAGCTCCACACACTTTTTCTGTCCTCTCATCCCCCTGTACTCAAGACTCCAAATCTCAAGGAAGAAAGCTCAACAGATTTGTCCATGAGTCCCCATCCTGGCTAGGCAAGGCAGGAAACCGTGACTGACAGCACCACAAGGCTACGCATAATGGGGGAGAGATGGTTCTTCAGATGAAATGCAGTATGCTAGCCCCAGAATGAAAGGAGAACAGATGCTGTGTGGCTTCCAAATAAAGTCTACTCTAAGAGACAGTACCCACAATTTTCAGCGCTTTGCTCCACAAGGGATAATATTTTCTTAAGAACCTGACAAGTGCTGCTGATGGAACACTGAACATTTCAGGAAGCAGAGTATTTACTTTAAATGTATTGGCCTTCTACCGAAGTTCAAATGTCAGAATCATTTTGTTTCTCTGATAACCTTATTTTATGTTGAGGAAGCCCAGTAAAAGACGAGATCTGTGTTCTCATAGGTCAACAAATTAAATTCACATGGCACATCCTACAGCTGACGGTTGAACTTGCTTTCCAACTAAGCCTATAAAGTGGTAAGTTCATTTCTTATAAAATGATGATGCTGATCCCAATGGAACGGAAGGCCTACAAGATGCCATGTCAGCCCTGAGACTATAACCAGATGAATTAATCAGTGCAAAGTCCCTATAAGTTGTTAAATAGCAGATTTAAACACTCTCTTTCGATGATGATAGGGCAGTACATCAAATCCAGAATGATCTTAGCTCACCATTATTAACTGCAATTTTATGAACTAGGAGTGAAGCCATCTGTAGAAACTGTGAACCAATCTTTCCTGTCTCAACAGGAAAATGAAAGGTGTAGCTAACTAGAAACTTCAAGAGATGAACTTGTTTCAACTGAGATTTTTCAGGAGACTCATTTTCCTCTATGTCACAACAGCTGCTGGTGTGATTCATTTAATCAACATTAGTATAAAGAGCAATCTTATAGGGAGAGAAAAAGTCCCCTACCTTCTATGGCTCAGGAATAAGGACATTCCATTTCTTGTAAATTCCACAAAGAGATACTTTATTTTTATATGATTATGGCCCATTTCTTTCAGCTCAGGAACAGCATTTAGAGGGAATATACTCTCTAATAAAACGTACCTGTGCTAGGTGTGCACCAGACCATTAGTACAAAAAGGAATGTGAAGAGAGGAAATGAAGACATCAGTCTACAGACATAAATCACTTCAACCATTTTAGCCATTATTTAAGCCTGTCGAAATGTAAATGCGCAGCAAAGACAAAAAGGGCAATGACAGTGGTTTTGCCAGCGTATAACTTCAAGAAAAAAAGAGAAGGGATAACTCCTAGAGGTGGAGTATTAAATAAGACATCAGGCAATTTCTTCTCTTGAGCTGAATTTCCACACTAGTATGCATTTGAAAAGAAACAGCTACCATGCAGATGGAAAGAAAGGTGCTTCATGATGTCTAATCTCAAACAACTGACAATAGGAGAGGAAAATCTGCATTTTAGCTCCTTAATTTGCTGATTTTATTTTATTATATTTAGAATATTCAGCATTATAGATTGGAAACCAAATTTCTCCCAGAGTTGACAAAAGATATATGTCAACACTAAAACATCCTGAATGTAAATTTCATTAAAATATGTAAAGTTTCTATAAATAAACTCTTCTGAAGAAAAAATTCATCAAAAATTATATTCCATCTACATTCAATAAAAAAAAGAAAGATTCCACTCTATATACGTGTCTTAAAACTAATTTCTTAGACCACTATATGAAAACTCAGATTGATAAGACAAAGTATTCATACCATAAAAGAGGCATGTGTTTTATAAAATAATACACAATTAAGTAAACCAAATCAACGAATGTTTTGATTTCCTGAAACGCAAAGACTTAACACAAATAATATGTCATGATTCTTGTGCCCAAGGAACTTATAATTCAGTTGGAGAAACAAAATATCAACAACACATCCTGTGTGCCAGAGGATTGAGACAAGAGCAAGCTTTTCAACTTTATACGAAATATAGTACAATGTGCACAACCAATCTGGATGGAACTTTTCAGTATCAATCTCTCACACACCAAACCATACAGGTATACCTACTTCCTTAGATAAAGATTTCCCTTAAGATTAAAACAGAGCTTGTTGGTTTGCTATATTTTTAATGGATTTAGCAGATTTCAGCTAAAACAACTACACTAAAGAGTCCCTTGAAAACAGGATTCATTTAAAAATATTAACTTAGATTTCTTACATAGTCTCTTAAAAGAAAAGAACTTTTTGTAAATATTCTTTATTACCCAGCCTTTTTTCTTAAAAGGAAAAAGAAAAGAAAAACAACTGATGTCCACATTTTAAAATGAGGAAAAACTATAAGATGAAGAGATAAAGATACTTAATAAATAGTAAAGGGGGTTCATTGTTCCAGGGGAAATTCTAATGTGAATGACTTATTTAGTGAAGAGGGAAAACTGCATTAAGGACTTTTTTAAAAAAAAAATAACAACACAGCTTGGAGGCAAAATATATTCATAGGTCATGAATACACTGGGGTGTCCAATGTACTGTTAAACCTCTAAAT
Source organism: Lipotes vexillifer (assembly GCF_000442215.2). Taxonomy (NCBI): domain Eukaryota; kingdom Metazoa; phylum Chordata; class Mammalia; order Artiodactyla; family Lipotidae; genus Lipotes; species Lipotes vexillifer. The sequence goes on along the minus strand of NW_006772616.1, from coordinate 1,519,965 downwards.
TCTGTAGGCCAACAGCCATTAATTAAGAAGCTACACTCAGGCCTCTGGATTCTAGGACAAATTACCAAGTCTGAGTTCTAAACTCAATTCATCACTTCTCCTCTAACAGAAGAATGTACTCGTTGCTTCAGTTTTACTTAAGGACATCAGTCTTGTCTTGTAGTCCCCTAGCAGCTAGGAGAAATAACTTGTCCTCATCACTTCACAGGTTAACAATGCTAACTGGAAATCGAATTTAATTTGTAAAAACCCTGAACAGGGAAAAGTTACATGGTTAAAAATTATATATATAATTATATATTACATACATATAATATACATAGTTATATATAATACATATTTATATGGAACAAAATATTTTATTCCATCCTTCTCTCTGGCCTTCTAACAATACATTTATTGACTATCTTCTCTTTGTAAGACAACATAGTAGCTTCTTAGGAGAGAATCAGACATAAATAACACTCGAGGTGCCCACAATCAGTGTATATGTGATATTGCAGAGGCCGGTAGTAGCTAAGGAAACTTCACCATAAGCCAACAGATTTAATAAAGCAGAAATGTTAAGTATTAGATTGCTAATTGCTCAAGGGCATGGGTGTATCCAGTTTTCTTACTTCTATATTTGAGCATCCAGATAGCCCCTGGAACAGAGCAGATGCTCAAAAATGATACGAATAAATGAAAGAATACGTAAGTAAATTCCAAAGATGATATGATATTCAGAAGTGATATATGATACATGATATAAGAAAGAACACATCTACAATTCAGAAAAATCAGGGATGTGGCTGGGCTATAAATCCTAAGTAGAGGAGGCAGTAGCATTACAAACTGATGGCATACTATGGTCTACAGTGGAGACAGAGAAGTCTGGGGTGTTCAGAGAACAGTAGTTATGTTCTCCTGGGTAAAGGGTATGTGTGTGACAGTAGGAAATAAACATTGGCTCTATCATGAAGGACTGTTAATACTAGGCTGAAGAGCATATTTGGAAAGTTCTAGGACACAGAGAAGCTATCAAATGTATCTGGGCTGGGGGTTGGGAAGGCGGACAGGACCTAAAGATGGCAGAAAACTCTGTGCTTTAGAAAACACTTGTGATTTGAGCATCTTTATTTAAATGGATTAGAAGCATACAAATTGAGGGGAAGGGTAGAAACAGTGTTGCATCCACAGATGAGAAAGAATGACTTCTGCATTGGGCTACTGGTTGCCAGGACAATGGGAACAAAGGGGCTGGGACCCAAGAGAGCGCTGGCCCCAACGCCTTGGCCATGGACTAGAGGTTAGAGGGTAAGAGAAGGAGGAGTTGTCAGAGATTCTAGAAAACCTCAGGGTTGAAACTGGAATGCCTGTGTGTGTGTGTGTGTGTGTGTGTGTGTGTGTGTGTGTGTGTCTGTGTGTGTCTGTGTGTGTCCCCTTATGTAAGTAATCTGTTTCAGAAAATTAGAAAACGCAAATGGCAAAAAATTACTCCAAATCTTAACACTTAGGGGTAGCCACTGTACATCTTTCTTTATATGTTTTATATGTGTACCAAAGTGTATATACACACACTAGTAAATTTAATGAAATTTGATTATGCAATATAATTAATAATGTGCTTTTCTTACTCATAAATGAATGTCAATACCTTTTCAGGTTAACGAATAGATTTATAGCACCATGTCAATGGCTATACACATAGTATTCCACTACTGCAAGTCATAAAATATATGTCAACATTTCCTTACTTTCGGATATTTAGGTTGTTTCCAATTTCTTGCTTTGAAATCTCAAAAGAATACACTACAGCATCTATTGCAATTTGCTTTCAAACTGATTAACCAGAAGCACCCTGTGCATCCTCACACCTTATCTTTGGTTGTCAGGGAACCGTATGCAACGTACTGCACATCAGTGCTTCACTTTATGTTCGTAACAGCCATGCTCAGGAAGAAAGTAAAGGTCAGAGAAATTTTAAAAATGAGGTCTAAAGTCACACAGGTAACAGATCACAGAACCAGATCTCAAGCAAGGCATGCTGATCCTAAATCCACGGCCTGCTCACCATAGACTCTGCTCTGAAATATACTTGAAGGTAGATAACAAATAACCCCTCACCTGCACTCATTATGACAAATAAAATTAAAGGAAACTGAAAAAGTTTGGGGAAGCCTTGTGGATGATGTACCTTTATTTTTTAAATTTATTTATTTTATTTTTATTTATTTAATTTTTGGCTGCGTTGGGTCTTCCCTGCGCGCAGGCTTTCTCTAGTTGCAGTGAGCGGGGGCTACTCTTCGTTGTGGGGCATGGGCTTCTCACTGCAGTGCCTTCTCTTGTGGAGCACAGGCTCTAGGCGCGCGGCCTTCAGTAGTCGTGGCACACGGGCTCAGTAATTGTGGCTCACGGGCTCTAGAGCGCAGGCTCAGTAATTATGGCACATGGGCTTAGTTGCTCCGCAGCATGTGGGATCTTCCTGGGCCAGGGATCGAACCCGTGTCTCCTGCGTTGGCAGGCAGATTCTTAACCACTGTGCCACCAGGGAAGCCTGATAATGCATCTTTAAACCTCTAATTCATGTAGTTGGATTCTCTAAACACCTGTCTTCAGCAAAGACATGGTGATTTAAGTGGGAAAGAGGACTTAGTTATGACATTAGGCAAAGATTCAGAAGCCAACTTATCTACAGATTGTAGTGATTAAATAGTTCAGAATGAATTACAACATTGTAATATTGCTGCATTCATATTTAAGAGATAAAAGTTGGAGTTCAGTTCCCATAATATCCAGTCATTTAAGACACAAGAGACTTAATCATGTTAATATCTTCCCACTGATGTTGGCTAACTAAAGAAAAAATATGGCTGATGGAGGAGGGAAGTGGAAATCTTATTTTGTTTGCTGATTTTTCTGAAACGAGCACTTGAAAATAAAACATATCACATCAAAGTGTGGGGGAAAAATAACTCCAGCGGCAGAATCAACCATGATCAGATTAAGAAACAGCAATATATTTTTGCATGGCTAATAAACAGATCAAAAACCTGCAGACCTAAGGATATTTGGATGCCAAATCTAACTTTAATTTTCAAATAGCCTTATCTGGTCTTACCATCTCTCCAGCAAGAAAATTACATTACACATAGGGCCTGCTTTCTCATATTCAGCAAGTAGCATCCCACGGTCAACCTTAGACGTGACCTTAATTTTCCTTGTTATATTCAGAACTTTAAAAAATCTGTCTCCTTAAATCTTTAAATAGTAGGATTTAGCAAAGAATAAAAGACACCATTCTGTAAAAGCTTGAAGCCAGAAACAAACACAATGTATTGCAGACAGGATGGATACTTCATGCATTGTATTTTTCAACCATAAATTAAATTCAATTGTACTTTGGTGATCAGAAGCCTGCTAGTTTACAATAATAATATTTTTAGTTAAAATTATAAATAAAGCTTTTTTTTTAGGTAATCAAATGACACTTAACAAATTACCTGAATTCTTACCATCTACCCCACCAACGGAAAACAACAACAATAACAAAATGCTTAGGGGAGAATTTTAATTTCCCATTTCACATAATGGAGGAAAGTGAGTCAAATATTTTTCCACCCTCTAAGAAGTTTAATGCAACTCAAAGAATTCTGATTACACAAATACACTTACTGCTCCACAAGGCACCCAGACATATGCAATGAAAAGCATTTTTATTCCTGTCTAACCAATTGAAACTACAGTGATTATATGAAATTGGCATTAGTAATAAGAGAAGCTAAATGAATAACTGGAGGGTTAAACAGAAGTAGAGTCTAATTACAGCCCTCTAGTGGCTCAAATATCTAAACTGTTCATTTTCACCAAGACATCTAGTCTCTGTGGTCTGAAGCAATTTTCTTACAACCTTTATCTAAACTTTGCCTACCATATTCAAGTAAACAGTTTGGCTCTTTGGTTCTTTTGCTTTGTTTCTGTAAGGACTCATTTTACAATAACCAATTACTCAGAGTCAGACAAAATAATTTGCACAATTATTTAAATTGTCCAATATTAAATTCAACAAGGAGAGAATTGTGCTTAAATGTAAATTTTATTTGTTCTCTTTTTTAAAATAAGCAGAGATCAGAGATAAATAGGTTTGTATCATTTCAGATTTCCATAAGGAATAATATATACACTAATTAGTCAATCAAAAATCATTGGCAAAACCATAATATACTGGGGGTAGGGGTTGGAGAGGAGGGTATTGGACCAAAGCCTGGCAATAGGCTAGACCAGAGAAGCAGATCATAGTGTACTTATTAACCATGTGAAAGAAGTTACTTGAAGGGCAATGGAAAATATTAAACGGCCTTAAACACAGAGAGACCATTATTAGATTTGCCTTTTTTAACGTCCACTCTGGCAGCAGTGTGGATGGGAGAGGTGGAAAGCAGATAGAAGGGTTCTGCAGTAGCCCAAGCAGAAATTTTTTAAACGATGATATGAATGAGAAGAGAAAATCTGAGGAGTCGTTGAAATTTACAATTGTCAGGACTTCCTGGTAACTTGGTTCTGGGGATGAAGGAGACATGTCAAAGACAGAATGCAACTTGCTGGGTCAATTACCAAGCTCTTTGCTCAGGTGGAAACACAGGAACCGTACTGTATCCTTCACTTGCTGTGAGTTACATAACTAAATGGGTTTGTCTGTTTTTTAATTACCTTAATTGAAGTATGTCAACCAGTGTCGAGGTGTTAGAAGTGTTGGGTTCTAGAAATTGGAGTTGAATATTTCTTGGACTTCGGTTAACTAATATGAATTCCATCATATTTTCTGGTGGGCTCTGGGTGCAGAAGTTAATAGGGAGGAAGCAGCATATTCAGAGTTCTTTCAGTCTCTTAGGGAGACAATAAGCTGACGATCTGGAGAGGGAAAACAAGCACAGGGTTTAAATGAAGCTTCATGGCTTTTTATGTTTTAAATTTCAAGTTGTTAGGGGGCTTATGGGGAAAGGAAGTCTAAGGTTCATAGTAGGTATAAACTACTCATTCATTTTCTCTTCACCTTATTACAAAGTAAAGAAAATGTTTTGATAAACAAGGCTTTCACCCTTTCCCCATGAGTAAAAATACTGCTGCTTGGAAAGAAATGTAAGATGTAAAACAGATCTAGAATTCTGTTGATGTCTTTAACAAGGTGATTCACACATTAAGCACAGTCTTAAACGGGGTACACAGAGGCTGTGAGGTTTGCAAATCAAGCTTGTTTCTATTTTTACACATAATTTACCTCTGTTGTTTCCATAAAGGTGAAAGAATATAAGGAGCAGGTAGGAGAAGCAAAGAGAAAATAAATAGGGGGCATGTGTTTTTTTATCAAACCATACTTAAGTTTCATTAAGTAAGGCCCGTATCAACAACAAAAATGCAACAACTGGGATATCCACCATGAATCAAGAGGTATCATGGATCAAAAATACAGCAGTTTAAAATACTTCCATTGCAGTATTTATACCATTGGGAATGATGCTGTCAAGAGCCAAGTCCTTGGAACCACACTGACCTGTATTTAAAATCTGGTTCTACTCCTAATTAAACAGTAGTCTTAGCCAAATCACTTAACATCCTTGAGCTTCAGTTTCCAAAGCTATAAATCAAAAATAATAAAGGCTGCATATACAGTGGATTGCCTACCCAACATCTGTTTTCCCCTTGTTCTTAAGGAACCTCAATTTTGTTCAGAAACCCACCTATTTCATTACAGCCATGCATTTCCAGGGAGGCTGGCTCCATCAACAGTCCCAGGAGTGAAATGAATTCTGATTGGTTTAACCCAGCCATGGTGGTCCCAATTGCCCTTACCGGTAATCGTTTTAGACAAGTTTGTGAAATAATTCAGGACAATGAGACGTGAATCTGCTGGAGACTTCTGGTACAGGTTTTGTTTTGTTTTATTTTGTATAAGGAAAGGTGAATTGATTGCTTTATTTATTTGTTTACTTATTTATTCGTTTTTTATTCAGGTTTTAGGTTTTGGGGGATCCTAAGGAAGTTTACAAGAAAAGTTCTTTCCACTTTTAGATGCTGTCGAGTCTTTACGTGACACCTGAAAGTGGGAAGCCACCTTATGGTCCTAAAGGGAAGTCGGCCTAATAATAACGTCATGCATCTGACCTAATAAATTAACACAGGGGAAAAAAAGGAAACAAAAATCTTACTAGTGTTGTCAAGCAGTTGATTTAATCAACCCTTGAGCCAACCTACCTCTGAAATGGACATGTGAGAAAGAAATAACCTCTTTTTTTAGGCAAGTTTTAGTTGGAATTTTCTGTTATTTGCAGCTGAAGCCTACTTTGCAGGATGAATAATAATGAATGAAAAGTACTGAGCACCCATTAATAACTACTGTCATGATTACTTTACCTTTTTTTCTCATAGTCACTTTTTAGGTCTTTTTCTCCCTTTTCTTGACCCTATGGAAACCATCAGGGAATGTGTGGTTTCTTATTCCTTTCTATATTCCCCTACATACCTACAACAGTGTTTATCAACAGTAAATGCTTACAAATATTGTCAAAATGAAATAGAACTGAATCGAAGCATTTTCACACATTGTACTGTAGGGTCTATTAATGAACTAGAGTGGACAGATTTCATTAGCAAAAGAAGGTGTATTTTATAAAGAATAGTATGAGAAAAATCAATGTACTTTTTATTCTAAGGAATGATATATTTTTCATTCTAAAGAGAAATATAAATTTCCATGAACCAAGTTTCAAATGCTAGAGCAATACTATTTTGAACAAGTGACATTTCTAAAGCACCGAGAAAAAGAAACTCAGATGAGAAAACTTAAAACATGACGATGTCTTTGTAAAACCAAGCCGTACTCTTAATGAAAATTGATAAATATTAATAATTCATTCAACTGTTGCCTAAAGTACCATCCTTGATCTTATATTCATATTCCTGAGTGATAGCTTGCGCTTTTTATGTTTTTATGCTCCCTCTTTCATCAGATAACTCAACTCTTTCTTTCTGGCTCCAAGAGTCTCTTTAGGCCTCAATGTGTAACACAAAAGTAAATAAAGTGACGAAATAGAAAACAGCACAGTTAATTTTACCAATTAGCAAATATAAGCAAGCTCATAAGGAGGCCTTTTTTCCCTCTCTTTTCAGTAAGAGTCTGATATTCATTGATCTTTTTTTCTTTCTTAAGACTTTCTGGATGAATATTAATGTCATAAAAACAGAAATCCTGTTAACTTCTAGTGAAGTCTAGTGTTGTGCTGAAAAGAGAAAATGGGAAGAAAAGGATCAAGCCTACCAAAAAAATCTTATCTGGGGACAAATCCCAAGCTAACACAGTTTTATATCACTGTAACATCCAACTAAAGCAGAAGTGTTTTGTTTTCACTAACCTCTAACTAAACTTTAGAATTCCCTTCAATCATAAAGGCAACATCACAATAACTGGCAACAACTGTGATTATGTGAACAACAGAAACCATGGATATTTTCACATCACCTTACAATTGTAACTGATATCTCAAAATGTTTATTTTTATCCCATCATTAGTTATTTGGTTTCTGTACTTAATGAATTTATGTGATAAAGATGCACATCTATTACTATATCAACAATTTTTAAATGTTTTGATAACTATATGTAATTGATTTCCTTATAATCCTACGGATTTTACTTTTATGCATTTAAAACATGACTCTGAGAAGTGGTTTATAGCCTTCACCAGACTTCCATGGCTCAAAAAAAAATGTTAAGGACCCCTGAACTAAGGAGATGCAAATGAGCAGAACACTTCCAGAAATCTAAAAAGTAAAGGGGGTGGAAGCAGAATCAGCTAAGACTGAACCTCTGCCCCTCCCATCATGCAATATGCTACTTATTTCTTCTTAAACAACAAAAATCAAAGTCGATTACACTTTCCACAAACAGCTTCTACTTCTTTCAAAAAGATAAATTCTTAAATTTTCAGAAATCAATTGTGCATATGTTTCTCCTGCATATGTTTGATAATTGTGAATCAAAAATATTCTAAGCTTATTTTGGAAAAGTTAATTATATCAGACTTATACCCACCAGGGTAATTCTACCTTCAAAAGAAAATTTTTGAACAAAACTTCTATTTTTATTTATTTATTATTATTATTTTCTTTTGCGGTATGAGGGCCTCTCACTGTTGTGGCCTCTCCCGTTGCGGAACACAGGCTCTGGACGCGCAGGCTCAGCGGCCATGGCTCACGGGCCTAGCTGCTCCGTGGCATGTGGGATCTTCCCGGACCGGGGCATGAACCTGCGTCCCCTGCATCGGCAGGAGGACTCTCAACCACTGCGCAACCAGGGAAACCCAAAACTTCTATTTTTAAATTACAATTCCAATGTGTAACCATGGAAAGGAAAGTAATGGTTTTTTATCTGCAAATTATAGATAGATAACACATTTATCTATATGTAGATATATATGTAGTATATACATCATCAAATATGTACTTTTAAACGTTTGCACATCATTAAAGAGGACATTTCATAGGCAAAAATACTGGAAATGAATTTTGATTTTGTCAAATTTTAAGGTGGTTTAAAAGTGCTATTGCTCAGGGCTTCCCTGGTGGCGCAGTGGTTGGGAGTCCGCCTGCCGGTACAGGGGACACGGGTTCGTGCCCCGGTCCGGGAGGATCCCACATGCCGCGGAGCGGCTGGGCCCGTGGGCCATGGCCACTGGGCCTGCGCGTCCGGAGCCTGTGCTCCGCAACGGGAGAGGCCACAGCAGTGAGAGGCCCGCGTATC
>NW_006772616.1:1498714-1510886 GCF_000442215.2 Lipotes vexillifer | reverse complement strand
CGCAAAAAAAAAAAAAAAAAAAAAAGTGCTATTGCTCAAAGAGAAGAAAATTCATCCCAATACAAGATATTCCTACATAAAAAATACATAAAAATACATAACAGATATGAAAGACTCCTACATAAAAAAGAAATCACAAGTTTGTGAACTTTCTTTTCTCAATGTCTCTCAAATTCAAGCAGCCAGGCAAACATAGCTTGAACTCCATCTCTGCAGTTGCTTCCAGATTCACCCTTATTATGGTTAATAGTGATTAACAGTAAAGTATGAGTAATTGCATTTACAAGGTGTCAGGCACACTACGATTACGGATTACGGAAATAAATCACAGGGATTAACAAGCACAGATATCCTGGCCTTGTCACTTTTCCTGCTGCTTAATGTTCATTAAGCCTGTCTAATGAAATAAAAACTATAAATGAAGCACAACATGACTCTAGCTTTCATGGAACTTTAACAAGAATAAGTTAACAGTTTTAAGAGTCAGACTCGTGAAAATCAGTCTAATTGGGCTTTAAATCCAAGTTTTATTCAGGATTTTAAAAAGCCACTAGCCAGTATCACTGCCACCCCAAAACATGTAAAGACCTTTTGTATGAGGGTAGGAAGACTACAGATCAGGGATCAGAAGCAGAGTTGTTAATCTTGGAATCATCATGTAAGATTATTAACAGCACGTATACTAACTACTTGATTTTTGACATTTTACACATTCTTTTAAAAAGATGTTATTTACTCACCACCCAGATTGAACAGATGTTAACATACGGCCATCTCTGCCTCAGATCCTTTCTCTTTTTTCTTTTAAAAACTAAGTACCACATACTCTTTAATCTCTCTTACTCTGTATGAAATCAGGAATCTAACTTGAATCCCCCTGGAGATTCAGACATTCAAACCCTAACTTTTGTTATGATCACAGCTACAAAAGGTCTAACCCAAGCATCAATCCCGTGCAAACACCATGGAGTTGGGTGACACAATCATGTCCGTAACCCGCAATAGGAGAGACTGAGATTTGCTAGCTAGTAAGTGACACATGTGGGATTTGAACTGAGCTCTGACTGTCTTCAAGGTCCCTATTCTTTGCAGGTGTCTACAGTTCCCAGGAATAATAATGATATCCATCAGTCTCAACAGTAACCATTCTGTCCCAGCTTCTGCCAAATCTAGGCCTATTTATACTGTGGTTATTGAGCATTTACTATGCTCCAGGCACAGTGGGTTAAAAACGCAGGCCAACCAAAAAAGAATCAGTCAGAGCACTGCTGATTTTACAAGGCTTCCGCAAATCTATTCCAGTGTCTTCCTTCCTTAATAAAGCTGGGATTCATGGGCATCTCCTGCCACAGGATCACTTACGCTCCCAGCTATCTAGTGCTACTCTCTGTGCCAGGAGAAATGGATTCTATTGCTAATTAATCACCCCAAAAACCACTGGTGGAGAGAATTCTACCGAGATTCCCAAGCCATGAACCTCAAAGGCTTTGATGGTCAGGATATATTCAACTGTTTCTTCCGTCTCTTGCTCCATTCTGTCTTGTTACCAGAATTAGTCTTGTCAACAGGCCTGTCCTGAACACCCAATTGTTATAAGACTCATCTTCTAATTCCCCCTTTCCCCATTTTGTACTGGTGAGACAATGTTGGCAGGTTCATTTATTTTACGAATATTTACTGAATGCCCTCCATTTCCCTGACACTATTCTAGGCACTGTGGAAGGAACAAACAAAATAGTCATGATGTTTGTATTTTAGTGGAGAATGGCAGACAATAAGCAAACAAGTATATGGTATTTCTGGTGATAAAACTGTTAAGGAGTAGAAGCAGGTAGGGTATAAACAGAGCAGTCAAGGAAGGACTCTCTGACTAGGTAACACCCCAGCGGGGACTAGAATGAAATGAGGGCAAGAGCCACATTTGTATTTGGAGGAAAAGAATTTCCATCATGGTAAATAACAAGCGCAAAGTCTCTGAGTCAAGAGAATTGTCAACGTGTTCAAGGCCAGTGAAGTAGCATGAGCCAGGCTGAGTGCTAAGAGCTAAGGTCAGAGAGGATCAGAGGTCAGATCATGGCAGCCTTTAAATTTTAGCTCAAAAGGAATGAGTAATCATTACTATGTGTAAGTATCATGATCTGACTTATAAAACTTCGGTTGTCAGGACAGGACGTGGGCATTTCGGAATTTGGTGGGAGAACATAACAGATTCCACGGGGTTGGACACATCTTCTTGAACGGTGTGTCTGTCCAAGAGGGCTTCCACGCAAGCTGGGACTCGCCATGTGTGGTACACAGGGTGTTAAAGTAGGTCAAGGAGCCACACACGGTGAAATCAACCAAAGTGCTTTATAAAATTGAAGATTCCATGAGGCTAGCTCAGATATGATGAACCAGAATTTCTGCGGCCAGGGCTAAAGAATCTGCATTTCAAACAAGGTACCCTAGTGGCTTACATATATGAGAATTTTGGAAAGCTAATGGGGTCAGGGAAAGCTTGGCAGAGAAGATGATTCTTGAACTGAGTTCCAAAAACGAGAAAGAGTTAACTTATGGGGGAGGGGCAGAGAGCAATGGTGGTGAGGATCCCTCAGGGAGAGAAACCACTATGAATAAATACCTAGATACATAAAATATTTTCTGACTTTTAGATTCCCACATGCAATATGACATAACCAAAGCAACTTTTTTTCAACATTTATCCTGTGCCAGGCATATATGTGATCTCATTTTATGACCCCAATCACCATGAAAGAAACTTTAAGGAAAGTGAGAACCAGAGAAACGAACGGACCTATTCAAGATTACTCAGTTAGTAAATGGTAAAGGCGGAACTGAGGCAAATGATGCTTAACTGAAGCATGTGATCTTAGCCATTAGACTGGAGAGACTCAAATAACAAAGTATGAGAGATAACAGAACAGATCAGGAGGTCCTTGAATGCCTTTGTATAATAAGCCAGAGTGTTTGAATGTTGACACAAAATCCATGGAGGGCTGCCTTGAAGAAATTTATGCAAGGGAATGATGTAATCAGATGTGAGTTTTGGCATGTGATTTTTGGCAGCAAGAATATAGGCAAGTAGTGATGGCTGGAATCAAGTTAACGGCAAAGATAATGCCTTCACTCAACTGCTCTAGAAATCAGAGCTTGAGGCAAGGGTAAAGTGCTGATGGGTAAAATCAGAGCTTGAGGCAAGGGTAAAGTGCTGACTCGAGAGGTGCATACCTATGGTGGTGAAGGTGAAGAAATAAGGTAAGTGTAGGAGACTGAATAATGACCACCCAACGGTATCAGACCCTAATCCTTGAAACCTTTTAAATGTTACCTTGTAAGGAAAAAAGGATATTTTCAGATGTGATTAAGTTAAGGATATTAACCAGTAGAGATTATCTTGGATTACCTGAGTGGGCCCTAAACTCAATCATAAGTGTCTTTATAAGAGACAGGCAGAGGGAGATGTGACACATGCAGAAGAGAAGGAGGGGATGCAACCACAGAGACAGAGATGGGAGTGAAGCAGTCACAAGTTAAGGGCTACAGTCAGCCACCACAAGCTGAAAGAGGCAATAAACTAACGCTCTCCTAGAGCCTCCAGAGGGAGTAAAACCATGCTGACCCAACTCTGTTGCAGTGAAACTGATTTCAGACTTCTGGCCTCAAGAACTAGGAGGGAATAAATTTCTGTGGTTTTAAGCCACCAAGGTTGTAATTTGTTATAGCAACCCTAGGAAACTAATCCAGTAAGCAAGGAAAGAAAGGATGCAAGCCGATGCCTTACTATGCTGGTCACCATGTCACAAACAACCACATCATGTCATAACAGGCGGGTTGCCATGCAGCCCACGGGACTTCTGGAGAAGGTATACAAGGAGAAACAACACTCCAGAGCAGCCCACTAAAGGACAAAGGGTGAGGAATTTATCTGCCTTTATGCATAATCCAGCCCTTGACAACTATGTGGAAACCCCATTCCACACCTCATGGTGTGCATTTCACGTAAATGCAGAAACAGAAGAGCTGCTTAATGTAAATAGGACTCAGCATGCGGTGCAAGAGACCCATGCAAATCTCAGCCTTCAACTCTGATTCTGTCTGAACTGGGAGCACAGCAGGCGGTGCCAGTAAAGGGGACAGCACGGTGACTCATTTGGCAAGAAGAACATTGTCAAGGGAAGCTGAGAATGTGTACAAAATCTGCACGTGATAAGGGGTATAAAGATGAAATTATATATTCGGGGATGTATTGTAGATACAGTCAGGAGAACTTTCTAACTAGTTTGCTATACTGAATTGTAGTTAATCAAATGAGCATCTGAGTCAAGGAGACATGGTTTCAAATCCTAGTTCTACCACCTACTCAAATAATCTACCACCTACTCAAATTATTAAGGATAATTTGATCTTTCAAACTCTCAGTTTCTTCCCATCTGTGAAATGGAAAGAATAATATGCACTATGCAAGGTTCTAATGAAGGAATATGTGTAAAGCATTTATCACAGGGTTTGGCACAAAGCACTTGGTACATTAAAAAGTGGAATGATACTCATTGCCATTATGGCATGGAGTGAGTGAGGCAGAGGAAAGAATATAGGAGGACATTCAGGAGGCTGGCTTGGGCAACTGAGGATATTAGGGAGGAGAGAAAGCTTGACAAGGTAGAAAATGAGAAGCTGACAGGCAGCTATATATAGATGGATCTTCCCAGAGCAGCTTCACTGCTTTGCTTGACCACCCAGACCACTAAGAAGAGGGGAAAGGAACTATTCATTGAGTCCCAGCTATGTGTCAGGCACTATCTCACTACTTTACATGTACTATTTCACTTGTCTTCATGACAACCCTTTGATTTAGGGTGTTTTGCTATGCTTTACAAAAAAAGAAATCTGAGACATAGGGAACATAAGTTATTTTACCCCAGCCACTCATTTATAAATAGGTAGAGACAAAGATGTCAACCTAAATTCCTCTGATCCCAAAACTGGTGTTCTTACCACCTCCCCCATGCCCCATGATATTCCGCACACATGCTCAAGTATACTTAGAAAACATATTCCCAAGCCAAGTATATTTTTTCTTGAATTTTCTACACATGCAGCATATAAAGGCATTCACATCTATTAAAATATTGCAACTGACAATATCAAGTACTGACAACAACACAGAGCAACTAGCATTCTCATATGCCGCTGACGGATGTACAAACTGGAACTATTTTAGGAAAACTGCTAAGCTTTATTTACCTAAAGCTAAAAATATGCTCATTCTACAATGTAGCAACTCTACTCCTAGATTTACAACCAGTAGAACTGAGTGTTTACGTCCACCAAAATAATACACAAGAGTATTCAAAGCAGCTTTATTCAAAACAACCAATCACTTGGAATAGCCTCCAAGTCCCCCAACAATAACATGGGTAAATAAATTCTGGTGTAGTCCTGCAATGGAACACTACACACCAGCAAAAAGAATGAACCGCTTGTACACATAAAAACATGAATGAATCTTACCAAACAGGATGGTGAGCAAATAAGGTTAGGTATAGAAGAATATACATCACATAATCCCATTTATAGGTAGAACAGGCAAAAGTAATCTATGGTGACAGAAGTCAGGATAACAGTTACTCTTGGGGGCAAAGGTGCCAACTGGGAGTGGGTCACATGGGAACTGTCTAGGGTGCTGAAAGTGTTCTTTATCTTGACGGACAGTGGTTACATGGGTGTACATAAAAACTTAAAAGAATCTGTGCACTTAAGATTTGTGTACTTTATTCTATACAAGTTATATCTCAATGAAATTTTAATTTAAAACATTAAGGAGGCCAATGAAACTAGCCAGCAGGCCCTCAATCATCAACCTCTGATCAAAACCAGTTCTATATTAATCAGATCTGTCTCACCCTTTCATCCCCTACACCGGGCACACAGTAGTAGAACTCAACAAGCATTTATGTAACAAATGAGCACATGCCTAGGGCAATAGGCAAGCTCCCACCCACCATTAAGTACATCCCTCTCCGTTCCTCAGGCTGTGGTGGCATCAGGCTCTGCAGCTCAGGAGGTGGTGGGACCAATCCCCAAACCTGGCCATACCTTCATTAGAAGAAATAAACCATAAAACCAAGCAGCAGTTTTGCAGTATGACACAGCAGTATTGCTTGCATTAGGCCAATTTTCCACTTACGACAGCAGTAATAGCACTAAAAGCTGATAAAAGCGGTCTGTTCGTTCTGAGATCAGCTCTTATGGCTTATTCTAAATATTATCAAGTGAATCAAGAGCCGCCATTACAGGGTCTAAAAAGCCTTCATACCATGTAAGCAATCTGACAAATAATCATCAGCGTGCTTGTGTGAGGCCAGGAATGAGGGAAAAAAGTCAAACAACTGATATTCCCGTTTACATAAGTCATTAAGGTAATTTTGATTAGTTTCGGAATAAACAAAATGGATTTCATATGTAAAGTCATATACTACTGCTTTCAACCATTCCAGTATTTTAAAAAATCTTATTTCCAGGCAGCTGAAGACATGGGCTACTTAAATTGTTGAAGCCTTCTCAGGCCTTATGAGGACAGAAGGAAAGTTCAATAAAACTGCTGAGGGCTCAGTCAGTCACACTGGCTCAGCCAATATTTCTCATGTCTCATTTAAAGTAAATTTCAGTATTTCTGATTCCACTAAATTTCAGATTTGGTGATTATTCATGCATGCTATGCTCAAAATAACTTGCTTCTAAGGAGTTTCTTAAGAAAAAATAAATAAGTCCAGTAAAAACCAAGCTATGTTTAGCTTGCTAATGTGAGAACTTCTGGATTACAGTTGAGGACATAAACTTTCTGGAGGATAATTTGACAAAATTACCATCTACCGGATCAGGGGTTGGTGAAATTTTTCCATAATGGGCCAGACAGTCAATATTTTCAAATTTGCAGACCATATAGTCTATGTCACAGCTATTCAACTGCCATTATAGTGTGACAGCATAAACAATATATAAATTAGTGTCACCATGCTCCAATAAAACTTTATTTAAAAAAAAAAGAGGCTGCATTTGACCCCTGGTCCATAGTTTACCAACCTCTGCACTAGACTGTAAGATCCCTATCATAGGGCTAAACCTGCTTTATTCACCATAGTATCTCCAAGTGGGTGTTGAGAAGAGCACAAATTAGATATTTGGTAAATATTTACTAAATAAATATTGAATGAATCATAAGACTTAAAATTCCATATAATTCATTCACCAACCATCTCTAGACATTACCCTAAGAAAATAATCAGAGGTGAGTATAAGTATTTTGCTATGAGTACTTGTCACAATATTTGTTTACAATAACAAGATAACAGAAGTAATAACACAAATAACCAATAATAGGGGAGTGGACGGAAAAATATGTGTATTAATAAGATGGAATGTTAATTACTCATTAAAAATGATGATATGTAATATTGGAAGAACAATATTTAACATTTTTTAAATATCTTCAAATGCATGAAGTAAAAAAATTTATTTGAAAAAAGTATTTTTCATTAAATACTTATTGAACACCTACTATATACCAAACACTATTCTAGACACTGAAATACAGGAGGAACAAAACCAGCAAAAATCCTGTCCACATAAAGGACATATTATCTTAAATAAGTATGGTTGTACTATCAAAAAAAAGTACATATAATATTTTTAAGTTTGAAATGTTCTTCATCAAAATGTTTTTAAAAATTGTCGGGGAATAAACTCCTGAGTAATTTTATCTATGACATTTTGATTAAGAATACTAAACAAAGTTGATTACTTAACATGAATGGTATCAATAATAAATAATCTGATTTTAAGTAATTATTGCCTAATTAAACACTGATGGGGTAAGACATGACTTCTAGAATTCTTTAGCAGAAAAGTACCTATTTTGAATGAAATTTATTTTATGCACCAAGCCCTCATATAGCGTGTATACATATGTATATATACACACACATACATACATATCTTATGCTAGACACTGCTCTAAGTACTTCACAAATATAAACTTATTTAATCCTTGTAACAACCCTATGAGGTAAGTATTATTATTATCTCTAATTGACAGATGAGGATACTGACGTATGGGAGGTGGGGTAAGCGACTTACCCAAGGTCACAAAACTAACCAATGGCAAGGCCAGGGTTTAAACGCAGGCTGTACCATTCCAAGGCCTGTAGTTTTAATCATCATGAATACTATCTGGAAACGCAACATATAAAATAGGTAGTAATTTTTTTAATATCCACTTTCTTTGTAAGTTAAAATTTCTAACATTGATATAATAAGATCAGTTAGAATGATGAGGCATTTCTGTAAACTATGGGAATTTTTGTTTGGAAGTTATGAGTGACAGCTGCAGACTTATATCACCCTGAAGAGGCAGCTTATTTTTGCAGTTTGCTTTGGAAGACAAAGTACTGAGTCTCTTCCTCCTTACAGACAAATGGTAATAGATTTTATTCTCCCTTTTTATATAACTTATATTGCAAAACAGGCAAAAATCTTGAACGAAACTAACCCAGAGCTTACAGGAGGAATAGTAAAAAATAATTGGGTTTTAAAGTTAAATCACTAGCAACATCTAATAATTTTTATAACATTCCTTAATGCATATTCAATTTGGAAGTTCCTAAGTTCTTTACTCAGTTTAACATTAATTATTTCCAGAAAATACTTCGCAAATGTATCTTATAACACCAAGCTGATGAATAATGTCATTGAAAAATTATATATCAATGCTCAATTCTATCAGATATTCACTGTTTTCCAAGAGTTAAATTTATTTTGTTGAATATGATGACTCTAAACCTTGTTTCATTTTCATCGATCATAATTTATCTGCAATAAAAAGCACCAAAATATTATAACCTGAATTGCCTAATTGAACTCCCTGAGATTTAAATAATCAGCTCTCTCTCTCTCTCTCTCTCACTACACACATACACACACCCCACATGCAGCTATTTCTTCATTTTAATTATAATATTTATACCAACCTCTTGCTCTGAAAAGGCCAATAAATTTTGGTATCAAAAAGCAAATTCTGGACCGCTCTGTAAATGTGACTACTAACCAACTCTGAAAAAGCTACCCTTTAAAAAACTATGATCAAAAAAAAAAAAAACAAAACTATGATCAATTCGTAATGCCTGCCATTGGCACAATAGATGGAGAAGGGCAACATACATGTGCCAAGTATTTCTAAGGCTTGCCTTTCTCCCCTGACACTAGCAAAATGCTCTTATAACCAAAAACAAGACACCTCACTTCTTTTTAAAAAAAAGATCCTCATAACACAGACTTTACACAAGGATTGACTTTTTCCCAATTAGATGATACTATTGCATTATCTGGAGTTCACTGTTTTAGGGAGGATTTTTCTGGAACATCTCCCGGGTGATGGCAATCATCCTAAAATACTCCTGGAGAGAAACAATTCTGTGATCTCATCCTGAAGCTTTTAAGACTTCCCTTCGGATTAAAGGTCTTAGCATCTCATCTTTAAGAAGAAAAGCGAGGTGATGAGTACCATATAAACACATATTTTCTTGAGAGTAATCTTCAGAGAAATTGTGGAGTCGAGTAAGTTTTAATGAACTCACTGGGTTTAGCACACTTGTTATTCTACCTCTGGGACAAGCATTCACATCTGCATGAAACCTCATGCATACCTTTCATGTCTCCCTGATCACCAGGGTAAATCTTAGATTTGGCAGTCCTCTTAGGATTTTATTCATCTTCCTTTTACACATAACCTTTCTCACACAAAACTCAGGCTGGACTCCCTTTGGCAAAAGGTAGTCAGGAGTGTGACAAAGAATCTATGAAGCTAAATGAGGAGGGAGGTTATCACGTGACCTGGACGGAGCCTTAATGGCACCAATTAGAAGGCACGTGACCAGGAAGAGCGCTTTGGAGAGCTAGTGCAGAATATTACCTGCTGGCTGTCTCTTTTAGTTATTTATTTCAGTGATCTCCTCTGATCTCTTTTGCATTTCCTTTCCTTCCCAAAATCTTGCTGAAAGAAAATTCTAACCCAGTGACCCAGGAAACATTCATTTGTGCTTTTCAGGGAAAACTTGGAGGAAAGCATGGAAGAATTCAGAGGAAGGATAATAGGGTTTTGGTATTTCAGCATTGCTACATAGTCTATCTAAACTCACAATGTGCTGAGAAGTTTTTTACAAAGTTGAGCATAAACTTACCATACAACCCAGCAATTCCACCCCTAGGTATTTACCCAAGAGAAGAAATGAAGATATATGCCCACAGAAAGGCCTGCACATGAGTGTTCACTGTAACTTTCTTCATATTAGCTCCAAACAGGAAACATTCAAGTGACCATCAGAGTAGAATAGATAAATGAATTGTGGTTTATTCATACAATGGACTATACACCTCAGCATTACAAATGAATGAACTCAGCAAAATGGATAAATCTCAGAAACATTATGGTGAGCAAAAGAAAACAGACACAAAAGAGTACACACTGTATGGCTCCACTTACATTAAGTTTAGGAAAAGGCAGATTTAATCTATAGGGACAGAAAACAGATTAGTGGTTCCCTGGGGCTGGCTGGTGGGGTGCATGGGAACTACAAAGGGGAA
This sequence comes from Lipotes vexillifer, assembly GCF_000442215.2. Classification (NCBI taxonomy): domain Eukaryota; kingdom Metazoa; phylum Chordata; class Mammalia; order Artiodactyla; family Lipotidae; genus Lipotes; species Lipotes vexillifer. The sequence goes on along the minus strand of NW_006772616.1, from coordinate 1,500,248 downwards.
TGGGGGAGCTTTGGGGGAGATGGAAATGTTCTGCATCTTGATCATGGCGGTGTTTTCATTTGCCAAGATCCCAACACACACACAGAAGAGGTACCTTGTATTATATGTAAATTATACTTAAACAAACTTGACCAAAATAAATGTGCTGAACAACCCTTGGCTTGTGATGGGGATGGTCATTCTTCCTTTAAAAAATGTGATGGAACCATTACAATTTTAACCAATGCCATGCAGAGGTAGCATGGCACTCTTTTGTGCCTTTTGATAGGATTTTCACTACAACACAGCTTTGGCGAGTGTGAGTCAAGAGGCTGAGATTCAAGAGTCACCCCTGCCCCCAACTCTCTGTGAGGCCTTCTTAGATGGGTCAGTTACTTACAAAGGTCTCAGTTTTCTCAGCTGTAAAATGAAGGTAATGGACTAGGCCAGAATTTGCAAAATGATGGGCTATGGGCCACATTCGATCAAATTTGCAAGTCCAGGGCAATGTAATTTTTGCAGTGTAATTCTTGTTAAATATTTGAATTAATTACCAATATTTAAACATCAGAAACTTTTCACAGAAATTTCAGACTTCTGGCTTCTTTGAAAAGCAAATATCTGATGACACTTAATCTGCACCCCAAATGGCACCAGTTAGCTGGAAAGGATTAACCACAACTCCATTTAGCCATGCATAATACTCTCCAGTTCGCCTTGCTTTCTCCCAGGCCCTTTTCATGTCCCCTGGTCATGTTGAGTTTGGAAATCCTAAGCTAGATTAATGATGAATAACTGGTCCCCTCAAGGTGTGAACAACTTCCCAGCTCTGAGAAATGACCTATGATCTAATTTTAGGAATAAAATTGCAATGTATTAAAAACTGGCCCTGCAAAGCCACTCACTCAGGTATACACAAAGAGAAAACATCCACAAGCTGTGAAATTCCAGCCAACCTTTTGCAAACACTGGAGTAGGACTAAGGTAGCAGCCTACATGTACCAGAGAAAGTTTCAATAATTAAAATAGCCTAAGACCTACACTATGATAATCAACCACTGATCTACTAGTGACTGAAACAAACATTTAGATCCTGCATTTATATGGGACTGCTCTGCGTTTTTCTTTTTTTGGTTTGTTGGCTTGTTTAATTTATCATTTGGGGTTCAGGACTATATATTCTTTATAAAATTATTGGAAGCTGTTCTTATTTTCCCTGCTTTAAATATTTTATAAAGTGCTGGAATTAATAGTTGTACCTTAGAAATTTAAAAGGGATCATCCTTAAAATCAACTAACAGTTGAGACTTCAACCACTTTTTCCAAAGCTCTTAGTCTATTCTGTTTGTCTACGTTTTCCAAATTTTAAAATAATCTAAAATTTGTAATTTATTTGTATAACTGTGTGGTTTGCATTACTATATTTCTCAGAACTTTGTGTTCTCGGTGTCTTTCCTTCCCTGGAGGAAAAATAAACTGTCTGATTCATTCATTCTTGCATTCTTGTCCAATTCTTATTTCTCATTCAACCTGTTTCCCGTTTCTTCTCTTTCCC
>NW_006772616.1:1475267-1498636 GCF_000442215.2 Lipotes vexillifer | reverse complement strand
CTTTCCCTTAGGATCGTTTTCTTTTTAAATTTTCTTGAGTTGTATACTTACATAAGTAACTGTCACTTAAGAGTAGTAATTTTCCTTAAGTTTATATTTGACTCATGCTTTAAACTTGGATATTCAGTATCACTGCCTTTGTTTCTGAACACAATATAATTGTGTTTTGATTTCTTCTTTCTCCTAATAACAATTTGGAGAATAATATTTAAACTTCCAATTGGCTAGGCATATCTTTTTTAAATTGTCATTAATTTCTAATTTTATTTCACTATAGTAAAATATGACCTGTACGTTTTCTACTTGAGGAATTTACTGGTATTTTCTTAAGACCTACCATGTGATAGGGGACTACCTTTTAATTTTTTGAAATACCGAATGTGGATATTTCAAACAAATATTCCACAAATGTTTAAAAAGAATATGTAAGTTTTATTACTCCATTCTTTATTTCCTTTTTATGCAAAAATATATGTATTTTTTAACCTGTGACAGACTGATGAAAGGTTATTACGATCTCCCACTATAAAAGTATTTTTCTCAATTTCTCTTTATCTTTGAACTTTGTAATATACAGGAAGCTGAAGTCTTCTTCTGGTTCAAAAGAGACCACCATGTTTTAATCACTTCCATTGTAAATTATTAATAGTAGGCATACATGATATGTGCTTCAGAAAAAAATAATTCTCATATATTGAGAGTTTATAAATCCGTTGTTACTAAATATTTGGTAATAATACCTTAATTTCTTTGGTAAATGAGAGAAAAACATTTCTGAGGCAAATTATCACATGTAAAGCGGATACTACATTGAGATATTCTCTAAAGGAGTTACTAGAATCAAAAACTTTTTTTTTCAATTGGCTGCAAAGGAGCTGGGACAGACACTGAGAATTTAATCGTTTGAAAAAGAATGCTTAGAAATTAGAACCAAAGCTCAAATTCTGAAAAGTCTACTTTTCAGAAGTTGAACTAAAGTCTACTGTTTAGATTATCAAAACAATAGATTGTTTTGATAGTCTAAAATTATCAAAAATCTATTGTTTTGTAGATTTTAGTGTACAGGTCATACACATATGTCCTTAAATTCATTCCTCAGTATTTTATGGGTTTTGATGCTATTGTAAGTGGTATTTTCTTCAAATTCATTTTCCAATTCTTTCTCTCTCTCCACTCCTTCCTTCTCTCTCCCCCTCCCTCTGCCTCTACCTCCCTACCTCCATTTTACAGCTTGTCTACGATTCCTTTTTCCCCTTAGCGATACTCTCTCCTGCCACAAACAGGTTCTCTCTAGGAGGGAAAATGGCCACTGGCATTGCTAAATCTACTTCCTTAAAGGTCGTGGTCCCAAAGGAAAAGATTCTTCCCTGTTGATTCCATCAAGAAATTCCCCAGGAAGTCTATTCTTGAACTGCCCTGAGTGACCAAACGCAACAGGTTTTAAGAGATTAGGGAGAGTTTGCCAAGGAAACCCCTTTCCAATACTGAGTGGGCGGGGGCACGGGGGGAGGGGTATCCAGAAGACAAAAAGCAGAGTTAACCAATTCCTAACAATAATCATAACGTATGTTATCAAATTACCTTCTAGGAAAGTTGTGCTGGTTTACCCTACCATAAACACTGTACAAATATCCTCTTTCCTTTTTCATTCTATGCTCTAATGTTGATTTTTCACCACCATATCTGTGGATTTTATAATACTGACCAGATATTCTCCCCACCACTGACCATGTTCTTCTCTCATTTGCTTAGTCACAAAGTCTGGCTCTTCCTTGGGCTTCACAGTGGGGACAAACTTTAATCCATTTCCCAAGGAACTGAAAGCATCTGCTAAATTCCAAGTATCCATCTACAGAAGTTCGTTTAAGTTTCCAGTTGCCAACATAGGGGAAATAGCCTACCTACTCTGAATTGCAGTGTCAGTGTGATAAAACATGTTTGGAAGCTCTCAACTTGAAAGTAAGTGATTAATAGGGAAATTTCTCACAGTCAGAATAAACTAGAGGACTAATACCAATAATATCATTCCACCCTTTCCATTGCTTCCCCCTACTTCTGGAAAAGGAGGGACATATTTCACAACTTTAGGCCCTACTGAATAACGTATTATTTACTTTACTGATGGAACAGAAAATGGCAGCAATTTTCCAATGTTATATTAATTTCATTAGTCACTAGGTTTCCAACATTTAGAAGAACTAATTGAACAATGGGGTCCTGAGACCCTCAAAGAGTGAGTATACCACCCTAAATTAGAACTGGGATTACAAGCTTTTAATAGTTACAGTTTATTATCAGCATCCTATCTTTTTTTTTTTAATAAATTTATTTTTTTTTTTTTGGCTGTGTTGGGTCTTCGTTGCTGCACGCAGGCTTTCTCTAGTTGCAGCGAGCGGGAGCTACTCTTCATTGCAGTGCGTGGGCTTCTCATTGCAGTGGCTCCTCTTGTTGTGGAGCATGGGCTCTAGGTGCACAGGCTTCAGTAGTTGTGGCACGCGGGCTCCATAGTTGTGGCTCGTGGGCTCTAGAGCGCGTCCTCAGTAGTTGTGGTACATGGGCTTAGCTGCTCCGCGGCATGTGGGATCTTCCCGGACCAGGGCTCGAACCCGTGTCCCCTGCATTGGCAAGCAGATTCTTCACCACTGCGCCACCAAGGAAGTCCAGTATCCTATCTTAAAAAAACCTTAGAGATTAGTTTATACACTGGATCATTATAGAGAGGGTTAATAAGAAGTCCAGACCATGTCTCTCAAATGATGAGCACATTTCTATATGACTCAGAGAACCTGTAACAGAGATACATGTTATCCTTTTTTTTTTGAATTTCATTTATTTTTTATACAGCAGGTTCTTATTAGTTACCTATTTTATACATATTAGTGTATATATGTCAATCCTAATCTCCCAATTCATCCCACCACCACTCCCATCCCGCTCCTGCCGCTTTCCCCGATTGGTGTCCATACATTTGCTCTCTGCATCTGCGTCTCTATTTCTGCCTTGCAAACTGGTTCCTCTGTACCACTTTTCTAGAGTCCACATATATGTGCTAATATACGATATTTGTTTTTCTCTTTCTGACTTCACTCTGTATGACAGTCTCTATGTTCATCCACGTCTCTACAAAGGACCCAATTTCGTTCCTTTCTATGGCTGCATAATATTCCATTGTATATATGTACCGCTTCTTCTTTATCCATTCGTCTGTCGATGGGCATTTAGGTTGCTTCCATGACCTGGCTATTGTAAATAGTGCTGCAATGAACACTGGGGTGCATGTGTCTTTTGGAATGATTGCTTTCTCTGGGTATATGCCCAATAGTGGGATTGCTGGGTCATATGGTAATTCTATTTTTAGTTTTTTAAGGAACCTCCATATTGTTCTCCACAGTGGCTGTATCAACTTACATTCTCACCAACAGTGCAAGAGGGTTCCCTTTTCTCAACACCCTCTCCAGCATTTGTTGTTTGCAGATTTTCTGATGATGCCCATTCTAACTGGTGTGAGGTGATACCTCATTGTAGTTTTGATTTGCGTTTCTCTAATAATTAGTGATGTTGAGCAGCTTTTCATGTGCTTCTTGGCCATCTGTATGTCCTCTTTGGAGAAATGTCTATTTAGGTCTTCTGCCCATTTTTGGATTGGGTTGTTTGTTTTTTTAATATTGAGCTGCATGAGCTGTTTATGTATTTTGGAGATTAATCTTTTGTCCACTGATTCGTTTGCAAATATTTTCTCCCATTCTGAGGGTTGTCTTTTCATCTTGTTTATAGTTTCCTTTGCTGTGCAAAAGCTTTTAAGTTTCATTAGGTCCCATTTATTTATTTTTGTTTTTATTTCCATGACTCCAGGAAGTGGGTCAAAAAAGATCTTGCTGTGATTTATGTCAAAGAGCATTCTTCCTGTGTTTTGCTCTAAGAGTTTTATAGTCTCCGGTCTTACATTTAGGTCTTGAATCCATTTTGAGTTTATTTTCATGTATGGTGTTAGGGACTGTTCTAATTTCATTCCTTTACACGTAACTGTCCAGTTTTCCCAGCACCACTTATGGAAAGGACTGTCTTTTCTCCATTGTATATCCTTGCCTCCTTGACACATGTTATCTTGATTCCCAGAAAGTGGCTTTATTTTTACCAGCAGCAAACAGTTTATAATATAATTGCTTTAACACTGCCATCTGAATTACAAGGACCCACCTCAAAAAGTTGTTCCTTACACTAGGGGAAACTAACAGATAAAATTCTTTGACCTCGTTGGTTCTTGCCCCATCACCTAGAACCCTGAATTCTCATTACTGTTTGCACTAAAAATGAATTCCGGGTGGTATTATTACCTGTAAATTGGTTCAATTCTAATGGGGAGAGACAGGGATAGATCCTGATTTTAAATCACATATTTACAATTTTTACCAATTCTCCATGTAATTAAGATTTTTTTTCACAACATGTTCAGGATCCCCAATTTACACATAACCAAGGAGTTAAAGCAATTCCCAAAGCGACAGAGGCTTCCATCAACTGGTGTGTGTTTGTCCCAGTTCCCAGTGTTCAGAGGGTACCTAAGGCAAGTTGAAGAATAGGACTGCTTATTTACTCCTGAATCACGGAACCAACACGCTTGTTCCATATCTGCTTATTATGAACCAAATGTCAAGAACAGCTTAGACTCATCTATGGCCCTTTTATTTGTGTGCCTGGTGACACCCATAAAATCACAAAGTATTTTTCACAGTTTTGTTTTATAAAAAATGTATCAGTCATTAGTATAATCTACTCTTTATCCTGTAGTTTAGTAAAATTTTTAAATTTCTTTTACTTTTCTTGTAATGACATATCTCAAAATAACTTCCTTGATACCAAACACGCAGCATGGTTTAAGAACTACTTTACTATTTTGTTAGTTGAACTATTTCCCTTTAATTGGTCCATTACTTTCATCTGCACTTCTTTCTTCTTCAAGCTGGTTCCCCAATCTTTCCAAAAATTACAACAGTCCTCCCTCAGTATTAATAGGGGATTGGTTTCAGGGACCCGGCAGACACCAAAACCTGCCAATGCTAACATCCCTTATATAAAATGGCATAGTATTTGCATATAACCTATGTACATCCTCCCATATACTTTAAATCATGTCTAGATTACTTATAATACCTAACACAATGTAAATGCTATGTAAATAGTTGTAAATACAGTGTAAACTCTACATAATTCAAGTTTTGCTTTTTGAAAAGTTCTGGAATTTCTTTTTCCAAATATTTCCAACTCACGGCTGTTTGAGTCCGAAGATACGAAATTCATAAATACAGAGGGCTGACTGTATTATAAAACTATAGGAAACAAGCTAAATGCCATATTACTGGTCAAATGCAGAGGAATATTATAAAATCATTAAAGAAAATGTTAAAGTAGAAAAAGGGTAAAATAAAGACCACTGTATATAATAAGCTCTCATTTTTTTTAAATAAAAATGAGGGCTTCCCTGGTGGCACAGTGGTTGAGAATCCGCCTGCCTATGCAGGGCACACAGGTTCGAGCACTGTTCCAGGAAGATCCCACATGCCAGGGAGCAACTAAGCCCATGTGCCACAACTACTAAGCCTGCACTCTAGACCCCCCAGCCGAGCCACAACTACTGAAGCCCGCGCACCTAGAGCCCGTGCTCCGCAACAAGAGAAGCCACCGCAACAAGAAGTCCGTGTACTGAAACGAAGAGCAGCCCCCGCTCGCTGCAACTAGAGAAAAGTCCGCGCACAGCAACAAAGACCCAACACAGCCAAAAATAAATAAATAAATTTATAAATAAATTAATTAATTAAATTAAATAAAAATGGTAAGTGCTAGGGCTTCCCTGGTGGCCCAGTGGTTGAGAGTCCGCCTGCCGATGCAGGGAGCCCGGGTTCGTGCCCCGGTCCGGGAAGATCCCACGTGCCGCGGAGCGGCTGGGCCTGTGAGCCATGGCTACTGGGCCTGCGCGTCCGGAGCCTGTTCTCCGCAATGGGAGAGGCCACAGCAGTGAGGGGCCCGCGTACCGCAAAAAAAAAAAAAGGGGGAACTGCTATATATGCAGAAATCATGTAAAGAAACACACAAGAAACTGCCCACAATTTAACTACTATGGGGCGGGAAGTGACTGAATATCTCCATTGGGGTAGAGTGATTGAGTGATGATAGGACTTCTAATTTTCACTTTGTAATCTCAAAAAAAAGACGATCTTTTTCTATCACTGTGATAAACTTAAGTAATGAAATTCTTCGTAATTACTGATTTCACAGAAAAAAATTGCTTTCCACATTTTGGTTTTTAAGTGCAACTACCTTTGCCACTTCACCATTGGGGAAAATAGACTTGTATTTATTGTTCCAAAGACTTCTACGTGAAAATTAATTTTCTCCAATGTTTAGCAGAAGGAAAGCCCCAAACGAGTTTATTTTTGTTCTATATCCTTTGTATCTAAGATGGATTATATTATTTCAGATCATACTCACAGCTGTTTATAATAATGTAAAACTTGTATAAAACATAATAATAATTGAGAATAATTGCACAGACTGAATAAAAATAAGCAATTTTTGAATGTTTGGGGCTGAGCTTTTTTAAAAAGGATTCTTTTAAGTAGTCTTAAAATATGACTTTAATTTATCCATTAAATCCAAGAGAATTCAAAAACAGGCATTACAGCTGTTAAAATCATGCAATTGACACTAATGTTTTATCATTACTATTTAGCATACAATTTTTTGTGTGTAATTGGAACTAGGTTTTGTTATGTATAATTACCAAAAAATTTTAATGTTCTGAAAAGAATATTAAAAATATAAACATGCCTACTAAATTCCTGCTATTTGAATCAAACTATACAGATTCATAATGAATCTTACCTCTGTATTTGTTAACCCTCTTCTTCAATTCTACTGAACTAGCTCCATTTTACCAATGAGCAAAACAGAAAAGCTTCTGGATTTTGTTTTGGTTTTAGATGTGATTGTGCATTTTAATATATTTAAATATTTTCATCTCATGGAACAGAATGTTTCCTTTGAGGTTTATTTGATGCGAGAATTTCAAATTTCTCTAAAATGGGTTATGGCATAGTGTTGTTGGATGTTTTATGTTACCTCACTTTTCTGCTGGGTTTTTTTTTTTTTCTCCTTAGCACTTATACCCATCCAAAATAGTTTTCATTTTACTTATTTAATTTTTTATGGTCTGTTTCATGAACCAGAATATTAATCCCATGAAGATTTCTGTTTGTTTTGTTTACTGTTATATCTGTAGAATCTAGAATAGTTTTGGACACGAAGTAGGTGTTCAAAGACAACGCAGTGCCTGCATGACAAAACTAGTTAGAGCCAAATACCCACCTCCTATAAATGGGGTACATGTTCTCCAGTTTACCAGGCATGTCCCATTCCTATCACCTGGCCCACTTTATTGATTTATGTTCTTTGCCTGTCTTTGCTTAAGTTTTGAGATTGAAACACTTGAATTATACTTCTAACCTATTACTCTCTAATCTACCTTAAGTGAACTACTTAGTTCAATGATCCATTTGCCCGCTATTACTATAATAGCTTATACCCTCAGTTAAGACTTGTCCCCTCCTCTACTACCCACTAAAAACAAAGGTCATACATTCATGCAAATGAAGTAGCAGCACCTGTGAAAGGCTTATGGCCCACTGGCACGTGCCACCATAATCCAGTGGACAATGACAGCATATACTTTAAACCTACGTGATATACTGGGTAAGAATTACACCCAGACTGTGTGTAGCTCCATTTCAAAAATTATTTCGAGCTTGTAAAAATCTTCTATTTTGTTCTATTTCACCAAGAAAGAGGTTTGGGCATTGATCACTTACACACAACATAAATTTATTGAAATGTTTCAAATCTGTATGGAGCTGAAGTCAAACAGCTTTAAAGGTAGCACAGAACCAAAAGACTTAAGAAAAGAGTAGATGTCTTCCTTCACCTGCTCACCTAGGCAGAATGCTGTTTTGAAGACACAGGTTAAGGAACTATAATCGGACAGAGTGTCTCAGTCAGACACTGCCATAATAATACTATGTAACAAACTACCCCACATATCAGTGTCAAATGTCAATGAGCATTTATTTCTTGCTTGTGTATCTATGAGTCAGCTACAGTTTGGCTAACGTAGGCTGGGTACAGTAGGGCTTAGCTCAAAGCTGTAGGCTGGGTGCCGTTTTGCCCCACATGCCTCTCATCATTCGTGGACCAGCAACTTTTAGGCATGTTATTCTCAATGCAAAAGGCAGGAGACTGCATCTGCAAGCACGCTGCTCACATCTCATTCCTTATCTTTGCCCAGTCAAGTCACAGTACTGAACTCTCGATGTACGCTCCACCACCCATCATGAGCCAGAGCAATGTTCTGCAGGTAAAATACTTTTTTAGGGGAGTGAAAATTTTAGACCAATAAATCAATCTAAATACACCCACTATTATATGGAAGTAGAGACACGGTATATCTATAATCTGAGACCTCAGTATACATAGATAAAATAAAATTTCAGATGGTGCCCTTATTATGGCAAAGATGAGCTACCAACTTAGAATATGAAGGCTGAAGACTGTGGTAAATGACTTTACCTTCTGGACATTAAGTTCTAAGAACTCAGATGTTAGAACTGAAACTACAAAGGGCTGGCATCTCAAAATCCTGAGACAGCAATAACGACAGAACCTGAAGAGTCAGTCCGTCTCCAAAGATGTGGGCAGAAACCACCTTTCTGCAATTTCTCTAATGGAATTACAATTAACCACAGGCTTGTTGTGGAATAAGGCTCCACTGGGTATTAGAAGTTCGGCCTAATGAATACAATTCCACAGTACACAACACAGTTTCTAGGTCTCTCTGGAAAGGCATTTAAATGGTGATTTCACAAAATATTACTTTTAATCAAATCACATCGGGATAAGTCACTATTTTACAGTTTATCTTTCTCTAAATAGGTTAAATTTTATCAAAGATCACTTTTTCAGCCAAACATGCTATGTAGTTTTGGTGAATCCTTATTATTTGACAACCTGCCCATTAAACCTGGCTTCCCCTGAAAAGAACTGTGTGCTGAAGAGGAAATACATATGTTTATGTCTGTAAATCCAAAGGGAACACAGTATTTTCTTGGTCCCAAATTGCAAGATGCTTCCAGGACAAACAAAGAATTGCCAGTGGAAACTCTGGATATTAGCATTTGAAGTGTTCTGGGGAAGCTGGAAATTTTTGTGAAATAAAAACATACAGTAATTTGAAATTACACACATTCATAGAATAAACCTTGCCAAACTGGCGGCTCTGAGACTATTTTTCCACCCAAATAGTTTAATGGTTTTTCTTTTAAGTATTAGTTGAAAATATTTACCTAGAAGCTCAGAGGAATGTCCCAGAATTGACTGAATTCAGTTGGAAAACATTCCGAGTTTTTAAAAAAATTATTCATTATGAAGAAAAACACAGAATGCTTTCTTGTCAATAATGATTAAATCTGAAACATAGGGTGTGGTATCTTCTCAGTTACCTAAATAATGTCATTGACAGCACTAAAGCTACAAGCGACTTACAAATTATGTACTACGAGAGCAGAATTAATAAATACAATAAGAGAGATTTAGGGCGTTAGCTACACGAAATGAGAAGAATTAAGGGGCCCAACTCAAGAAGTTGTGAGAAAATGCTGAAACTTCAAATCCCTCAAGATATTTATTGAACGGAGAAGAATAACTACCAACAGTCTGAAAAGGAAATCCCTTGGCTTAAACCACCAAATAGAAGAGGGGACACAAAATGTGCACAACCTGACCATTCCTTTGTTTAAAACCAATAATTTAATAAACTACTCGAAGGCCGAAGTTCTCTCCTGATTTCTGACTGAAATTGCTCAACATCAGCTGGACTAGAAGATCTAATTTTATGTGCTAAAACTTAGGCCACTTGGCATACTGCTCACTTTTTTGCCAGAAAACTCCTTCACCCCCTCAAGAATGTTTTTTATTAGGCTTAGCAAATAAAGGAATTTTAGTTCTTTATCTTATGACCACTGGCATCAGCGGTTACAATTTGAAATGACTACCGTATCTTAGCAACTCTAATCTTAACAAAATAAATACAGCAAGGAGCAAACAGGCTTCATGCCGCACGAGTGTCTCATCACCATCCAAAAAAGGCGAAGGGGGAAATCAACGGAGGATGACTCTCACCGTGCTGGTACTCTGGACTTGGCAACTCTCCCATCGCCAAAAACACTACATTTCTTTACATTTTCACACCAGAGGCACCTACAATACTATATTTTAGGGAAAAATTCACTAAGACCTAAAGGGGCAGTCTTGAAAGAGGGAGGGGAAAAGGATGATTCATCCAAAAAGAAAGATACGAAGGGAAAATTGAAATGTAATTATCTTCTGTTCCCTTTTCTCCTGGAACTTGGGGGTCACCACAATGGTGGCATCTCCTCAACTGTATCCAAACCAATGCTCATATTGGCACAGTATGAGCAGTTCCTTCCCTTAGACACTAAAGCCTGAGGTAGCTCCGAATTATGACTTAAAATAAGAAAGAAGGCACTCAATAAATAAATATTGAGTGAAAGAATGAATGAGTCCATTTCTGGCCTCTCCAACTGGTTAGGAAATAGTAAAGACACAAACCTCTTGAAACCGCTTCAAACTCCTGCAGAGATTACTTAAAGTGTCTCTGATGTGGAATTAAATCCTCGTTCAACGTGGTCCAAACATGCACATCACTCTGAAGTCGACCCGAGGCTGTGCAATTTAAAGGAGAGATCGGGGACTCTGTGATCGGATGGACTAGAGTAGGGAGCGCCACACCATCATTTCCTAGCTCTGTGAATTTACAATATTACATCTAACATCTCTGAGCTTCAGGATCTTCTTCAGCCAAATGGGATAAAACTCCGTAGGGGGGAAAAAGAAAAGATGGCCGTGAAGCTGTCACTTAGAATAATGCATCCCATTTCCCTTAAAGGTGACCGATTTTACCATCAACAAAGTAGACTCACTTTCCTTCTCTTGGTATCGTTTCCTCTGAGTCATATAGGCCACCATCAGCAAAATTATCACTTATGGCAGCCTACTTAATGTAATCCTGTTTGATGCTGACCAGGGTTATCTCCACTCCTCAGAATGTGCAGCTGTTTAGTTCTTCGGCTTGTTACCTCTTGTGCATCTCCAGTTAGAAACTGACATCTTGTTTAAGCCTTCATTACCTCTCACCTGAACTACTGACTGCAAGAGCTCAAACACTGCTCTTCTAACCTAACCTTGTCCCTTCCAATCTGCGGCCAGCATTGTCTTTCTAAATTTGACCATATTAAACTTTATGGGGCCTCCAAGTTCTGGGTTAGGCCTATTTCTTAAGTCTCATTTCCTGGAATTGCTTCTATACGCCAGTGAAACCAGTCTGCTTCTAAGGCTGCTTCAGACTCAACACTTTGGCAACTGTTGTGCCCTCTACATAAAATGTCTTTTCACTTTTTTTGGGCCGGTTGGGAATTCTTCAGACCCCCATCTCAAGCATTATCTCCCCGGTGAAGACATTCCTGCAATTGCTTTAGAAGCTTGATAAGATTCTACAAGGGGCCATGTCTGTACAGTATACTCTGTCTTTATAGCGCTTGATTACAGTGCACTGCAATCATTCACTTCCTTGGGTATCTCTGCCACTAGATCATGAGTGAAAGAGCCCCGAGGTCAGAGACTCCGGTTTAGCGTCCCCGCTGCCCGGCACAGGGCCTGCGTGCAGGGGATGTTAGTACATGTCAGCCTACGGCCTCTAGCACTCTCCTCCCTACCCCCCAAACAGTACAAAGATGGAGTAAACTGGCTTGTTTGGACTTTTATTTTGATGAAGTTAACTGAAAATTCTACTTTATTTGTTAATGTAATGTCTAACCTAATCTAAAAGACGAGTAAGTATCTCTTTACCACAGAAAATAGACGGAAACTTACGTTTAAGAAAAAAATGATGTTATTTTTGTTCTTGCTGAACTTCCAGTTTCTGTTTTCTTGATGACCATAATTCCATTTTACGTGCTTGTGACCTTGAATCTTTCTTAAGGCTCTAACTCATTCTACTTCTTGCTTCCCTCACCCCACACTTCTCTCACTTTATACTTCCTTGGCAAGAGCCCATAGCGTGTATATAATAGGAACAAAACCAATGATAATGATGATGGGGATAAAAAGATTTACCTTTTGCTATTAAAGAGTCACAAAATTCTGAGTTTTAAAAGAGACATAATGTTATATATCAAAATTCTAATACAGTGCAGTTGCTGCTTGGGTCTGTGGTTCAGAACTTGGTACAGTGCCTAAGATAAAAATTCTATATACTTAAAGTCCCCTAAGAGGGACTTCCCTGGAGGTCCAGTGGTTAAGCCTTCGCTTGCCAGTGCAGGGGGTGTGGGTTCCATCCCTGGTCGAGGAGCTAAGATGCCTGGTGGCCAAAAAAACAAAACACATAAAACAGAAGCGATATTGTAACAAATTCAATAAAGACTTTAAAAATGGTCCACATCAAAAAAAACAAAATCTTAAAAAAAGTCCTCTAAGAAAATTCTTCATTCATTCATACGATAGATAATATACTTTACGTAATAAAGAATACGTATGAAGTGCCCAAGAGTATAGTTGAATATCTGAACTTAAATGTTTCTATAATACAACTTTCCCGGTGGCCTTAAAAAATTACTTCATTAAGTCTCCCCATCACCATGAAAGTCACCCTCAACCTTCCAGATCTAATCTAGTTCCATCCTTGTAAGAAATATTGCCTATACCCTACTGCTAAGATGGTATGACATTTCACCCTATGCAGGCTAAAGGATATCTCAAAATGGAAATTCAACTATAGAGGAAATATTATCATTACGTCTGAAAAAGGAGGGAAATGACAAAAAGTTAGAAGGAAAGAGAAAATCAGTTCAATGGTGAGGGAATAAATTCATTCAAGCAGTGTGGATTAAACTCCTACCACTTGCTTGACTCCATATTTGGTACCCAGGAAAACACATTTAAAAAAAATCATCTATCCCTTATGGCAGTTAAGGAGACAGACAGACACAAATTATTATGATAGGACCTAAGCCTTACATTGTCCAAGAATTTTCTGTCCAGGACCTATAATTATAAATTTTTGAGCGGAGAGTCATGTCTCAACATAATATTGTGCATTACTATTCTGTGAGGAGGAAAGAGATTTACAATCTTTAAGATGGTAAGGCTGTTGTAAGGATAAGAAAAAGTTAAAGTTCTACTGGTTTTTCTCTAAAACCTTCTTTCCCCAATTATAATCTACTTTCTAAACAGTACACGAAGCCTTGCTTTTATGGTGAAGATAGCCAGATTAAATGCAGGATGCCTAGTTAAATTTAAATTTCAGCTAAATGATGCATAAGTTTTTAGTATTAAGTATGTCCCACATATTGCGTGGGACCTCCTTCTCCTAAAACTTTTGCATCATCTACCAGAAATGCAAATTTCACTGGCTATCCTGTATTTTTATTTGGTATTTTTAAATTTAACATGGTAACCCTATTTATAGGGGTGCCCATCCAATCCTCAGACTCCCCACTTGGAGTGCACTGTATGTGGTCTTAACGAACGCAGTGGATCACACAGTGACTGGGGATACAGAGCAGTCTCCTCCGCCTTGTGTTTACCACAACATTGTTTCTCAAGCCTGCAGGCTTGGACAGCTGAGTTCCCAGCTCACTTTCCTAAACTATTTCTGGTTTATCACACAAGTAACAAACTGTGACCTTTATCCTTCTCTTCTCCTGAAGAAAACAGAAATTTTCTAAAGGGGTAAAAATAGCCGAAATTAAAAAAGACTATGAACTATTCCAGAATCTTGAGGCTGTCAATACTTTATGCTTTTAAATAGTTGCCATGGTTCACCCCAGAAGCATCTGCATATTTCTGTGGTTTTCTTCATGGTGTGTAGTGAACTTTGATATCTTTGGGGAATAAAAGAACTCTCTATCTGTCTATCTACACATATATATTTAACAATGCAAGTTATTGTTATATAAATGTAGGCTGTTGTCAATTTCAGTTCCCTGCCATATCAAAAGAACAAAGCAGGCAGGAAGAGCAAGAGGATGATCTAATATGCCTACGCTAATAACAAAGCCAGTGTCCTAAACTGGCAGTGGCAGCCCTCTTCTGCAGAGATTGTTTTTTACACCATCAGTAGACATTTTACAAAATTGGATGGTGACAGGAAGAGTACATTTTAAATTGTCAACCTTCATGATGTCCTTTTGAAGAATAGCAATTACATAACTCAGGGAGCTTTATTTTGCATTTGAAAAAATATGTATCTAAAGGAGTTTGCAGGGTTATGCAAGACTCCACATTCTGAATTCTTTGTAGAAATTAAAGTCCCTTATTTTTTCCTGTAATCTCATATCCGTTGTTTATCCACTTCCTAGTTAAGGTGGGAATCAATATTAAGCAAGTAGTACAGAATTAAAACTGTTTTTGATTTAAACTAACAAATTCATTTAAAGAGGCCATCAACCATATGCCATTCCTTAACCATATTTAAAATCCAGTTTGTAAGTTTCCAAGGATCACACACCTTTTTTTCATCTCTATGGCATTAAAAAGTTTGCTTATAATATTCTAATATTTTGTTAAAGTTTTAAGTTGTTTCCTCTTACGTAATGAGAGAGGGAAATATTATGCAAAAGTAATTTTATATCACCCAAAAGTCATTTGGTCTTTTTCTTCTAATTCTCATCTTTTTTTTGAAATAATTTTAGAAAAAAAAAAAAAAACTCTTTAAAAAATGCAGACAATGCCAAGAGAAACGCATTGCAAGTACCCTAAATAGTTAATGTATTTTCTAAATGAATGATTTAAAATAGCTATTAAAGGAGAGGAAATGAGCTTAGGTTTCTAGTAATGACTTCTCCTCTTCAAAATGAAATCTGTAAATCCCTGATTGCAATTCCAAATCCCCAAAGGACCAGCAGTTCTGGAACCAGGGCTCACTGGCTTTATGTCTAATAGCACCAGATAAGTAGCATGATTTTTATATATGTAATTTGGGAGAATATTCAGAATTTATAGTCCCGGAGACAATTTATGAATGAATTTCCTTTTTAAAGTACATCATTCTAAAAATCAACTTTTCCACCCAAATTGTAAGCAGAGCACATAGGAAGGAATGTGAGAGGCATGGATATATACGTAGAGAGACATATGTATATATATTTATATATGCATGCACACACATGCACGAAATATAAGTACCATTTTATTCATAAGAGCATAATGATTCAGCCTGTGATTGTTAATAAAAATGCATTTCTAACCATCAAATTTGAGTCTATTATTCTAAGTTAATTGCATTTGCCCTAAAGAGACTTACAGCTGGCTGTCAGCCTGTTTGTGTCAGTTTCGTTTTATTCATCAGTCACTCTTGTCTCCTCTTCTTTTCTACATCCCACATATTGATCAAATAGATTTGTTAGCATCCCTCCACAGCTTTCACAGCATTTAAAAAAATTAAAAAATAACCTCGATATTATCATCAGATACATCTGATGACTTCATTCGTTTGCATGTTATCTTCAGTGCTATTTCAGGAGCAAATAGATGCCCTTTGGACAAGCCCATAAGATTGCCTTTACATATAACAGATGTAACTCACTCAAAGTGGCACTGAGAAAAAGTTAAACGGGAGAAAAAAGTGAACAACGGCAGTGGTCGGCGGCATCTTCGCTTTTCAGTTGGAATAGAGGATACTCATTGCGGTAAACATTACTTCTTTACTGGAGTGTATTATGGAGTAAAAAGCATCTTGTTAAAATTCATCCTCAGAAGAGAAGGTACTATTAGGTGGTGAAGTGGATTAAAGAAATAAATGGGCACCATGTTCCCACTGGAGCCAAAGAAAACCAGTGGGGGAAACAGAAGAGCAGGGAGGTTAGGGTAGAAAAGTAGTTAAGGTGAAAATCTGCAAAGAATTAGAATCTTCCTTGTGTGAGTCAAGTTGCTTAGAGAGGAGATAAAAGGCATCACAGGGTGAGGAGATAATTAGCAGATCAGAAGCAAAGCAGTTTAAAAGGTGACCCTTACCTCCTCTGTTACTCAGTCTAAGAAACTATAGACAATTATTACAGTATTTTCTCCAGGGATGTGTGATACAGTTTCTCCACATATCCTCCAAGACACAAAGCTCTCTCAGCATTGTCATTGCGTTGCCTGAGTTCAGTGCTTTCTATGGAAATTCCTTTACATCACGCCAGCCTTGTCTTTCAACCTTGCTTTAGATCAGTGATTCTCAAATGGGGTGATTTCACGCCCCCCAGGGGACATCAGAAATACCTGCAGACATTGGGGGAAGGTGTTACTATCACCTGGTGAGTAGAGGCCAGCTATGCTGCTACACACCCCACTGTGCACAAGACACCCTCCACGACAAAGAGCGACCCACCCCAAATGACAATAGTGCCGAAGTTAAGAAACCCGGCTTCAGATGGCTGACTGAAATGCACGTAAAGCTAAAAAACTAAAACTACATCACAGTACAGCAGCAGTGCAGTGAGCAGGATTTTAGCAACTCTGAGAGGCAGAGAGCAGTCCAGCGACAGCACACAGAATTTCACACTCGCCTATTAAATAATACAATTCATTTACCTAGACCCCAGGAACAGTGGAGCAAAATACAACCCCAATTTTGAGGAGAACAAAGAAAAATGAAAATCATGGCTTGAGAGAAGACATTTCAAAGACCTCCAAGACAAATCAACTGAAAAATCTCCAATCAAAAGACTCCGCAAGAAAATTGTATCACAGCCCCTAATCCTCAACAGACCTTAACAAGATGTTCATGAGCCAAAGACTCATGTCTGCAGAAGACAAAAGACATAGGAAACAATATAGTCTGGAGAAGGATTCTTGTTAAGAGGCAGGAGAAAGATAAAACAGATTCCTCCACCTTACAATTAGAACGCCTAAAAATAATAACCAGAAATATGCTCAAAACCATGTTACAGTAACTGTTATATCTTTCTGCTCTTGGGAAATTAATATTTAGGTTAGACCTGGGGCAATATTTTTAAAACCTTTTTTTGATGAGTGCTTTTACCCCACCTGACTAGACACCCCTGCCTGGCACAGATGGCCAAGACATTTGCTTTTTTAAATACTCCATATTTCCACAGCCACCCACCAGACAAAAATTAGATTACCAATGCTTGTGTAAACTTTCCAAGCTCTGACACAATAAGATTCCAGGAAATGTACATGCACAGCTAAAAGCAGCATTATACATAATGCACTGTAATTCCAACAGACAAGTTGCTATCTTCGATAGATATACACACTTTCCATGCCAAACACATGAACGTCAATACATTTTTCTCAAGTTAAAATGGAAACCATTTAACAGATATAATGGGCACAATGAATTTCATTTTGCATTACTAATGCAGCAGAGGAGAAGGGAAGCTTTGGCAAGGATTGCAGTAAGACCAAGAAAAACAGGAAACAACTTAGAAGCTATCATGGCTGTGCAAGCTATTGCCCTAAAGCATGGTCATGAACCCAAGGGCCACTGAGACTTCATATTCTCAAAACTCTAATTCCACATAAACAAATTTTTGACTCATGGGAAAAAAGTAAAAAATGGACAAAAGAGTGGATGCATTTTTTGCAAAAAGGTCAAGAGAACGTCACCATCTTTTTTTCCCACAGTTCCTGAAGAGATGTTATCATGACCAACTTGATTTTAGGGGAGATAAATTGGAGGCAAATCAATTAGATGATGTGTCATGTGAAAGGGAATTAGGAAGATAACCCAGGAGCCCAAATCCCCAGCCTCTGCTTTTACCACTGGAAATACGTATCCCCCAAGACTCCTTTTCATCACTTTTAAAAAAAAAAAAAAAAAAAAAAAAATCAAAAACAGCAATTACTTCACTGGCCCTTACCTTTATCTTAAAGTCTTTCTGGCACCTAAAATAATTTACCTCAATGATTGCACACCAGAGAATTTTGTGGTGCTTTCTACTAGATTTAGATAGTAAACTCTGGAGCCCTAGATAAACGTTATTATGCAATTTAGAATAAAGGTTTTGAGCACAGGCTTATTGCAATCAGGCAGACCTCACTTCCTAGCTGATCTCGCCTACTTAGTGAGATGGGCAAACTGAGTGACTGTGAGCAAATTCCATTATCAGAGTTTCACTTTCTCCATCCATAAAATGGGTGTATAATAGTCCTTAAATTAATGGTTTTGGGGAAGGATTAAATGGGGCCATGTGTGTAAAACATTAGGTAAATTAATAGTAGTAAAGTCTAGCAGCAGCAGGAACCTTTCCTGGGTTCAAATCCCTGCTTCCACAGCTTCCTGGCTCTGTGAACTTGGATAAAATCTCAGTTTCCTCACCTCTAAAATGAGGACAGTAATAATAATAACTTACAGGATTGTTACGAGAATGAAAGTGACATAATAATAATAATGGCTTGACAATTCCTAACCTAAAGCACATTACATTTTAACCATAATCATTCTTTCCATCATATTTACAAAGGGGATTTAACATCTTTAGTATTAGGCTCCAAAATAATTGATGAAAGTATCTCAAAATGTAAATGCATATACAGAGATAAACTTGGAAAGAAACCAACTGGAGGAACAACCTAAGACTTTCTTCATTATGTTTATCATGAGTTCCAGCAAGGATCTGTCTTTCTTTGACCTTATTTTTGCCCTTAGAAAAATAAAAACACATCTCAACACAGTGAACTTTTAAAAGTGGAAATATGACAATATTCAGAAAGCTGAGACCTAGCAATTCTTCAAAAATGCTCCCACTTCCAGCAACTGATGACTTTTTTGGCTAATGTGCCATACGTGGTACCTCATCTAATTACAGAAGTCAGTATCACCACAGTCAGTCCCATGGCTAAAAATGATGTGACAGCAAATTGGTTATAAGATGTAAAACATGGTGGACACAAAAATGAAGAATATCTTTGACTGTGAAAGGTCAAGATGAGTTAGTAAGCTATTAACTTGGCTCATTTTTCAAATGATGACTCAATTTTTATGAGAAACATTCAGTGTTTTCAAACTGCTTATCAAGTTCCTAATTCTGTCATCTTAAAGGCCTGTACTACTCAAAATTTTAGAACACCACTTAACATCTTAGTTGTCACAGCGATGTGACCTGGAATATGAAAATAACTCAAACTTTTAGCTTGTTTTTGTCTTCCCATGCAGAATAAACTTTTCAAAATGAGGGTCTTCTAAGGTGTACCATGTTTAGCCAGATAAAAAATAAACCAGATTGGTATGATAGTCAGCAGCAGAAAGAGAAACAAATTAAGTACTTATAATTAAAGACTGAGGAATGAAAGAATTCACACTTTCTTAGAGCTATTATTTCAGACAGTCTGGTGTCAGAATTAAAAGCCAACCAGTGCATCTGTTTACATTGCCAAGGATTTTCACAGTAAGAAGGGCTAGGAAACACATATTTTTTAATTAGGGTCCAAATCCCAAAGAACACCTAAAAAATAGGATGCCAAAAATAAATGTTCTTGTGATTTGTATTGTCCAATGTCTAAACAAAGACAAAAAATTATGTTTCTTACTTCTCCTTTATAAACACAAGTGAAAGGAAAAAGAAGAGAGAGAGAGAGAAAAGAAAAGAAAAGTAATTCTGTTGCTTTGGCCACAGACTCCTTTTTTTGTTATCCTGCTTGTTTCTGGCTCAGCTACTGCTTTTCTTTCCCAGGATGAAATAATACAGGAAAAGCCGATTAAGGAAAACTTCACTCACACAGAAGGTTCACCAAGATGGCTCAGTTACCAAGCCTTAAAAGCTGAATTACAATGGCCACCTAAAATGACCATTCTATACTTTAAAGTACATCTCCATTTGAAAAATTTCAGTTAACTCTTTGCTTATCTTGAGCTTTGAATGAAAGGAAAGTCCTCTTTAAAATCCACAGTGATGGATCGAACATTGTAGTACTCAGATCTACCATTAGCTTATTTTTACTTCTCACCAGCAAAATTAGAGGTATTTTCTGCAATTTCAAAGATCACTCCTTCGGTCAGTTGAAAAAAATATATAAAAAGTAGTATTCTGTACACAAAAGTGAATAGATTTCTTTCCCTCATCTATTTATTCAACAGGTATTTATTGATCATTTATTATTTGCCATACGCTGGGCTCATTGCTGGGAAATACTGAACTAAACAAGACATCACTGCATATAGCATATAATCATAACACAAGGTGTTACCATCTCTCCTATTGGAGGTATAGGGTTCTGGGAAGCGCTTACCAGTAGAAGTGGACTAGGATAGACTTGAGACATCATCAGCCCTCATATCTTTTATTTGACAGAGGAGGAAACTAAGATCTAAAAAGATTGAGTTGCATAATCCCAGAGCTCTTTAGTGGAAAAAAATCACAGGACTAGAATTCATGTCTCCAAATTCAAATCTCAAACTCTCTATATAGCAATACACTTCTCCCCAGAACATAATTTTCCTGAAAACAATAATGCCAAACCATGAATGTCAAAGCAGCTGACTTGTTGGAAATATGCTTTGAGATCAAAGGGTCAACATTCTTCCTAATTGTACTGCATTCCGGATGGTGGAGAGGGAGGGCTCAGAGGTCAGACCCAACTGGATCCTAACCTTAAATCGACCATGCCTAACTAACTAGTGACCTTGGAGATGAATGAAACTCTGAAAATCATCTGGATTTTAAAAAAATCTTCCAAGTCAGGATCACAATATCTACATGAAGAGGTAAATTTCATGAAAGAAATTGAGTAGAAACTAAATACACATAAATTTTTGTCCCCTCTTCTCACTCATATAAATTGAACAGAACTGACTGAAAGACCAGGTTAGCAGAAACCACACCTCAGTTTCTTTATTTCTTACCAGTTATTTTAGCATAAGATCCAGCCTCCAATTTTAATCCATTTTCGTAGGTCATTTTTGGCATACCTCCACATAATTTAACATTTCTACTCTGTGAACGTTTTGGGAGTTGGAAAGCAGAGATTAAACAATTGAATTTAGAGCATTTCATCAGCATACATCCTCTAAAGAGAGATGGGAAGAAAACAAGAGTCAGAAGAAATATTTAAAATGAATAAAGCCTCCTATATAATGTCGTGGGCCTCTTTCCATTATAGAACACAGAAAGCCAACTAGCATAGGTAAAGGGAATTTGTAGATTCACGTATCTAGGTTGTCCAGAAGTAGATGAGCTTCAGATGTAAGTGAATCCAGGGACCCAAATGATGAATTCAGTACCTTGTCTTTCAGTACCTTGTCTTTACTTTCAGTACCTTGTCTTGGCTGTTTGGCTCCCTGTTTTGGCTTTATTCTCAGGCTTTTTACACAAGGCAGGAAAGATGGGCTCTGTCAGTCACAAGCCTACATTATCTTTCTACCCCACAAAGGAGGAGAGAACCCTCACTTCCAGCAGGCTAATCTCAAGTCTCAGGGAGCAACCTGATTGGTACTGCCTGGTTCTTAGAGCCATCCCACAACAAACCTCTATGGCTGGGAAACAGAGGACATGGTTACCATGTCTCTGTACATGGAGCACTGATGGACAAGACCATTCCACTCAAGCTACATGGAATAGGTCCTCCGTTGGAAAGTGGGTTTCTCTTTCCTGAAAAAGGGAGTAAAGGGATCCTGGAAAGGCAAAAAAATGGATATCCACTCAAAGAATTATTTTTAATCTCCCTTCTTTCAGGACCATCCAGCTCAATTCAAAATCCTCTGGAAGACCCTGGTAGGTTCATTTTATTTCTTTGTAATAGCTTCCTATACTGGCTAATGGGTACTTTTGGTGCAATATGATAAGGGAAGGACTCCATCTCTGTCCACATCCACAGTATAGTGGCCACAGCACCGGCACACACATCATCAGACATCTGCATTATTCAAGGCATACTGCAATCAGTTTTTACCTTGAAGGTGCTTATATCCTATCTCTGCATACATGTTAGGTCACAAAAGTTTAAAAATCATGTACTCCTTTATACAATACATGGATTCAGAGTCTATGTTTAGGACCCTATGTTCAGCTTTGAGGGATGACAAAAAACCTCAGTCTCTGTCCTCGAAGGACTGAGGAATCTCTCAAAGATATCACTTGAAGCTGGAATTTGCAAAGAGGACTCCATGTATAATTAACATCTGAGCTGGGTTTGGGGGCATAAGTAGAAGTTTCACTGTTAGGCATATGTACAAAGAGACCAAGACAGAAAAGCTGAAAAGTGCTTTCTCGCTTAGTGAAAAGATGACACAGAAGAATGGGGAATAAATAGCAAGGTAGCTTTTAAGCATTCAGCAATGAAAGTCTGCCTAAATACGTCATGGTTCTCCGGTAGGAGGCAATACCGTGCCCCAGTTCCTCAGGAAGAGACAGGGCTAAATCAGCAAGACGCATTAATGAGGGGAAAAAAGAATCCAGGGTCACACTGACAAACACAGTACGGCCCATTTACATTAAGTAAAAAATCAGACATGCATATGTTCGTTAATGTAGATAAAAGGTCTAGAAATGAGTTATCCCAAACTGAAAATAGGAACAACCTCCATAAAGAGTAGTAAGAATGAAGCAAGCAGCAGGAGTGAGGTGGGAATTTTCCTTTGCTTTTACACTTCCGTATCACTTAAGCTCTTTTTTTTTCCACAATAAAATTTTATCTACATGTTGCTTGCCTAATAAATAAATATTGTTTACACAGAAGGAAGTTTTTGATCAAAATAAGGACCAAAATAACACTGGCAGGATAAGGAGTGTGAACTTTTAAAAATTAATGTTCTTGTTATTTTTGGTTGTCAGTGGGGTAGATAGCCAATACCCTGAGCGAGACGTTAGGAAGAATAACATTTTGCAGGTGGGATTATCTTCAAGCTAATAAACAAATAGGCAGGTAGAACTCTTTGGAGGTCATTACATAGATAAATACATATATTTTGTAGGTGTATATGTATATATAAATTAAACAAATATATAGCCTAAATAAATATATTTTATATAGGTTATTCCAAATACATATAATGAACATATATAATAATGAATATATATATAAATGAATAATAAGAGTTAGGGAGAGAGAAGAAAGACAAGTTCTTTTCTGAGTATGAGGGATTTTAAGATATCAAAGAAATGCCTTTAGGGATGTTTGCTTGCAAAGTGTCTTAAAGACAACACATCTGGATATGGAGATCACAACAAGCAGAGTCGCATTTCAGGTGAGATGTGGCAGTCATCTACATGAAGACGAGAAGTGAAGTAATGAATGAGGTCAAA
>NW_006772616.1:1465642-1475257 GCF_000442215.2 Lipotes vexillifer | reverse complement strand
GAAAGAGTGAAAAGAGCCCAAGGCAAAGCTTTGAGAAGGATCGTCCATTAAGAGAAGAGAAGCAAGGCACTGGCTCATTCATTCACAACTAATTTTTTTCAAGGACCCTGAGCCAAACACTGTAGGTTTTGAGGACAGAATAGAGTGGTGGAAAAAATGGCATGGTGACTGCCCACAGGGACTTACAACCACTGGAATGAGAACACCCACTAACATTAACTGAACGCCTCGTGACTTTGCAATGGCACTGAAGCATCACATCAAGCTTAAAACAATGTTATTACCATCTCCTCTCTATGGATGAAGACATGAGGCTTAGTGAGGTGGGCAATGTGTCCCAAGGCATACAGCTATGAAGTGGCAGGGACTTGATTTGGATGCCAAGTTTATCTACCACCACAACCCATAAGCCTGTGTAATGCTGCAAAGTGGCCAACCAAGGGGTCATAGAAGAAACATGAGAATAGAAAAAGAAAAAAAAACCAACAGCGTTCTATGCTAAAGAAGACAGGGACAGAGTCATGGGCCTGCTAAGCCATGTTATCAAGGAGGAGGGAAACTGATGCAAGATCACTGATTTGATGATCAGAAAGTCATATATTCATTCATTTATTCACTCAACCAATATGTATTAAGCAGCCAGCATGTATTACCGCATGGGCTTTGAAAGATCAGTTTTACTTGTGCGGGGATGGAAGCCAATTGTGAGGGATTAAGGAATGAGTAGATGGTAAAATCACTTGCGTTAAGGACTCCTCTGAGGAATTGGGTGATGGAAAAATTAGCTTAAGAAGGATTTTCAGGCTATGGTGTACCTAGGCAAGCACGCAGAGGCAGGATGGAGTCAGTAGAGAGAGTGAAAATACAGGGAAAGAGGATGATGGTGAATACAGATGCTTCCTATGGATGGAGAAAGAGAAGGAGACGCAAACTCCTGAGGCAGAAGGTTATCTTCAAAAGGAGGAGGGTCCCTTTTCCTCTGATAGGGGATAGAAGAAAATATAAAGGAACTGAGAAATGCTGCTGCAAAATGCAATCATAGGAAACTGTACCAATAAGATTTTATGTGTACACTTCTAGACATTGGTTCTCGACCCTGGCTACACACTAGAATCACCTTGGCAGTTGTTACAAACTGTGATGCTTCGACTGAACTCCAGTCCAATTAAATCAGAAAAATGTGAGGTTTCTTCAGGCTGAGGACATCCAAGGCTGTAAAGAGGACTTGGCAAGGTGTGACTAGGGGGGGAGGTTACATGTGATAACAACTTGAGTAAAATCTGAAAAACTAGGATCCAATAAAGAAGTGAATTTGCCTAAAATAAAGGAAGGAAGGAAGAGGTGGGCAAGAAAATAGAAACACTAGTATGTGGGGAGATGACAAAGGATCCTTACAAATTTCCAAATTGCTGCAAAGTAGATACACGTGCGTCCCATTACTTACGACCATAAACTGTACTAAGCACGGGCCTTAACAGTACTACTCTCTTTTGTATTCCCAATCAATCTGCATCGGAGTCCCTGGCATACAGTGGATACTCAATAAACATTAGTTGAATGAATAACTTAATAAAAAAACAAATGTATAACTCAGGTGGCAGCCCAGCCCTCTCTTCAAGTATCTAGAATCCTTGAGAAGGGTGGAATCGTCTCATACGCAATCCCAAGTCACTCACTGCAAGTACTTCTCACATCTCAGATCTACATGGGGCCTCAGCAGGTTTCAGGGGATATGATTTCAACCTCTTTATTCTTAAGGCCATCAACAACAGGTTATGTGGGTAATCGATTTTTACTAAAGTTTTACAAAAGTGAGAAAACAATGGGGAGGAGGGCTTTATCAGCAAAACACCAGCCAGCAAGCAATTTAAAATTAGCTATTAGACAGCCATAGTGTTAACTATGTCACTTGGCCGTTCTCATTGGCCCTTATTCCATACTGAGTCCTTGCCTCCTGCCATCTTGCTACACTCATTTCCGTCAAGCTTCACCAGTACCACCCAAACCACAAATTTCACCTTTTCTTATGACTACCTCCTACACCGAGGCTTGGGGGGATCTCACTTTTAGTACCTAAACTTTCCCAGAAGTGCTTTTGCCAAACCAAAGGTTAGATATTAACCCCAACCTTTTTAGGGCCCCAAACTTTCATAGCCAATTATGATTTTAAATGGCCTTTTCCTTCCTTCCATACAAAAGAATGAATCATCCTGGGAAGACAAATGGAGGATCTCCAACCCAATAATAAATGAGGCCCCGTGAGGGAATAAACATTCGTCATTGGAAGTCCACGGAATACGTATGCACATTACTGTTGAGAATAATCCTTACCTTCCTTATTGGGGCGTCTCAAAATTAGTGTCTTTGTCTGTGAATGTCATCATCGTATCCAGTCACATGAACAGCGATGTGAATACAGCGGGCACTCAACACAGACGCACTAATCATGAGGATAAAGGGTAAAGATGAGATACTCTCTGAGATTTTATACCTTATAATAATAGTGGTAATAATAGCTGCTTTGTATGTCCAAAGCCGTTTAAAAGCATTAACATTTCACATGGCCACACATCCTCGGAAAGCAGATCAATATTTATTCTTCCAAGTGTGTCGAGTATACAGTTGCGGCACCTCGAGGTGAAAGTTTCACCCTGCCAGTGTCAGCCTCAGAACTTGGAAATCACATCCCCAGTTCATTAGGTCAGAATAATAAAGTGACCCTGGCTGGCTGAATGTATTCATTAATGGTTGGGGTGGTGGGGGAAGCAGGCGGAAGGAACAGACAATAAGGCTTTGGGAACTCACAGCGCTAAATAGCCGGCAAGGAAACATTATTATTTGGTGTTGCATCAGTTCTGGAAGGGAAAAAGATACATACATACATACATACATACATACACACATACACACACACACACACACACACACACACACACATATCACACATCACAGCAGTCCTGTTTAGTCCTTTGCACTGAGAATTTATTTTTGTAACTCCTGGTCCAAGTAATTTTATTGCCACTGATTGGAAGGGGAGGGGGATGGTAGTAAGAACTTCCTTCTGGAGTCTCTCTCTCTCTCCCCGCTTAGTGTGTGTTTTGCTGATTAAGCAAATCGACCTTAATTAGGAACTAAGTAGAAAAGAACTCTGCAAGGTTTCCTTAAGCAGCGTCAAAACGACCACAGCCCATTCTCAGAGCCCATTAAGAGGTAATCAACCAACGCAACTAACAAGTCACTCAGACCAGACTTTTGGAATTTGGCTCTTTTGTTCTGTCAGTCTGAAGAGCGCTGGGCGAGTGATGCAATTTAGAAGGGAGCTGTTTCAGAGCTTTCACTCAGGAAGGCATCGGGAGCTCTGGGGGTAGAGCTTACTTAGCTCAGAAAAAGGGAAAGAATGCAAGTTTGCATTGACAGCTTGATCCCAGAGAGAGGCTGCGGGGCTGCTTGTCTGGCGGGTCCTCTGGGTGTGGATGAGGCACGGGTAGGAGCCCTCGTCTTAAGTGAACGTGCGCCTCCAATATTAAAAGAACAATTACCTTCCTGTGCACTGCTCGCTGTTTGCTACTGCTGTTTCCTTCAATAAAACCTCTTTTCACTTGCCAATGGGAACCTGTCAGGCAATGGTATTTTTCAGGCATGATACACTTACTAAAATGCCCTTGTGAGCTTTTAATACATTTACAGTTGATAACAATAGGGCTGTTTTGTCAGGAAAGGTAAAAGAAAAGTATTTGTTACAAATGCAGAGCAATGGCAAGACAGGAAGGATGGACCAGTGTTGCTGTGAGTCCTGGCTGCTGGTCCCTCCTAAGTGTCAATCCAGCTGCCGGAGAGCAGGGAAAAGGAGCAAAATGTGATCAGGGTGTGGTCTTTTTATTCAAATTGAAATTCACCTTTTTTTTTCTAACATAAATACATTTTATAGACAATATATTATTTCGGGGAGCAGAACAGATATTCTTCTTTGGTGATTACTTATTGATTTGCTTTTGTCTATAACAATTTAAAGTACTTTATTGCTTACATTTAAATAAATGCTAAATCAATTGTAAGTTATACAACTATATAGTAGATATATGTATAGAGACATTATCCAGAATACATGCCCTGGTCAGAATGGAGACTTGTAGAAATACTCACTTTAGATGACTCTTATAAGAGCAGAAATGTGAAGAAATAAAAAGATCTTACATTTCATCCTCGATGCTCAATTCTTTTTAACATCTTTATTAGAGTATAATTGCTTTACAATGGTGTGTTAGTTTCTGCTTTACAACAAAGTGAATAAGCTATACATATACACATATCCCCATATCTCCTCCCTCTTGTGTCTCCCTCCCACCGTCCCTATCCCACCCCTCTAGGTGGTCACAAAGCACCGAGCTGATATCCCTGTGCTATGCGGCTGCTTCCCACTAGCTATCTCTTTTACATTTCGTAGTATATATATATGTCCAGGCCACTCTCTCACTTCGTCCCAGCTTACCCTTCCCCCTCTCCATGTCCTCAAGTCCATTCTCTACATCTGTGTCTTTATTCCTGTCCTGCCCCTACGTTCTTCAGGCCCTTTTTTTTTTTTTTAGATTCCATATATATGTGTTGGCATACAGTATTTGTTTTTCTCTTTCTGACTTACTTCACTCTGTATGACACACTCTAGGTCCATCCACCTCACTACAAATAACTCAATTTCATTTCTTTTTATGGCTGAGTAATATTCCATTGTATATATGTGTCACATCTTCTTTACCCATTCATCTGTCGATGGACACTTAGGTTACTTCCATGTCTTGGCTATTGTGAATAGTGCTGCAATGAACATTGTGGTACATGACTCTTTTTGAATTATGGTTTTCTCAGGGTATATGCCTAGTAGTGGGATTGCTGGAACGTATGGTAGTTCTATTTTTAGTTTTTTAAGGAACCTCCATACTGTTCTCCATAGTGAAGTTCACCTTTTCAATAAAGACCTTTGTTTGTTCAGATCCTCTTGGATGATAACACAAGCCAGGTAGGTGGTGGGCGTGCAGCATCCTTATATTTGAATATACATTTGGCCCTTGGATTCACCATGGTGCACTGTCTTTAAAACTCAAGCAAGATGACTTGTTCCATAGATAAACCTCCACTTAAAAGAGATTTTCACCCAAAAACTAGAATCCTCGAGTTATAAACTATAGTTTGCTGTGATCACAGCTCAGGTTTGTTCCGTTAAATGAAACCAGATATTAAATAATAAATAATCAATAGAGAACGTCTATCAGCCAATTTCTAGAGAGATTTCTGTTGTCATCCAAACATCCATTTGGCTAGAGTTTAAAATATATATATATATATATATATATATATATATATATATATATATATATATATATATGAGTCATCTATTATCTGCACAATGGTAACAAGTTGACAGAGATTTTGAGAACCAAATAATAGTTCTAATGGTCAAAAATAAAGATTTTGATACTAGCCCACAAATAAATACACATTTTCATGAAGGGACATACTGGTGAAAAGAATTTCTGTTGTTATCCTAAGGGTGAAATGGATCTTCTGCATTATTCTGCAGGATAAAGGGAACTGGGTGTCATTAAACTATGTTCCCCTTCAGGAAAGAAATAATACGTGATATTAGTTGCTCAACATGTATTTACGGTATCTACCAATGGGAGACAATATACAGTTAAGAGGACAGCTCCCATATCTGACAGTATGGATTCAAATCCTGGCCATGATATTGTTAATTCTATGATCTTAAGTAAAATGTCTCCAACTCTCCGAGCCTCAGTTTCTTAACCATTATTGTGTGATGGCAATAATAGTACCTGCTATTATACAACTACATAGTACTACTGTTACTGTATCTACTAAGTACATTTCTTATAGGAGAAAATTAACTAATAAATATACTGTATTTTGTATCAATCCTGTAACCCTATAAATAGTAAATCATTATTCTATAATAATTACTGAAACATATTTATTGATTACTTATGAGCTGTATTCCAAATTAACACGTTATTAACCAGATTGATTAACAGTAGCTGCTGTAAACAACCCCCAAGTTTCCATGGCCTAACTTAATAAACGTTCACTCGTGGCCACCCAAAGTTCAAAGCAGATAAACACTTCTCAGTTGTCTCCTACCACATGGTGACTCAGGGATCCAAGCATTTCTTCTCTTGTGGTTCTGCCATCCCTGGAAGCCCCCTCAGAGTTTTCTACTGTATTCTTTGCTTATATCTGTCCAAGAAGTAAAGAACAAAATGTGGAGAATCACAGGACGTATTTTAGGGATAAACTGGAAGTGAGGCACATTATTTCTGGCTGCATTCCTTAGCACAGAACTATGTACATGATCCCACCTAGATGCAAGGAGGCCAAAAAATGTACTTTCACTGTGTATCCAGAAAGAAGATGATTTGGCTCAGTAAACAGCCAGTCTCTGTCACCAACATAAATCTTTATTAGCTAAAGTCAGTATAACTGAGAGTAGTTTCCTTAGCCATATTTGAAGCACTGCGTATGCCAATTTATGCAAATTAGGAGCTTTCTGAATATGTAATGTCCTTCTTAGACGCACTGGCACTGTTGACCACTAAATTCTTTTATACACTCACCTTCCTTGGCTGTCTCTGGGTTTTTCTTCTACCCTCTGACTATTCCTCCTCACTCTTCTTTGCTGATTCCCTGTCTATAACATATGTACCAGAATGCTGATAACTGAACTCTTTTTTCATAAAAAGTTTTACTTTTTTTTTTCTTCTTTTTCTTTTTTTAACAAAAGAAAATGTGCATTCTTCCTACCCTTCCTCAGATTCCGCTCTTGACTCACCTTCTCTGGGAAGACCTCTTCTATGATGCAGACTGAGCTGGGTGCACCTCACCAGCATCCCTGTAACCTCTGTCAGAGCATTTGTTACACGGAATTCTCAGTGTCTCCTCAGCGGAGTCTGCTCCTTGGAAGTGATTTGAAAACTGACTTATGTTTTTTATCTGAGTTTGTCCTCCCCTAGTATAATAGTATCTACCACATAGCAGACAATACCATTCACTGAATGAATTAAGGAATTTCGAGGTAAATCCATCTGTACATCTTAGTCAATAAAGAAAACCAAAATACAAATGGAACTTCACTGCTATCAAAGAAAAAATGAGTCATGAAAAAAATAAACGGGAGAAATATACATTTACCTTTATAAAAGTATAAAAACCTTTTTTTTTTTCAATTTTCAACATTTAACACCATACCTTTTAAAAAGCAAACAATCTTGAATGTCGCACCAGTTTCCAGTAAATTGACTTTGGAAATATTTTTCCTTCCTTCATGTATTCATATACTATCACTTGAAGAGAAAAGACAACTCAGAACAAGCCTATCAGAGATCCTTCTCCCAAAACTTGCAAGCTATGTTAAAAAAAAAAAAAACAAAAACAAAACAAAAGGCCATCTCTGAATCCCTATTAGTGAAACTTTTCTTTTGGAAGCCTAATATAATTACAAGACAAATAGTTCCTTCTAAGATTCAAGAAAAATACTTATGCTAAAGGTGGGTGACTTTTCAAATTAAACTTTGATTACAAGATTTTTTATCAAGGTTTTTCCATTCATTCACTGTGAAAATATACAGTGTTACATTTTCTTCAGTATTTTTGCATTATTGTCTATTTTACATCTTATTATAAATATTCACCTCTAAAAAATGTCTTTCTTTATAACAAAACTTCTTAAACTTAAGGGTAGTAAAGACTACTGTTAGCACCTTATTCAGTGCCAAATATTAAAATATTGCACACTAAATCCTAATAATTGTGGTGACCTATTCAAACTGATATCATTATTAAGTTTCTCCTTTGCATTTAATGTATACTGCATATTCTATTACCATTATAATACCACTATATTATCAATATTACTTATTATACATAATAAGAATGTTATTTCTTGCCTATTAAGTGTACTTTATCATAGGCAGGGCACCATGATAATTAAAAGCTCATCTTCTTTTCTGGAACCAGACTTCCTGAGTGTAAGTCCCAGCGCTGCCATTCACTATCTGCAATTACAATTCATAACTTATATTACCTATCTGTGCCTCAGCCTCCTCATATATAAAATGTGGATAGTAACAGTCCTTAGCCCATAGGGTTGGTGAGGATCATATAAGCTTACACATGAAAAGTCTTAGAACATCTTCTGGCACATCAAAAGCCTCTAGAAATATTTAGCTATTATTACTTACTGAGAGACTACTATATGTTCCATTTTTCTAAGTTTCTTATTTCTGTTTTCCCCCATTCATCCTACTTTAATCTGTCTTCTAGCTTCACCCACCTATTGAAATTCCTCTAGCAGATTGTCACCGAATTACCAAACTCAGCGGTTTGTTTTCCATCCTGAAGCATCCTTGCCTTCTTTACAACATTTGCCCTTTTAATCACCCATTTTTTGGAAATGTACTCATCTCTTGGGCAAGAAGAGGCACAGAAAAATTCAGAGCGACTGATATTATAGTTTTGGCCCCGGAAAAAATAGTGTAAGGAAAAGGTTGTAATTGGTTTACAGGTAATGTGATGGAAAGTAGTCAAATAAGAATAGCTAGAATCCTGGACTCCCGTTTACTTTCTCTATAGCTCATCCTCCATATTAGACTTTCTAAGACAAATATATGACCTTGTTTTACTTCTGCTTAAAACATTTCTTTCAGGCTCTTAAACAAGTTAAGGGAACTTGGATATAGTTTGCGGGTCAGGGGGGCGAGGGGTCAGTAGTCTGTATTATATGTCTGTGTATGGTGCATTTTTCCAAGGAAAGAGTTCATATACTTCCTTGGGGTCCATTCCCCCTAAATCAAGAACCACTGCCCCAATGGCTAAAGTCTAAAATCCACAGATACACATAAAGGACTCCACCTAAACCCTCACACTCCTCCTCCTCTCTTTTCACTTTTCCCCCCATGCTCTACTAAGTGCTGGTTTTCACACTTCCATGTTTTACAAACTTTTTCTTCTTTCTTGAATATCAGTGGCCACCTGGCAGCTGAATACTAAGTTTTTGAGATCCAGTGAAAACGTCATCTCTTTTTAGACATCTATCTGCTGCAATACACCAAGCATTATTAGAAATTCCTGAATTTCACACCCAGAGAACTATGTACCACCTAACCTTATTATCCGTTTATCATATGCTATTGAAGTCATCTGAGTGCCTATCACCACACCGAAGGGTAAACTCAGAAGGCAGGGACCAGGTCTTACTCACCTTTGTGTATCTACCAGCAGTGAGCATACTGCTAAGTACTATGTAAAGAATCCATAAATGTTTCACAGATGAATGAGTGAATTACTGATTGTTGTCTTGCTTCAAATTCATCTGCTAAGTGGATATTGCATGATATTTTCTGAGGGATCTTTTTTTTTTAATCAGTGTGGTTAATCCACATGAATACCATACTTCTGAATTCAGGAATAAGGTGCTACGTTTCACACTCCTTAAATTGTTTTAAATCGTGTTAAGTATCGTATCAAAAAAAAAAACAACAAAACCCTTGATAGTTGGTGATGAAACAAAGATTTGATAGCATGATTTTTAAGTCCTAGGAGGCCAAC
>NW_006772616.1:1438195-1465538 GCF_000442215.2 Lipotes vexillifer | reverse complement strand
CTCTTTCCACTAGTAACTTTTGTCTAAAAGGAACAGTTTGAAGTTATTTCAATAAAAGCACCACCATACATCTTGAACTGAACACAGCAGTGCTGCAGTAAAAGCCACATACATAGCTCCAAAAGGAGACACTGAGATAGAAGCAAATGACATATTTTTAAAAGACATACATCTAAAGTACTTTTCTCTTTCTATGATAAATATATTTTCCTTCCATTGTTTCATCTTCATGGATTACAGAAACACCAAACTTCTTTTGATCCACAAAAGAAAGTTTTCTTACAAACATGTATAAAGAAGTTAGAATAAGGCATGCTTCTGGCATCTTCCCTTTTTGTGGAGAACAGGATTTTGAAGCAGGAAGAACATAAACAGTACACATTGACTCCTGACACACCATTGCTTTCTTCAACTAGAATAATACAAATTTGCAAGTGAACAAAAGAGTGGGAGGTAGATATCTGATTTACAATGTTTCTGAGATAAAGAACACTGTAAAAAAAAAAAAGATCCATGTGAATAATAAAGCATTGTTAACTGAGTCCTGACATTTCTATTCTAGTGACAACGACAGCAGAACTGCATACGGGCGCCTTGTGCCACTTTGAAAGTGGGAGGAAGACATATAATTATAATTCTTACAATGACGAGAATTCAAGAAAATCTGGGGAAAAATTTATTGAAACACATATTGACATATCAGTACTATAAATTACTTTCTCTTATTGACCTCCCCCCCCAAATTCTTTTGTTGGCTAGCTCATCGTGGCACTAAAGGCATCTCATGAAAAGAGAGACCTGCCTTGAAAATTCTCTTCTTAGGTTGAAAATTATCTACCATGTATTTATTCTGTAACTTGCTCAACATGCGAGATACATTAGAGAAATATATTTTCAAAACAGTTTTAACCTCCATTGTCTTGAGCGCACGTATCAACTCTGTCATGTCACTTATCCAAAATCCTCATGGAAACCTCACATTTAGGCAAAACTAATGAATCTGTTTTAACACCCTTTGCGAAAGTCAAAGAAGGTATAATATGTTTTCACTTAACATACATTTTCATCCATCTCCTTTCTTTGTTGGATGGTTAAGAGGGGAAAAAAATACTACAAAAATTACAGTGATGTTATCAACCGCAGTGTTTTAATAGAGAACAGAATTGGAAATGGCATTTTGCTGAGTGAACCTCTAAATGAATGAAAAAAAAAAAAAAACCCACAGGGATGAATTTTCTCCTGGTGTTTATCTCCACTGAAATCTCAGAGGGAAGACTCCCAAGTGTTGAAGGAAGCTCTCTAACTGACCCCATTACTGCCTTGGGCACTGGGAAGGCAAAGGGGCAGCTGTAAAGTCAGACCCTGAGTGAGCATCGTGGAAATTATAGCGTTGTGTTAAATGCATCCTCTGCAGGGTGCTTTCCTATCTTCAGAGAACACTCATGAAATGCTGCCAATTGGAAAACTAAGCGTTTGTCTTTAGAAAAAGTGCCACCTTTTATGAAACATCTGGAGCCCATCCAAAGGGCCTCCAGAATATATGCAAGAACATAATAAAGCAAAACACCTCAGCCATTGAGGGCTAGAGTCATTTCTGCACACGTACCAGGGTTATTCATCCACCATCATAAATACTCGTGAGACCAAGGAAGAATGCAGGGTATCTGGTCCGTGTAGAATTCAACTCAAGGGACATTGAACCAGTAAGCAAAAAGCCCACTTACAAACTTAGAAGAAAACATATTTTGGCTATTTCTTGCAGTTTACTAATCCCATTTCATCCACACTCAATATTTTCCCTCTGCTTGTTAGTGATAAGGATACACATGAGGATTTGGCTTTTACATGAACCTGGTGTTTTCTACAATGCCTGTTGTGATAAAGAATCAAGATTAAGATACATGAGGAACTATATAACGACTAGAGATATTGCACTCTTGTACATATCCAACGCAGAAAGCATATCAGCTAAGTCAAGAAAGAAAGGACACCACAAGGACTGGGGAGCGGGGCCGGGGGGAGAAGTTACAAAAGTCAGATTGACTCACGAGTACCACAGAAAGAGCACAGTAAAAGAGGGTCAAAGATTGGGTCCCAAAAAGTGATAAAAGTAAATTCACCTCTGAGAAGGAAAAAAAAAAAAAAAAACACCAAAAGAACCCAAAGAAGCCCAGCGTCATTTGTTCATTTGTATGTGAATTAAATTGACTGCCTGTAATCATGTTGACCTGGTTCTGTCCTAGGATGATCTTAAAATTGGGTAGTAGGTTGGGAAAAGAAATACCTCAGAGTTAAGTTCTGGTGATGAAGCTAGGACAGGACACCGGCCTTTAAGTCTCATTCGGACAGTACGAGAATTTAATAGATTACTCATTTTCTAGAAGAGAATTTCAATCTTTCCTAATTGATGCATAGCAAGTAGTCTCTTTGAAATCTAGAAAAGTAACTTTTGCTCGGAAAGGAAAAGAGAGAATCACTTCTAATTCTAACTCAAACATCTTCTTAAACATATGTGTGCCCGAAGTATTGGATGCGAGTGTTTATTATCGGCACTCTGCACTCATCTCAGCTGATCTGAAGGAATCTGTGCAGAGATAGATGGTAACAAGAGAGAGGACTTTGGAATCAGAACAAACTGGGTTTGAGCCTTGGCTGTGTGACCCTGGACAAGTTGCTGCATCTCTCTGAATTTCAGTTGCCTTGGGGCTCATAATAGCTACAAAAAAATTTGGGGGACCACTCTCCTAGGTATTAGAAAACAAGATCTAGGTGGGCTCATGGTAACATGATGTATAAACTATTGCATAGTTACCAGCTGGACTCAACAAGGTGATCACCTATAAAGGTATTCCTTTCAGAGCAACCTTGGCAAGAGCAAAGGTACTTCCTTTAAAACATCAGCAGTAACTTCTGATGACTTACAGAGCTCTCCTAGAGAAACAAAAATTCCTGGTTCCAGTCTGCCACAATTATTGAATTGGAAACACGTTGTATATTTATACCTGTTTGTGTATCACCAAGGGACAACCTCAAAGTATAGCTGGCTCATTTCAGGTTTAAATATCCCATTAGCTAAGTTGTAAGGAAGTTCACGTAACCCAGGAGGCCCTGGGGTTCCACCTTAAGTATTATTACTTTAGAGTTGCTGTTACTGTTTTCAACCTTTTGAGCTCTTGCAAATGTATTTGGCATTCAATTAAAGTGAGATTAATCCAAAACAGATGTCGCAGTAGGACTAGTAGTAGTAAAGAATTGCTTTGTTGAAAGCCTCCCCATCCAAAGCACTAAATTATAAGCACACAGACACAAACAAATCCACAAATATCAATTCTTTAAAGTGATTTAAAATGCATAGTTTCATATAACTCATTTGACAAAAATACAAATGCCAATGCGCTCTTAACAAAGAGCTAAAATGCCTAGTCTTATCTTTATGGAAACATAAAAGCATTTCAGATGCTGAGGACCTAGAATCTCAAAGGGTCTTCACCTCCAATTACCAAGAACAGCTCAAATTTTACCCAAACCTCCAACTCTCCACGGCTATGACTGTTCCCCTACTTGAGTTCTTAGATTTCCAAAGAAAGAGACCGGCAGTGCTTCTTTGTCCTATAAACTTGGGGGAGAGTGTGTGGACCATAAAAACACCTACAGCAATCTAAAGTATAAAGGGTGGATGACATCCTGGTTAATACTATTGTTATTTTCTAAGTGAGAGTCAGAGCGCTCACCTGCTAGACACAAAGGATTTCCGCCAGGCTCAGGGGTTCTTTTTCTATGACAACCTAATTGATAGAGGCTCTTAAAGAGAATCAGGAGATTAATCTACCCAACTGATAGGATGAGGCCCAACACTCATCATCCACTTTCATAATGCCCTGTAAATATGCAAGATCTCCTTAACAATGATAGCCTAACATGATCATATGCATCAGAGTCCCAGGGAGTGGGACAAGAGCCAAATTGCCTTATCTTCCATCATACATTGTCCTTTCTGCCTCTTCATTTGAACCTTGGCCTCACTGGGGATTTCTGACCAGCTATTAGTCATTAAGGGGAATTTCATTGGTACAAAAAGCAGGTTACAGATGGCAGAGAAGGGATACCTGTGGGCAATCTATCTGTTGACAAGTTTGCCTCCTATAAATAGACCATAAAGACCCCAAAGGCACAACCATGCCACATTCATCTTTGTGCCTCCTGCATCTTTAAGAGGAAGGACCGTAGCTTCCAAATGCCTAAATTCAAATTCCTACTCCAATCTTTACTAGCTTAGGAACACACCAATGAATAAAGCACAGCCCCCTTCCCCTCTAAACTGCATTTTCCTCGCTAGGAAAACTGTACTTATAATAACCTCCTCATTGGGTTATTGTGAGGATTAAAGGAGAATTCATTTAAAGCACTTAGCCAAAGCTTCTCACGGTGTGGAGCGACTATTAGGTGTCCTTATTTTCATTATTACAGCAGGTGCTAAGTGAATGAATGGATGGATGAATTGGTGTCTGGAAGATGAAACTGACATCTATGATTATCCAACATCTAAAATCCTATAATTTTTTTTTTTTTGCGGTCCGTGGGCCTCTCACTGTTGTGGCCTCTCCCGTTGCGGAGCACAGGCTCCGGACATGCAGGCTCAGTGGCCATGGCTCACAGGCCCAGCCGCTCCGCGGCATGGGGGATCCTCTCGGACCAGGGCACGAACCCTTGTCCCCTGCATCGGCAGGCAGACTCTCAACCACTGCGCCAAGAGGGAAGCCCCTAAAATTCTATAATTTGACTCAGTTTCCAAAGAATTTCATATCTGAAAACTTACCTGAAAGTATGTCACCTGTCCTGGCTATTATTGTACCTGTTTTGGATGCAATATAATATAGCGGAAAGAGAAAGAGACTAGAGGCCAGGGGAACCAGAATTTAAACATTTCATTGCCTACCACTTAGTAAGCAGACACCTATCTACATTCATTCAACCTTTATGCCAAATGCTCTGCTGATGTCAGGAATACCAAGGCATGGACCCCTTTCTGCACAGAAAAGAAAGACACATGCATAACAGAATGTCTTGGAAGCACAGAAAGAACCTTGGTCACAAGTCAAGAAAGGCATCAGAGAAGATGAAATGCCCATGAGGATGGGAAATGGGTTTCATTAATCCCCATATTCCCTGTATCTGGCAGGGTTTCTAAGTACAGGAGAAGATGACAGATAGCTGTTAAATAAATAAAGTACCATGTCCTCCAGGTCTGAGGAATGAGGAGCTGAGTAAGGTGGGGAAGGAGGGAAGGGAACTCTAAGCAGAGAGAACGGCACTTGTAAAGGGCATTCGCAAAATTGGGAGTCACAAATGTCTATGTGTGGAGAGGATGCTGTTGGGAGGAAAGGATTTGCAGATCAAAAGAGACAGTGAAAAAAAAAAAAAAAAGAGAGAGACAGTGGCTGTGAACACACTGCGTGAACTGAAAGCCCCCGACAGCTGCATTACTACTGTGCTGCTCGCTGCCCTGATTCTGACCTTTTTGGCATCCCATAGGGTTCTGAGATGGGTTCCTCATCTAAACATTCACTAGCTCCAGGATCTTCTCCAAAATGCCTGAATTCTCTCTTCCGCCTTTCTTTATACAAATATTTTAGAGAATCACTAAAGAATAAAGACATATAATACTTGCCTTCATCATTCCTTTCATTAAACAAAGGAAATACTTATACTAATACTTTCCAAAGAATAAAATTACTGACGTGTACACAACTGACCACTCCAGACACTAACGTTTCTATTTGACTATCTTGGTTTCTAATCCATATCGTTGCATCAGTATTTTATAGCACTCTTTTTAAAGTTCCCCATTTTTAATTGGTCATTTTGCAAAGGAATTTTTTTTCAATGAAGAACTATATTTTTCTTAGTTTTTACAAAGGCCTTTTGTGTCAAAATGCTCCTTTAAGAAAACGTGAAAGATTCTGAAAATTTGGAAAACTCATGCTCGTTACACGCATTTGGAAAATTCAGAAAACACTTTTGTGAGTGGAGGTTTTATCTGAGAATCTTTCTTACGTATAATTTCCAGGTAACTGCCATAATGAAGAATAAAAATGAATCTGCAAAGGTTGCTTTATAATTACACCCAGATACCATCTGATAAGGAGACCAAAGAGTTCTACACACTTCCCGGTTTCTGGCTCTGTCACCTCCAATCAGTGTTAGTTTTGAATAAGGACATTCACCTCGATGTTTTCATTGTAATTTTAATTTTGTAATAACCATTGATCCTTCCTCAAGACAACTGTCATTCTTTCCTTGCCTCAACATCTCAAAACCTGAGTTCCCACCTTTGCTTTTGCTTTCTCTGGAAGTGAAAATATAACTTTAAATAATGTTTTCAGAAAAGATTTTGTTAGTTTTCTTCACAGTAGAATATTTTCTTCTGATAACGTATTATAAGAATACCTTAGTATACCTTCCCACAGAAAAGACAAATAGATTGAGGATAAAATTGTCAAGGCCTAATCTTTCCTCAAAATTTAAGAAACGTTGCACCACTGTTTTTTGGGCACGTAGCTTTGGCAAAAATGATTTGGGGACAACCTCAGAACAATTCTTTCTTATATGATCTAGTTTTCTTGTCTGGGTGCTTGAAAAATATCTTTATTTTTATAATTTAAAATACTTTGTAGGATTATTGGTCTCTTTTTTACTAAATTTTAGACAGTCAGGTACACACTCATAAACTGTTTCTACTGAAGACATACACATCAAGATTATCTTTAAACAAAGCTTATATTTAAATTGTTTTGGTTTCTTCTTTAGGAAACTATTAACTCTTGGGTGAGATCTATGTGCTCTAACCTCTGTATCTAATACCATTTTTATCATCATAAGTTCAGTCCTTTATCCTTTACTTTTAAACTATGGGAAAGTTGTTCATATTTACTCTCTACATGACTACTGATATTCTCTGTAGGGTCAATTCTCTGTTTCACTGCCCGGAACGCAGATTTTAATTCTGTCATTATAATTTTGACTTCGTCAGAATCTCTTAATTCACTGTGTCCCTCTGGATCTATCCTGCAGGCTTTTCACCTCCATTTGTTTGCTCCTTAATATTTTCTTCTCTTTTCTTCACAGATTTCTTCAGGCAATCTAATCAGAATCTCAATTTTTGAAAATTTTCTGTCTATTGTAAAAAAATCATACCTGGATTGGTTAGAGTGACAAAGAACTACAGCTCGCTGGTCAGATCAAAAAGCACAGCTCTTCAAAGGAGAGGGCAGCTCAATTTTCCAAAGGATACAGAATATTCATTACTGGACCAGGCAAGGTGTTGGGGCACGGTGGGGAGACAGAGGTTGTTCACTGCCCTCTCAGCTGAGCTAGCCGAAGCGCCAGACGGATTGGATTCTTTAGTTCAATTCTAATGAGTAGATATGTTGTGTTAATTCTTCCCAGAACAAGCAAGCCCATTTTTTGTGGACGTGAGCATTTTTCTTTTTCTATATTGTCAGAGGTGTTTAAGAAGGAAGCTAGGAGAAATTCTATCAAGGATTGCTATAAAGACAATATTTTAAACTTGGAAGCTGTGACTACAGTGACTATTTGGCCTGTGGAAATAAGTTTTTAAAACCTATCATGATTAATACATGGAATAAGTGGAATACTTTTTTAAAGGAGACTTGTTTTTTCCTTGAAATGGTCCAAACACTTCATAGAATTGTTCTGTTATTTTTAAGACCTGAAAATGTAACCTAACTTTGTGCTAGCCTGCTTTAAGCATTCTAAAATATATTCAGAATAGTCTACCTTCACATTCTGGAATACTGAATATTTTACGCTCGGACAAGGAGCAAACCGTAGGTCTTTCGCCAAGCACCGTCAGTGCACTTGAGTATGGGTTACCAAAAACTCTGGAGAATTTTTTTTTCTATTTATTGTTATAGCTGAAATCCTTGTGTCTCTGGTAGGCTTTAAGTGACATAAATATGCATTTCCATCTGCACGTCCTTGTCAGGAATAGTTCTGCTGGGAGGTGTTATGCCACCCAAGTACTTCCAGAATAGAGTCTGTTAATCCTGTTACCACTATAGAAACTCAGAGGAAAAGTCTACTCAGGCCACTACTGCAGCTGCTGTGGCTGTCAGTCTTCCAGTGTGCCACACCCTCGGTACCAGAAGGAAGCCTAAGAAAACGGATTTTCCTTCAGGTGGAGAGGGATGTAGAGGGCTGACCTCAGTCTATTACTTAGACCAGCGGTCTCCAAAGTTTTTCTTGTAAACCTTTATTAGTAAAAAAGGGGGAAAAACAGCAAGGCCCACTTTAGGTAGGTATGCGTACACACACACACACACACACACACACACGCGCATGCAATGGATATATAAGTTGCCACATTAACTGCTATGTATGTTATAAAATATACCAAAATAACGATTATATGATAATTTTCTTTAAAAAAAATGTCAGTAGCTGCTCGAACCCGCATTGGATAGACTTGTACCCTCCCTAGGAGGGAGACCATTGGACTAAACTTCCACCAGATAGGCCACCAGGAAAATAGATCGTAAAGCCCAGTTAGGCTTCTGATAGATGCCATAATACACTGGGCACATACAATGGGCCAAAGGAGTTGTAAATGAGCACGTGCTTTGCTTCTCTACTTACTCCATCTTGTTACCTCTTGCCCTTCCTCCTAGTGTGGCTTGACTTCTAGCCTCCAGGCTCTCTGTATAGATCTCATCCCTATCCTACATTTAGATAGGCATGTTACGAATGGGTATGAACCTGTCAAGACCTACAAGCCAACAGGGATCTTGCACAGTCTGTCAACAGACATGTCACCTCAGAGCCCTCAGGACACAAAAGCAAGAACCAGCTAAATAAACGAAATCCAAACGTCAATCATCCAATAAATATTTTTGAACAAAAACGTATAGATCTATACACCCAAAATGAATGTCTTTCACTGTCTAATTCCATATAATGCAGCAGAGCTCAGAATTACCCATGAATCTAGTTGTGGGACAAAAATTCTTCAGAAAAGCAGTGGATATGAAAAAAACCTCGCACTTCTCATGATAGTGAAAGACTGTCTTTTCAGATATAGAAAACCAAAGACTTGGCTCAAAGTTCTGTTTGAATTGATAAAAATAAATTATTTTATTGGTAAAACCTAGAGTCAGCCAGAAAAGAGTATGCAAACTTCCCCCAGTCACTACTGATGTGGGTATAAATTGACATGATCCTTTTGGAAGGCAATTAGTAAATTATACGAAAAGCTTTAGAAATTTGGCCATTAATCCAATTAAGTCCTTACTTATGAATTAAACCTGCATAAATGAATAGATATATGAAAAGATTCATGAAAATAGTGTTTAAGAATATTTATAATAGCAAAAATTGGCAACAATTTACAGTTTTATTGAACGGTGGAATGTTACATAATTTATGATATGTCATGCAAGAAATGTTATGCATTATTTGACTTCTTATTTATTAAGTACCTATTATGTTCCAGGCACCCTTCTAGGAGATTGCAATTAATTAATATAGACAAAGCTTTCATAAAGGTGATATTTTAGTCAAGGGTAGAAGAGATATATACTCCCTAATCAAGTAAACAAATACATGAACAAAACATTTTCAGAATAATGGAAAGCACTATGAAGACAATGAAATTGTGATGTAGTAGAAATGGCTGGTGGTGAGGGCTTGAGATTAGTTTATACAAGTATTTCTCAAATTCAGAGGAAACCATATTCTCTGTGTGGGCTTTTTTTTTGCGGGCGGGGCGGGGGAGGCAGGGAGGATTCCTGTGCATTGCAGGATGTTTAGCAGCATCCCTGGCCATTAGTCACTAAAAACACTCATCCCAATCATGACAGTAAAACACGTC
Source organism: Lipotes vexillifer (assembly GCF_000442215.2). Lineage (NCBI taxonomy): Eukaryota > Metazoa > Chordata > Mammalia > Artiodactyla > Lipotidae > Lipotes > Lipotes vexillifer. Next base: position 1,455,652 of record NW_006772616.1, on the reverse strand, counting down.
TCCAACCATTGCAGTTTAATGTGGCAGTATGGAAGAGTGACCAGGAATAAGGGCTAACTTAGATTTAGGGGATCAGGGAAGGCTTCTTTGAGGAGGTAACATTTGAGCTGAGATGTATGTTTTTAAATAATCTTTAGGATATAGGGAAACATTCATGAAATAATTGTAACATATATAATACAATATATTCAGTAAAATCGCAATATTGATTTTCTTTTTAAACCTCTATCTAGACAGACAATATAGCATGATGGTTAGAAGCACAGACCTGTATCCAGGCTGCCTTAATTATAATCCCAACTCCCATCACTTTTTAGTTGGGTGACCTTGGGTAAGTTACTTTATACCCCTGTGCTCTTGGGTCCTCATCCAAAAACTGGGGATGATACTAGTAGTACTTAACACATAAGGTTTCTGGGAGTATTAAAGGAGTTAATACATGCAAAATTCCTAGAAGAGTGAGTGGCACATCTTGGAAACACTATATATGATATATATATATATATATATATATATACTGCATATATAATAATATATTAAAATTAGATAAATATTCTAATTTTAATATTTTATATATTATAAATCTGACATATATGTAGATATATATGCTATATATACACCAGATTTTTCCATTGTCTTTTTGTGAAACAAATGAAATAATGTGTTAATAATGGTACAACTACAGGGGATTTTAATTTCTTTGTGTCTTTTTGTATTCTTCACAGTTTTATAGATACAAATGCAAATGTTGCTTTCACATCAAAATAAAAATCAATATGTATTTTAGCACAAAAGAGAGAATTTTTAGACTTTCACCAGGATCAACTGGCATAGTGAGAGTGGATGAGGAAGACCAATGGAAGATGTGCTTAGAAACACCTGTCCCAGGGAAAATGAGTCAATTGTCAACTGAAAGCTGAGACACCCCACGTTCAATCTGTCAGTCAGTTCATCAGTCATCTGAAATTTACTTAATGCTTGCTTTCTGCCAGACACTGTGCTAGGTGCTGGAAAATCAAAGATGAATGGAGGTCACATTTCTTCAAGGAGCTCACAACAGAAAAGGGAAGAGAAATACATCCACAATTAGCCACAGTACAATAAATGGAAGTATAGGCTATAATGAGGACCAACCCAGGTCTCTGGGGGCTCCCAAAGGTAACAATTTCACTTGGAGTGGAGGGCAGTGTAGGAAGCTTCACCTAGGAGATGACACTTGCAATGGTCTTTGAGGGATAAGTCTGGAAAATGCAATCATTTGTAAGAATTCTGGTTTTGAGCAAACATAGAACGTGCTTCCTAATCAAACACCAGCAAAATCGCTTAGCCTAGAGAAAGGAAAATCAGAAAGGACAAAGGAGTTATACTTCAGAAAAGTGTCTTGATCTCATATCAGAGTGCCTGGTTCCATAAAGCAATTTGTGAAAGTTTGACTGTCATAGGAATTAGAAGGCATAAGTTCAAGCACTAGCCCTGCCCCTTACCAGCCGGGTAATCTTGGGCAAACCATTAAAATCTCTGACACTCCATCTACTTCCTCATTCATATAATGGTGATAATAATACTTTGCAATACTGTTGTGAGCGTCAAATGAGATAATGCAAGTCAGAGACTTTCAGTGACATTCAAATAGTTGGGATGATAAATTGTGATGGTTTTAACATAATAGAGACGCTCGTGAATAATTATAATTTAATTTTTAACATTTATATTCAAACATAACAGTAAAAAAAGAAATCAAATCTATACACACCAATTATACATGAGTTTATAGCCTGACTGGCTTCATTTATTTTTTTCAGAGCTCTTAACCTATTACTAATCCAAGTGCATCAAGCTATAACAACTGCTAACCAATTACTTTTTTCCTAAGATAACATAATCTCTATTTCTTGAGACACTTTATACTAATGCTAAACTAAAGTAAATGAAATGGAGACTCATAATTGCAAACTGTTTTCATGTCTAAAGAAGATTCAACCTCTTCCTAGGACTGAATTGCTCCTTGTTAAAGTTTAGGATCAAGCTATAAAAGTATATCACTTAGCCTATGTCTGCCTACCCGTGCAAAGTATAGTGGCAAGCAGAAAACGGAGGTAATTACCTAGAAACATTAGGCCCCAAATCCCACTTCGGCCCCAAAAGACTGAAGTTGCTTTGCAGGTATCAGGGAAGCCCGAGGAGGGGGCCACGTTCAACTTTCTCTTAGACTTCCTTCCCCATGAATCCTTTTTACCGTGAACACTCATTGCCATGACATCTGGAGGAATAATATTCTTTTGCTTTTTCTCTCTCTAAAAAATAAGATTTACTAAGGCTGACTGAAAAGGCTTAAAATGTCCTCTTGTCACGGCCCCTGATAAACATTTTATCTAATGTTTTTTGAAGCAGAGTTTCAGTTGAAGGGCTGCAGAAGACAAAGCAAAACAATGTTATGTAAAACTGCTGCTTTAACCTGAATGTCTTAAAAAAAAAAAAAAAAAAAAGAAACTCTGAATGTTTTTAAAGGACATCTAACCAGAGCTGGCATTTGAAAAATTAAAGAAAAAGAAGGTCCAGTATAATATTCTTAGTTCATTTATCCCTCCCCCATCAAAAACTAGATGTAATGAACCCAAGATTTTTTGTTCAATCTAACTAACAGGATATAACAATGGAATGCTCCATGAATTACTTACTGCCATTCATTTCAAAAGGTGAGAACATTTTAGGAGGCCTTCAACCCTCACCTTGAGAAAATTACCCCACTCAGCTTCCAAAAAAGAAAATGTGTTTTTTTAAAAAAAAAACATCTTCTTTGAGTATCAGTTACCTTTTATTATGCTTTTGTGACTACTAGGGAATCCTCATCGACCTCATTTTGTTCTGTCTTTAGCCATAGTATCAAATCTCAAATTTAACTCAATGTAAGAAAAACAATGCTCTATACATACAGAAAATGATTCTAGCTCATTCTAATAATTTTCATCAAGTGTGATCATGTCGTATGCTTTTCTCTACTTTGTGTATTGTGTCATTACCTACCAAGCTGTGGAGAAGAAAGTCCATATAGTCTAACAATAACAACAAAATATCATTTCTGACATTTGTGTGAACTTTAAAAACTTTACATACAAAGGAAAGAACTTTTTTTACCTCTACCGTTTAGTAGCTTACACTTTGAAATGTCACTTGTCTGTTTCGATCTGATTTTAACCACCGGATAATCACAATACTGAATCCTAAGCTAGAGTATAGTTTAAATCCAAAGGAAAATAAAATTCACCATTACAGCTTTAAAAATGGTCCAAACATTTGAAATACACACTCACCTGAAACGTCCTGGTCTAGAATTAAAATTAAAATCACCCTGCCTTAACATCTTATCTAATAATTTTCATAGAGGCTTCTGGAGTTTAGCGTTCACGAGAAAAACTTAACAACAAGCAATTTTGTCAAAGGCAATTTGTCGGTAGAATGGATAAGTTAATTGAGAATAAGAGAATGGGAAAGAAAGAGCTACTGACATTTTGTGTGTATGCATGATGTGCGTCTGCTTTGTTTTGTTTTGCTTTTTCATGAGTAATATGACCAGAAGAGTACTGCTCACGACATCATTTTGATTACAGTGAGTAAGATGTCTTAGGAGAGTTGTTATTATAGTTGAGATCAATGATTACTGAAACACAGGCTGACCTTGTTTCATCGTGCTTCGCTGTATAGTGCTTCACAGATACTGTGTTTTTTATAAACTGATGGTTTGTGGCAACCCTGCATCAAACAAGTCTATCAGAGTCATTTCTTCCAAAAGCATTTTCTCACTTCGTGTCTCTGTGCCACATTTTGATAATTCTCACAATATTTCCAACTTTTTCATTATTACTGTATCTGTCATGGTGATCTGGGATCAATGATCTTTGCTATGCCTATGGCAAAAAGACAACAACTCAATGACGGTTAGCATTTTTCAGCAGTGAAGCATTTTTAAGTAACATATGTACCTTGTGTTTTTAGACATAACGCTGTTGTACACTTAATAGACTACACTATAGTGTAAACAGAACTTTTATATGCACTGGGAGAGCAAAAAATTCGTGTGACTTGCTTTATCGCAGTATTTCCTTTATTGTGGCCGTCTGCAACAGAACCAACAATATCTCCGAGGTATGCCCTGGAGTCCAGATTTGAGGGCACAGAAGACTAAACCTGAGTGGTAGTGTTTCAAATGAAAGAACAGAGATGGACTTGTGAGATATTTAGAAGGAATAAGAAAGAAAAACTGGAAGGTCATTGAACGGAGAGATGGGGCAAGTCAAATATTTTTAAGCTCATGAAACTGGCAAAATGACAATACTATGGAAAGAAACTGAACTGTGAATTCTCCAGGGATATCCAGGATTTCCAAGTTTGGGGAGGAGAATGAGGGGCCAATAGAAAGAGACACAGTAATTGTAAGGATTTGGCCAGTAATTCAAATAAAACATCCAATAGTCAGTTGCAAGTTTGAGACTGCAATTTGTGATGACTCTGGGTCTCTTGAGGACTATTTGCTCTTAGTCTTTGAATTCCCAAGCACCTAGTACAGCTAGGCACATAGTTTTTGTGGCTGGCTGGCTAACTGCATAGAGATTTGGGGCCCAAGTGCACAAAGAAAATAAGTTGTGAGTGTGAACGAATACAGACTTTAAGACCAAGGAACAAAGAAAGGAGCCAAGAGAACAAAGTTTGAGAAAAAACTACATTGAAGGAATGGGAGGGAAAAAAGAAACCAATAATCAAGATAGGAAAGGTCAAAGAAGTAAACCCAGACAGAGAAATGGGAAGGGAAGGGAGGGGGAAAACAAGAATAGGATGGGAGGAGCGGGGTGGGGGGGGAGAAGAGATGCTACTTATTCATGATTTGAATTCATATATATAGACTCAGAAGATGCACCAATGCAAAAATTCTAAAGTCACGCTTAGTGGGCAAAAATGAAAATCATTAAAATGTTTCATTAATGACTTAAAGTAAATAAATTAACAGCTCCTGCCACATTGATTCATCCATTGCATGTGGGCACTCAATAAATGTTAATTGAACTAAATTAAGAACATTTGCTCAGTGGTAATAAAAAATTAATTTACTGTCTGTCGTCTCTGTTACTTAAGTTTATGCCCATTGCTTCTGCAATTACTTCTAGCCCAAACAGAAATTTTCTATTTCCCTGACTTTCAGTACACACTTTCTTTCCCAAGAAATACAGTTGAACTTCTAATTTTTGTCCTAATTTTGATTTTTTCCTGTTGAAAAAAATTATTTTCTCTAAGTTAATGTCAAGAACTATGTATAACATCCCAAATTTAGTTTCACGAGTTCCTTATTTAATTCCAAAATAGTTTTCTCTGCAGAAGATGTGATACCACTTTTTATGTGTTTCTCCTTTTAGCTTATGCTACTTTATAATACTTTGGGTACAAAGTCAAATAACACCACAAAAGAAGGAATCTGGGGAAATTACTCTTAGCATTCCATCTATAAAAGATGGAAGATGTCAGTAACATTCACCCAAAACTTGTGACTCATTTCAGATGTCAGAATTCTGGGTTGAACAGACTGGGTTCTGAAATGTGTGTTTGTCAGATGATTTTCTAATGAGTAACAGATAGTTCCCAGTGGGGAATGAAAAAAAAATAAAAATATAAACAGAGATTATAGAATTAAAATAACTTTATGAATGGCAGTTTAACTTCTCCATAAAATTCTCTCAGTACAAGCCCAGTGTCTCCAAATGGTTGCTTAATGTAGCACACCACTTAGATTCAAAATGCTATACTTAAAAGTGTCGAGAAATTAAAAAGAGAATCATATACCACTTGGCTGTATACTGTATTCTCCGCATGTTCTTATATTCCAGTAACCTCTATCCAACTTTTTTTTTGTTACTGAATTACTTTGTGCAAAAGCAATTTACATTACATGCAGCCTGACTACGTGTGATAATTTGAACTGATTGTCAATTAATTCTGTAGTAAATAGCTGCTGTAATCTCTATACTCATCAAAGTTTTCTTATCTATCAACTCTTCCTGAAATGCTCTTTAACGTACGGGATACAGCAGCTGTAACTAAAGAGGCAGGATTCCCTACGTGTGCAAGAAAGTAGTCTTGCTTTGCAAAGACTGCTTAGGTATGTCTGTAAAGCAACGTTATTTGCAAGGCTTGATTTCAGGTAGCTGACACATCACGGGATTTAGAGTGAAGAGGGTTTTGCTGATGTGCAGTCCCAATAGTGAGGAAGCAGAGATAAAAGCTAAGAACAAACTGGAGAAAATGTTGAATAATATAAAGAGACAGGGACAAGAGCAAAGCTTTAGAATCCAAACGGCCTGGGTTCAAATCCCAGCTCTACCATTTACTAACAAGGAAGCCTCGGGGAACTCATCTAAATAAACTAAGCCTTGGTTACACTCATTCATCTGTTAACTTGGGGTACCAATTTATACATTTCCCATCTGTCCTGGGAGGCTGACAGTATCTACCTCCTAGAGTCTTTGTGATGCTTAAATTAAATAAGGTACATAGTGGTAACACAGAACTTGACATACAAGGTATACAATTCTGTGTGCTGTGTGTATGTGTGTGTGCGTGTGCGTGTATAAAGCAGTGGTTTTTTAATTTTTTTTTTAAGGTGTTGGGGGTAGGAGTTTATTAATTAATTTATTTATTTTTGCTGTGTTGGGTCTTCGTTTCTGTGCGAGGGCTTTCTCTAGTTGTGGCAAGCGGGGGCCACTCTTCATCGCGGTGCGCGGGCCTCTCTCTATCGTGGCCTCTCTTGTTGTGGAGCACAGGCTCCGGACGCGCAGGCTCAGCGGCCATGCTCACGGGCCCAGCCGCTCCGCGGCATGTGGGATCTTCCCAGACTGGGATACGAACCCATGTTCCCTGCATTGGCAGGCGGACTCTCAACCACTGCGCCACCAGGGAAGCCCAAGCAGTGGTTTGATATTCAAAATTGGTGGTTTTGCCCCACGGAGGAAATGTGGCAATATCCACAGACCTTTTGTTTGTCATGTCCTAGGGCAACTGGTGTTACTGGCATCAAGTAGGTAGAAGACAGGGATGCTGCTAAACATCCTACAATCTCCCTGTGACAAAGAATTATCTGGCCCCAAATATCAGTTCTTCTCTAAGTGCTGAAGGCATAATTTGAATGACTATTTGTGATTAAAGCTGGTTTCTTGACACTTTGATATCCAAGCAAGAAAAATAAACTATGATTTCTGTCATCATCGTCGTTATCATCACTATACCATTAATTTGGTGAATCTCTCTTGGGTTAAAGGAACCCAAGAGTTTCCCAATCTGTTGAACGAATTCTATCTATTCAATATTACATTAATTGCTATCAACAATAGATGTTTTTCTGAACCCCTATTTCTGCAACCAAGAGATTTAAAGCTAGCAGCCTAAAAGGTAGGGAATAAAAATTAAACACTGTTGAAAGCCAAAGCTGTTTGGAGGCCCAGAAAGCAACAAAAACGGCCTAAGACAATTGTGCATGCAATACTGTCAGCTCTCGTGCCAGTTAGGAGCCTTTGGAGAGCAAGTGCCTCATGATTAGCTTCTGAAAATCACTGATGTATTGTATCAGTGGGCTGTCCTCTCCTTTCTCCACTCTCAAAAGCAGAAGGCCCCTCTGGCAGCGGTTCCCAAACTTTGCTGCATGTTGGAATCACTCAGGGAGCTTCGAAAATCCCTCAGGGAATGTGATCTAATCTGTTGAGGGGGAGGAGGGATTGCCTGAGCTCTAAAAAAAATTCCAAATTTTTAGAAGGTTTCCTAGATGATTCTACTCTGTAGACACATCTACCACTGTCCTAGGAGGCAGGATCAAGCAGAGATTTCCATCTACCTCAAACTAAGAAGCAATTTCTGGAAGGACAATGAAAACGGACTTGGCAAGAATGTATTTCTTGCACGGAGCTGCCGAAGCGCAGTAAAATTAAACCAGGTTGCCAACTGCTTTATTGATTTCAGTCACTCTGTGAGCATCACTGAATCAGGCATTGGGCTAGTGATGGAAAAGGCAATTCTCTAGAAGGCATCTTCACTATCTCCCAATAGTGCTGCCAGATCACCAGGACTGATGCTTGTTTAGGTCTGAAAAAGTCCCTGGGTGTCATCCTGGATGCAGGTTTGAGAATACCTTCTGTTAACTCTTCTCTCCATCTTACGATGATTTAACTGGTGTAGGTAAGCTATACACTGCCTGCATCACTACCCCGTCTGGATGTTTCTGAAAGCCAGGGACCATGCCTGTCTTAGTCAGCACTTAATCCCCAGTTTCGAGACCAGTGCTTGTTATATAACAGACCCTCAATTATTCTGCGGGAACCAGTAAATGAGTACGGGAGTTCTGAAATACACGAAGCACCTAGGTCTTTTCAGCCTTCTCTGTGCCTCTCCAAACCAGAATCTCAGTCAAGGACTTTGCTCTAGGTTCCCTGCCAGGTGGTTACATGGAAATAAAAGCCTGTTCCCAAGAAGTACACCCCCAAAGCCACAAAGACTGTCACCTTCATAGACACCTAACAAATGGCAAGGCAGAGAAAAGACTGGCAAAGTAAGAGTCTTTAAGGGCAGATGTAGAAAAGAGCTTATAGGACGGTTATGTGTGACTTTTCTTATACAGGGCAGGAAACAGGTTTGTAGACACAAAGAAATAAAACAACTTGACTGAGATCATACACATCACTGCACAGCATTTAAGACGCTTCTACTATTTCTGAGACCCATAAAACATTATGACAATAAGCTGACAACATTCTATGAGATTTTGTTAATCCCAGTGAATGAATGCCTTGATTCTCCCCACCCATCACTATAAAAACCACTGTGCTTTTGAAATAAGTGGTACAAATTACTGTGATAGGTGAAACTTGTAATATGGGTAAGATTTTATAATTATTGAACTCTTATTCTTACATATATTTTCATTCAAGATAATCCTGTCCAATAATGCTTCATGCTTCTAAATAAGATTTTAATCTCATAAAAGTCTAGAATGTGAATTTTTCTGCAAACGTCCCTTCTTGGATCGGGAGGTCACGTCAACTATAAGCGGGTCTGTGTATGTGTGTTTTCTTTTCTCCTCTAGATACGCAACTCACAAACGAAAAGCAGGCAGACGAGAAAGCCATTAATACCATCGTTATAAACTCAGTATCTGAATTCAAAATCACAGATGGACCAGCCAAGGAAACCCCCAGTGAGAAAAAACTGTCAGAATCCAGCATATCACTGACCTCCCTTGAAGAATGCCAAACGAAATTTTCCTACCTCCAAACTCATCCTTCAGTTCATCCAAGAGACACTGATGGTATGTTTCTCACAATCAACCGATCTCTAAATAAAGCTCCCCAAACCCCAGCCCCTGAAAAACCATCATATATGCTGTTAGAAAAAAAAAGTCTTTATGAATACTAAACAGGAAGGCTTCAATTTGAAAACTCTGATGAATGACACATGTCAAGGTCACCTGGCAATTATGAGGTGCTTGGCAGGTTGTTTGCTCTCAAAGCTGGGAGTTTGAGGCAAAGTGTTTTAAATAGCCGGAGTGAGGTAAAATCATTCTTGCTATGGAGCTATGAAGTAGACTAAAAACTGGCCAATTTTTTTCTCTTCTTGCATCTGGGACTATTCAACCCGTGACTTGAGGCTGAGAGGAGAAGACAGGGTGGAATAGCACTGCAAAGCTGGAAGTGTATAAATATAGACTGCAGTAAAATACAAGGATGCTTACACCAGCAGCCTGTGGAAAAGGGTTGGTTCCTCTAGGTAACATCACCTCCTAGGCATTCGAATCAGCGCAAAGCTACACCAAACCACCTCTATATATGACATAAGGGGCATGTTGCATTTGCAAAACCAATTTCAAATTGAATTTATGCTAAATGATCAGCCCAGTCAAGTTCAAGGTCATGGACTCCACACCAAGACATATGGAATTTTACTCATGTTAACTTTGCACTGACCTTCATAGGAGACATAAACCATTCAGGAATTGTGTAATGTTCCATATTGACATTTGCATTTAAAGAAACCTTGAAGTTTCTCAAAGGAAAACATAAAAAGGTACAGTTTCTGGTCCATATTTAAATTCATATTTACTTTTTCCAAATAACATAAAGTGAAATAAACTCTGTACAACAGGAACTTTGAAATCACATCAGTTTAATTCCTGGCTCTGAAATTTATTCACTGTAAGACTGGATTAAGTTTTTTACCATCTCTAAATCTCAGACTCAGTTATATAATGGAGCTAGTAACACGCAATAGGGTGTTTTGAAGATCAAATGAAATAACATGGGTAAAACATCCAGTAGAGAACCTCTCACAGTACAGATGTTCGACTTCTGCTTTTATTATGATTATGGTTTTAAAAAGTAAGGGGAGAGGTTTCTAACACACGTTATATATGATCTCGTGAAAACATTGCTATGGAGGCTTTAGACTAGAAGACACAATTGCCTGCAGTTGCCAGGAGACAGTGCGAATACGGAAGTACCTCCAGATGTATGATAGGGATGGGTGAGGACTGTGGCAAGGAGAAGAACACTGCCTCTACTCAGCTCCAGTTAATTGTTGCCAGAAGGAAAAAGAGGTTCAGACCTGCCAGAACTAGAGTGTTACAGGAAATCTCCCAATTTTTAAGTGTTGGCAATAGTTCTATTTCTTTTATGAAGCCCCAGATACTCCCAACAATACACAGCTTTCAGCTAACTCTGGCCAACAGGCTGCCAGGTATGACCTTGAGTCCAAGATGATGTTCAAGTTTCTGGTTTTGTTAGAGCTTGATGCTAATCAAGAAAACAGGCAAGGGCTTCCCTGGTGGCGCAGTGGTTGAGAGTCCGCCTGCTGATGCAGGGGACGTGGGTTGGGGCCCCGGTCCTGGAAGATCCCACATGCCGCGGAGTGGCTAGTCCCGTGAGCCATGGCCTCTGAGCCTGCGCGTCCGGAGCCTGTGCTCCGCGACGGGAGAGGCCACAACAGTGAGAGGCCCGCGTACCGCAAAAAAAAAAAAAAAAAAAAAGCAGAAAAAAAGAAAACAGGCAACAGAGGAGAGTTCTCTGCATTTTGACAATAGAGAATTTTATCAGATCATGTAAGGGATGCATGGATTTTTACTTGTAATGGATCTTGGTTGTAATGATCCCAGAATTACGAATTACCATTATATGTATCCACACAATACAGGAGAGCGCCCCTCCGGAACCACTCTGACCTGTCTTATCAGGTATCTTGGCAGAATGAGAAGGACCAATGCAGCTAGCATGATACCTGAACCTTGTATTTTCAGGGAAGACCAAAATGACTACTCCATTAAAATGGCAACACAGACTCAGGAGCCTCATGTAGGAAAAGAACCAACTACTCTTTCTTCAAAAGAGCAAAGGAGATTCATGAAGACCACTGAATTAGACTGTTTTCTTAGGGCCTGGACAGAGGCTACTATGACCCAGAAAATTCCAGTATTAAGCTGACAACACAGGTAATAGCTCATCCTCATTTCCCACACTGCAAAAAAAAAAAAAAAAAAAAAAATCCCCCAACTGAGGTAAGAGTTTTTGGTACCTGGTTAATAAAGAGAGTAAAACACCTAGACTAGGGCCCACAAATAGTGCTAAGAACCTCTCATTATCCTAGATAGCAAACATCAAGGAAATAAAGAGTTAAGTCAGACTCACTGCATTTTAGGAAATTTTTGATAGTAATTAATTTAAGGATGCAGAAATTGAGAGCTGGGGGTCACTGTTCATACTGAGATAAATACAGAAATATCTTTCAGGAACAGCAGGGGAAACAGAAGGGAAAAGAGAAGATTGCATCCACTTTTATGTAGTTTGTGGTTAATTTATTTTCAAATATATAAATGAGTGCATAGGAATGGATGCTTAATTGCTAATATCTATTATTTATATACATTGCCCCACTTAAAACAGGATGGAGAAGGCTCACACATGCAGACTTTGTAAAATGTGTTACATCCATTAGCACAGTTCATGGTGTGTGCTCTGATGGGAATTTAAAATGATCTTTACTGCACATCACACACTATGTGCTGCGACATTATTATTAAATTGTGCCTCATCCTGTGTGGTCCCTTTCCTGAAGAAAATGGAACAAGTACAGAGCACTATCTGTGTCTCTGCTTCTGCTTCTATGTTCAGATTGCAAAAGCATCCCCGTGGATGATAAAACCAGGGATACACATGATATGAGAAAACAGCCTCCTTAAAAAGAATCCTGAGAATAAACCTAATTGATGTATAATTTTGAATTTGAGATGTCTCATCCAGGTGGAAGGGGAAAATCATAAATACAAGATACCTCAAAAGAACAGTCTTAATTACACCATGGACTACTGAATAAAATGATTACATTTTCTACACTGTAAATTTCATACAATTAAATGCAATAGTGTCATCTTATAAAATGTTTCAATTTTATAATTATTTCAGTTCATTTGCTCAGAAAAAAACATAAGCAAAAATTTACTAAGTATCACCCAAATCTAGTCATTCTAGTTCTAAGGAACTGACTTGAATGTTAGTTGTGCTTGTCTGAACTTAAATAGATCTTGACATATTTAAGTAGCTATCAAAATTGATAACATCAGGAATGATACCCCAGCTAGAGAAAGGCAGTCACACTTTATTTATTCGCATTCTGTATTACAGACACTTTTTTAAAGAACTAAATGTTGGGGGAGTGGGAACCAATTTTTATACTTTTTTGGTTTATTTATTTATTTCTTTGGCTGCGTTGGGTCTTTGTTGCTGTGCACTGGCTTTCTCTAGTTGTGGAGAGCGGGGCTACTCTTCCTTGTGGTGCATGGGCTTCTCACTGCGGCGGCTTCTCTTGTTGTGGAGCACGGGCTCTAGGCGCACGGGCTTCAGTAGTTGCAGAATGCGGGCTCAGGAGTTGCGGCTCATGGGCTCTAGAGCGCAGGCTCAGTAGCTGTGGCACACGGGCTTAGGTGCTCCGCGGCATGTGGGATCTTCCCAGACGAGGGCTCGAACCCGTGTTCCCTGCATTGGCAGGTGGATTCTTAATCACTGCACCACCAGGGAAGTCCCAATTTTGATACTCTTTGACCAAAAACTTTTAGTGATCAGTTGGAACCAGGGTGTCATGAATCTTGTTATTATGCCAAATTCTCTCAGGGACAGCACATTAACCATTAATGTATGAGAATACTGGGGGTGGGCCAGGTTCATCTTGTCTTTTTTTTTTTCTTACTTTGTTTTGCGGGGAGAGGAAGGGAGACTGTTGTTTATCTGGGGTCACTTCTGGAAGAACCATGTTCTTGCCACTTTGGAAAATGCCTCCCAAAGATTCAGGAAGCGTGTTTCTGGAGTTGAGGAATGTGCCAGGGACCACAGAGGGCAGCCACAGCTACCTCTTGTTCCTCCCTCCTCCTGATCCTGGGGAATCATGGTGGCAAGAACACTGAAAGCTGGAAAGACAAACTCAGGGATTACAGGATCGTGAACGTGGGGCCAACCTCAGGTATATGAGTGGAAACTCCTTCGCACTGTTACCGTTTCCACCATGATTAAACATGATCCATTCTTATGAGGCAGATTCTTCCTCTCTTTATTACCCTCTTTTTTGTTCTTTTTAAAATTGAAGTATACTTGATTTACAATACTGTGTTAGTTTCAGGTGTACAGCATAGTGATTCAGTATTTTTGTAGATTATATCCCATTATAGGTTATTACAAGTTAATGGGTATACTTCTCTATGCTGTACAGTATATTCTTGTTGCTTATCTATTTTATACATAGTAGTTTGTATCTGTGAAGCCCATACCTGTCATTTGTGGCCCCCTTCCATCACCCCTTTGGTAACCACATTAAGATGTGGTATACATATACAGGGAATATTACTCAGCCATAAAAAAACGAATGAAATACTGCCACTTGCAGCAACGTGGATGATCCTAGAGAATATTCTGCTTAGTGAAGTAAATCAGACAGAGAAAGACAAACACTGTATGATAGAATTCATATGTGGAATCTAAAAATAATACAAATGAATGTATATACAAAACAGAAATAGATTCTCCCTCTTAAGTAGCCACTATCCAGTTAACATTTAGCACCTTTAGAAGCTGCAGGAGTCCTTTAGAAGCTGCAGTAGTCCTGCAGGGTCGTGAGGATATCACTTAGCATGTTAGAGCCTCAGTGCATGCTATGTACACATAGCATGTTATGTACACATCCTCAGTGTACCCTAGGGGTGTAAAGATGAGATGAAACCAACTTAAGAGAGGGTTTTTATCATGGCTTCCTGCTCAAAGGCAAATACCACTTCCCGCTGAATGGCCTGCAGGTCTTGGATACATCTTAAACCTCCTTTAATCCATGTTTAAGGAAGAAGCAGGAAATGAGATGGGTACTCTGACAGCTGCAACTAGAGCCTATGCCATGATGCCAGGTAGTACAATAAAAGAAATTTAATACTTGGGAATGTGTTACAAAGGTACAGGGAGAGGTGAAAAGCTACGTGAGGAAATTACCGACAACAGGAAAGCTCTGCCACCTCTTCCCTTGGTCTCTCTAGGGCACTAGTAAATCACTACTACTGGCATTAGCTCATTGGCCACTAGCAACTATTACTAGACAGACCACTAGTAAGTGGCATTAGCAGAAGTCACAAAGAGAAGGGCATTCGGAAAAAGATAAAACCAAAGGGAAGATACAAAGCAGAGAGAAAGAAGGAGATATACCCCAGGCTTTCCTTTCTCCCACCCTCCCACTTCCTATAGCTGCCTCCTATTGGCTGGAGCTAGCCAGAAGCCACCTGGCAGAACCTGCAAAACACACCTTACCAGTCCTGGGAATAGAGGCGAGTAGGGTGAGAGGGGAATGGAAGGGGGAGAACAGTCACCAGGAGGCCTAGAGCATCTGGTGCCAGGCTTGAACGTGACAGAAGAAAGCGTGTGTGTTATGAAGGGCAGGTCAGCTTCAGAGTTAGGGGCTCTGGAGGAGACAATCTAGGTCCACATGACAGCCCCACCACTTCCTGTACTTCTTAAATTCTCTGAGCCACAGTTTCCTCATCTATAGAACAGTAGTAGTACTCAATTGAGAGTTAATCTCAAGACCCATGTAAGATGTTTGTAAAGTGTACAGGACTGCAAATTTGCTTTACATGAACCAGCTGACACATCTAACAATGAGAAAGAGAGCACAGATTTTGGATCCAGAGTTAGATTAATTCCTTGCTCTACCACCATACAGGTGAAAGTTTTAGCACAGTCAGTGACAATTCCTAAGCCTTAGTCCTTACATCTAAAAAGTGGAGATCATGTTGTTTATCTCTTATTGTTCATTTATTCATTCATTCAACAAGAGATAAGCCATTCTTGTGACTTAGGTTTTAGTAGGGGGGAACTAATCAATAAACTAATTAGTATACTATCCTGTGGTCAGTGCCATGAAGAAAGCAACAAAGCAGGGTGCTATGAGAGTTTCTGCAAGGATGTGATTTACAGGGAAGGTGTTTTAAGCTAAAGACCCAAAGGTTGAGTACGAGTTAGGTAAAGCTGTGAGGGGAGAGTGTGCAACACAGGCCACAGAGAGAGCATGTACAAAGGCCCTGAGCTAGGTGCATCCCAGGAAGTGAAATTTAACCAGTGTGGCTGGAGTGCAGTGAGTAAGGGCGACACTAGAACTGGAAGGCAGAGAAATCGGCAGGAACCTGATCACACAGGAGCTTGCAGGCTATGGCAAGGATTTAGGACTTGACTCTAAAGGGAGAGTGAGATGTTCTAGTTAATGATTAACAGTATCACAGGGGCTGATGAATTTGAGGTGGGCTCATGTGGAAGCAGTGTCAGGACAGGAGGCTGTTTCTGTTGACCTGATGATGGCTGATGGTGGCTACAGCTAGGATGCTGGATAGAGGCTGATGGGTTTCAAATAGGAATTTGACAGAGAATCAGCAGAACTCAGGAAAGAACTGGTTGGGAAGGGTGTGATGAGGAAAAGGAAAATGACCAGAATGAGTCCCAGATTTGTGCCAATTCATCTGCGTGTTTGGGAGCCATTCACAAGAGAAAACGAGGGAAGAGACAGGTTTGTGGGATGCGGGAAAGAGGGACACCCATGATGTAATGCAGCCTTGGTAAGTGTGAGATGTTCTGAGCACAGAGCAGAAGAGATGGGAAGCAGGCAGCTGGATGCAGGGATGATGCTTTGGATGGGCCGAGAGGAGTACTAATCATAGGTTATGACTCTGAACATCAAGTTTATTAAACATTAAAGTCCCAAGGAATACTGCAGGCAAAGGAAAATATACCCATTCAGGAGAATGGAAAGTCCAACTCTCTTTTCAAACAGTGCATCAATTTTCCTCTAAACTGCTTATGTTACCTTTGTGCAAACATAAACTGGCCATGTGCAAAACAGGTTTGCCTGCTCATGTATAATTATTTAATATGTCTTTTAGGAACAGTGTGGAACACACTTGAAAGTGGGGAAAAATCTGTTTTCAATTCATTAATGTTGCCGTGTTTCTCTAGGCAAGAGGCTCTGCCTTTTATAACCAAATAAAAAGGACTGACTTATAAACAGAAAAAAATGGGCTCTATTCTCAAGCGCAAAACAGAAAGATGGAAGGAAACAAATGCCAACTTGACCAAAGGATTAGGCCAACATATATTTTATTATAAATAAAATCTATAGTATACATCAGAAGCGGAGACCTCCGGAGTCTGCCAATTTGAGGAGACGTTGGCAAGAGTATTTGAACCAAACCGTTATAGGCCCACAGGAAACTATAAGGCCATTTTACAAACAGGTTTTCACACTCTGATAGGAAACACCAGCTCCCATTCCCACAGAACACCCTACACCCAACCTGACTTACTTCCAAGCCAAACTTTCAGTCTTGTACCTACAAAGGACAGGACCTAGTGGGAAAATCATTTGTATATGGTCACGGACCTGAGTCTCTAGCCTAAAAGATCAGGGAGCATTTGCTTGGAATATTTTCTCCTGAGAACTTCTTTGCCAGGGGCTGCTATAGCAGCAGTCTTGGAATTGCAAAAAACGTGATGAGGTTTTATGCCTGAAATCTTTGACCACCAACACGCCCTCTTCAGAAATGCATACGCCGAATAGAGTCTATGTACGGCACTCACTCACTCCTGAGTTTCTGCGGGAGATTTATAGTGACTTATGAGTTACGGGTGAGTTGGCCACATGCTAGAAACTGGCTCTGAGTGAACAAAAATACACCCAGTCTGGCAAAGAGATGAGTACACACACCATAGACATACTATGGAATAGTCCACCTAAACTGCAAATACTGAGTAATGGCCACAGCACCTGCAACAATATATGGCAATTAAAGTGGTCATAAAAGTCATGGTGTGGTTCTTTACCACTGTCTTATGGGGAAGAAAGAAATGGAGGGTGAGAGGCGGG
>NW_006772616.1:1429298-1438180 GCF_000442215.2 Lipotes vexillifer | reverse complement strand
GGTGAGAGGCGGGTGGGGGGGGGGGAAGAACACAGGGATGAAGGGAGATTTCTGTTTAACTACATGCAGAACTCACTTTAGACCTTTATAGATGTTTTTAAAAGAAATAAGAATGGTTTTCTTTAAAATATCTGTTCCCTTTCAGAGCAAGTTTCCACGTTCTCCCTTCTCTTAAACACTAAGAAGTATATGAATAAGAAAAGAAAAAAGTTTTCTGGAAAACACTGCTTGAATTCAATGAAGGGAGCTCTAGGAACACTTAGATCGCTCTGACAGATGAGGCAAAGAGCGAAATCTCTCCTGTAGGCTTGTACAGCTACAGTCAACTGAAGTCTGAAAACCAAAGGTTATTAACATTCTTAATGGGGGAAAAATAGATTACAAAAAGTCTAAGGTCAATTGATTGATAAGCCCATCAAGAGGAATGAATTTTTCTCCACGTCGTGCCAGAATGTTACTTTCAACCATCAAGTCTTCAGGATGCTGATTTTAATTAATTAGATGCTATATCATATGAACACTTACCTAGCCTTTTTCAAAACCCTCACATGTTTTTGAGACTTTCTTAACTATAAAAAGGAAGAAAGGAAGGAAGGAAGCAAGGAAGCAAGGAAGGGAGGAAGGGAGGGAGGGAGGGAGGGAAAGAAAGAAAGAAGGGAGGGAGGAAGGGAAGGAAGGAAAAAGAAAGAAAAAGAAAGGAAGGAAACAGAAAGTAGCAAACAGAATCCAGCAGCACATTAAAAGGATCAAACACCATGATCAAGTGGGGTTTATCCCAGAATACAAGGATTCTTCAGTAAATGCAAATCAGCCAATGTGCTACACCATATTAACAAACTGAAGGAGAAAAAACATAGGATCATCTCAACAGATGCAGAAAAAGCTTCTGACAAACTTCAACACCCATTTATGATAAAAACCTCTCCAGAAAGTAGGCATAGAGGGAACTTACCTCAACATAATAATAAAGGCCATATATGACAAACCCACAGCCAACACCATTCTCAATGGTGATAAACTGAAACCATTTCTACTAAGATCAGGAACAAGACAAGGTTGCCCACTTTCACCACTATTATTCAACATTCTTCTGGAAGTTTTAGCCACAGGAATCAGAGAAGAAAAAGAAATAAAAGGAATCCAAATAGGAAAAGAAGAAGTAAAACTGTCACTGTTTGCAGATGACATGATACTATACAGAGAGAATCCTAAAGATGCCACCAGAAAACTACTAGAGCTAGTCAATGACTCTGGTAAAGTAGCAGGATACAAAATGAATGCACAGAAATCTCTTGCATTCCTATACACTTATGATGAAAAATCAGAAAGAGAAATTAAGGAAACACTCCCATTTACCACTGCAACAAAAAGAATAAAATACCTAGGAATAAACCTACCTAAGGAGACAAAAGACCTGTATGCAGAAAACTATAAGACACTGATGAAAGAAATTAAAGATGATACAAACAGATGGAGAGATACACCATGTTCTTAGACTGGAAGAATCAACAGAGCGAAAATGACTATACTACCCAAAGCAATCTACAGACTCAATGCAATCCCTATCAAACTACCAAAGGCATTTTTCACAGAACTAGAACAAAAAATTTCACAATTTGTATGGAAACACAAAAGGCCCCTAATAGCCAAAGCAATCTTGAGAAAGAAAAATGGAGCTGGAGGAATCATGCTCCCTGACTTCAGACTATACTAGAAAGCTACAGTAATCAAGACAGTATGGTACTGGCACAAAAACAGAAGTATAGATCAATGCAACAGGATAGAAAGCCCAGAGATAAACCCATGCACCTATGGTCACCTTATCTTTGATAAAGGAGGAAAGAGTATCCAAGACAGCCTCTTCAATAAGTGGTGCTGGGAAAACTGGACAGCTACATGTAAAAGAATGAAAGTAGAACACTCCCTAACACCATACACAAAAATAAACTCAAAATGGATTAACAACCTAAATGTAAGGCCAGACACTATCAAATTCCTAGAGGAAAACATAGGCAGAACACTCTATGACATAAATCACAGCAAGATCCTTTTTGACCCACGTCCTAGAGAAATGGAAATAAAAACAAAAATAAACAAATGGGACCTAAGGAAACTTAAAAGCTTTTGCACAGCAAAGGAAACTATAAACAAGACAAAAAGACAACCCTCAGTATGGGAGAAAATATTTTCAAATGAAGCAACTGACAAAGGATTAATCTCCAAAATATACAAGGAGCTCATGCAGCTCAATATCATAAAAACAAACAACC
This sequence comes from Lipotes vexillifer, assembly GCF_000442215.2. NCBI lineage: Eukaryota > Metazoa > Chordata > Mammalia > Artiodactyla > Lipotidae > Lipotes > Lipotes vexillifer. The sequence goes on along the minus strand of NW_006772616.1, from coordinate 1,435,910 downwards.
CAATCCAAAAATGGGCAGAAGACCTAAATAGACATTTCTCCAAAGAAGATATACAGACTGCCAACAAACACGTGAAAGGATGCTCAACATTACTAATCATTAGAGAAATGCAAATCTAAACTACAATGAGGTATCACCTCACACCAGTCAGAATGGCCATCATCGAAAGGTCTACAAACGATAAATGCTGAAGAGGGTGAGGAGAAAAGGGAACCCTCTTGCACTGTTGGCGGGAATGTAAATTGATACAGCCACTATGGAGAACAGTATGGAGGCTCCCTAAAAATCTAAAAACAGAGCTACCACATGACCCAGCAATCTCACTACTGGGCATATACCCTGAGGAAACTGTAATTCAAAAAGCGTCACATACCACAATGTTCATTGCAGCACTATTTACAATAGACAGGATGTAGAAGCAACCTAAGTGTCCATCGACAGATGAATGGATAAAGAAGATGTGGCGCACATATAAAATGGAATATTACTCAGCCGTAAAAGGAAACCAAATTGAGTTATTTGTAGTCAGGTGGATGGACCTAGAATCTTTCATACAGAATGAAGTAAGTCAGAAGGAGAAAAACAAATACTGTATGCTAACACATATATATGGAATCTAAAAGGAAAAAAAAAAAGTCCTGAAGAACCTACGGGTAGGAGAGGAATAAAGACACAGATGTAGAGAATGGATGTGAGGACACGGGGAGGGGGAAGGGTAAGCTGGGACGAAGTGAGAGAGTGGCATGGACATATATACACTACCAAACATAAAACAGATAGCTAATGGGAAGCAGCCACGTAGCACAGGGAGATCAGCTCGGTGCTTTGGGACCACCTAGAGGGGTGGGATAGGGAGGGTGGGAGGGAGACGAAAGAGGGAGGGGATATGGGGATATACGTATACGTATAGCTGACTCATTTTGTTATATAGCAGAAACTAACACCACAATGTAAAGCAATTATACTGCAATAAAGATGTTAAAAAAAAAAGAAAGGAAGAGAGGAAGGGAGGGAGGGAGGGAGGAAGATGTTAAGAAGTTATAATTTTAACAAGAGAACTGCTACATCTTCTAACTAATTCCCTTTATGGAAACAAAAAATACAATAATCTATAACCCATCACAGCTGTTTGGCTAGAATTACCAATTAACTTTCAATGCCTTAGAGATACTTTTCACATTTTTACAAGTCTGCATAGTAAATTTTTAAACCAATTTTCTTAAAGAGGATTGATAAGATTTATACCATTTTAGGTGTACACGATGACATATTTCATTTAAGTTGATATAAAATCAAGGCTTTACATAACTGGAGGAAAAAGAAGACAGGGATTAAAAATAAAATACAACCCGAAACAACTATGATTATTTAAAAGAATCATTTATGTTAGGTTTTGAAATGTGCTTTTCACTCACATTTGAATATGCGTGTTGCAGATTTACTGGAATGCACATCAAACAAATAAGAAACAAATAAGAAAGCCTTGTGACGAGAAGCCAGAAATGTGTATGATCTCTCATTGTCCCCAAATCTAACTGCTGCTGCAAGCTCCCTGCACTTGGGGAGGACTTGCTGTTTTTCAGACCACTGCAAGGTTTCCAGATAGGCAGCTAATTGTGCGGCTTCCCAGCACCCCTGCAGGCAACGTAAATAAAGGAGTTTAGAAAAGTGACAGCACTTTAAATAACCAGATTACGTGGAATCAATAGGAAATGCTCAGGAAGTTAATGAAGCAATTAATTAAGTAGAGTGAGTACTGGATGGGGGAGGGGGAGCTTGAGAGGATAACTGGTGTACATCGCCCCTAATACGGATAAATAATTAAGAGCTGGCTATAAAGTTAACAAGCACACCACTGCACATGCCTCCTCTTCATATGCGCCCCCAGAGGGGCCACCTGTAATTGTCTTTCTTCTTCTTTAAACAGAGGACTGTGCCTCCCTCATCCTCACCTGTCTGTTTTGCCAGTTTTTGGATTGTCTCCTGATGCTCCCGGATACCTGTGAAACGGTGTGTACCAATTTGTGCTGCCCCTCTCACAGGTATCGCCACACCTCAGATGAAAGCCACTCCCGGAATGACTGCAACTGCAACTGTGACATAGACTGCAGCCTTTGTGAATCTTGCCAGGAGACCAGTGAGTGTCTGGAGCTGGCCATGGAGATTTCAGAAATCTGTTACCACTAGCGTGACAAAGGAACCACATCAAGGCAGACCCTTTGGCCCCCGGGGGAAACTCCATTACAATGAGACTGTGATTTCTATGTGCTGAAATGTAAGGACTGTATACATTTCTTGGATGCTCCAGACCATTTAATTCTGCACCTGTCTGGGAAAAAGCTAGTATTGTCAACTCAATGGCCTTATTCCAAATTTCCCAACTGCATGGCTCACTGAAAAATCAGATCTTGATCACATGTGATGAACAAATCTTAAATACCTCTTAAATGCCATAGGTACAAGATGTTTCTTAACTGTAAAACAGCATGTGAAACCATTCTGTTATTGCACTCGTTGGCTTGCATCATGGATTCAACTTCATTCACAAATTCAGGACAAATTAGCACATTCTTTTAGAACTGACATACATTAGCTTGTCCTTCTAATGGACTCATGTATAAACATTATGCATTGTTGGTCATTATTAATAATGCATTGCATAGCATCATTTTGTAATTAAAAATTTATTTGTACAGTCTCTTAAAATTCACTTATATGTTCAGTTTAGGTAGGAAAGGGAATTAAATGAATTAGAAACCATGTTCCTATAATTACTACAGATGTCTCCAAGACATATCCAGTGAATTTTGAATATGATGTACTTCGAGAGAGTGCTGTAATTCTAGACCGTATTATTATTATGTCTATGACTATGTCATAACAGGTTATGCATGTTCTTAATTTGTTACAGAAAGGCTTTTCTTTATTCTAATGAGCAGAAATGGGAATTATGTGCAAGTTTCAAGAAAATGACCCCAGATCATCAATTTGCCATTTTCCTCATTTCTGTTTGTCAGGGACAATAAGCAGCAGGATATTAAAAGAGAACCATTTCATTTTACTGAACGATGAGTTGTGTAGGCACCTGAAAGAAATACATGTGCAGGTACTTAGTCAGCACTAAGTTTCCTAATACAGCATGTGCTTCAGAAACCATTTTTTTTTCTCCTTCTGATAATTCAAGTGATTCATAATTACGTTGAGCACTTGCTCACACTTACAAAAAATTTTTTAAAGATGTGATACAAACGTAGAAAGTGACTTCCAACTCAAACGAATTAAAACAATTTGTGCAGGTTGAAGTTACTTTGGAATTTTCTATACTTTCTGTAGGCATGGCGTTGCTCACAAACATGTGCTTAAATATTCCCATGGCCATCTTCACTGAATATAAAAAAGCACACTATATCAATAACCGAACAAAGAACACCAAAGTAAAATGGAGAGTCGAGGGAACTTTTTATGATTTAGGCAAACAACAACAACAAATTCCAAAATACCTGTTGTTGCCTGACTCAGGTAATTTTGAGCAAAAGCTACACTTGTTTTGTTTCTGTAGTCAGCTAGCACACTCCTCTACTCGGCAGTAATTTCCTCAAAACGCTGAAAACTCTTCATCTTTTGAAAATATTTTTAAGCTTCCCATCAAAAGGCACTGAACTGCTCTTGTCTTGTTCCTGATAGCACAGAGCATCCATGGTTAATGCAGGCTTCATCCCTGTTTGACTATCATGTTTTCCACAAAGTACAGAGCATGTGATTGCCCACCCCTTATGAAACACTTTGGTCTCAGTGCTTTTCAGAAGCTCAGAGACAACTCTGTTATCTACACATAGAACTTGTAGATCTTTATGAGGGAAAACTGTAAACTCTTCAGAAGGGGACTTAGAGCTGTTCCTACCCAGTATTTTCATTTTTCGTAAGAGAAAATAGAGGACCCCAAGAACTGACTTATCCGAGACCTTACAGTGATTTAATGGCAGTGTTGGGAACTCAAACCGCTGGTCTAATTTTCTAATGACACTGTACCACCCCCAGGATTCTCCACTTCTTAGTCCAGCTCTACACAGTGGTACAGCTACTCCAACTGTTCAAATATTAAACTACTACTAGACTGGCTCATAAACAGTTGCTACCATGAACCTCCTTAGGGCCTCCCCCTGTACCCCCAGCCACCTGGCCGCTCTCCAAGCACCCACCCACCTCCCCCCGATCCAGCCACTCAAGGAAGAACACCTGGACCTGCAGGGGGTTTCTGGGATCCTGTCCCAATAATATGGTACCTGGTGTCATTGATCAGGCCATGTCATATCGCTGTTATTTATTTTAACCATCATCCCCTTATTCTTTCTAGTCTACATACCCTCAAATTGGGCCAAGATGGTCCATTTCGAATGTGAACTGAAAGCTTGTCAATTAGAGACGTTAAGAATTGTCAGGTCTTATTTTATACTGTGGTCAGAATACTATAAGATCTTTCTGTGGCCTCTCTTACCACGGTTTGTTAACTTATTCCTCGCTTTCAGAATTCACCATGCTCCATGCTCTAACAGACAGGATCGGTTATACAAAGTGTGCAATTTCTTTTCTTTATCACCAATAATAAAACATCATCCTTTTTGCAAACATGAATGGCTCTTTCAATTGAATTCTTACACAATAAAATATACGCAGCTGGGAAAATGCAATTGCAGAGGTAAGACAGATGAAAAAGGAATGTGGTTATTGATTAAATACAAATATCAGACTCTGAGAAGGCTCAGGGTTTTTTCTCTGCGATGATGAAGGCTGGTGATCACAAATAAAGATAATGTTGTTCTTTAAGGTGGGCTTTTAAGGGAAAAGAATATTTTGATTGAAGGAAGCACACTAGATAAGAGATCTCAGAACATACAACCTGTATAGGGATTCCAGAAGAGAACATTTTTTTCCCACAGCAATATAACCAGATAAGTACATTGTCTTTGCTTTGCTCAATGGGTTTTTATAAAACCCTTGCTCCTCTAAAAGCCTACAAAATATGGAAAGCCACGAAAAAAAGAAGTTACATTTAACTCGCTGATGAAATTTTCCCACTACATAAGCTGATAGGCCTACAAAATTAATTATCAATGCTGGACAATCAAGTTAATAAAGCAAAAGTCGCTTCCGTTTTTTCCAAAGAAGTAAGACACCGTCAGGGAACCTTTATAAATAGGAAACATCACATGAAGGCATATCAGCATTTTTTCAAGGATAAATGTGAAGGTGGAAACGTCTGAAGGACAGAAGTCATTATCCAATGCCTCTAAGTTTCTCCCTCTACAAAATGAAGCAAAAGAATAATACATAGACTTAAAAGAGGCACTGTGACTGTAAGAATTTTGCCCATCAAATGCTAAGTTCACCAAGGGTACACAAACTGACGACCTGTGATAAAATTATAAAATTTCAGTATTTGGTTTAATAGTTTGTTGGGTGTGCTTTGAAAAATATATCTGAGTTAAAATCTGAAGAGTTGCCATATAGAGCCTCACGTGAGCCATTTAGAAAGGCAGAGTGAATAAAGCATAATTTTCCAGTGATCATAATCAACACTGGACCAAAACTGTATTAGTGAGATCCTCTACGTATGTCTAGACAGCTCCTTACGTTACTGTGAAGAAGTCCAGAATGTGGGGACAGATGAAAACGGAGGAAGGGACAGGACATGTATCAGCATTGGATCAAAGTGCCTCCTTCTGGCCTACCATCTTGATTGGATAAAAGTCCCACCTTCTGGCCTAGCATCTTGATTGGATAAAAGTCCCACCTTCTGGCCTACCATCTTGATTGGATAAAAGTCCCACCTTCTGTTCTACCATCTTGATTGGATGAAAGTGCCACCTTTATCCAGGTCTACCATCTTGATATGCTTCACAGCCTCGCTTTTGCCACTATCTCTAAAGCAGTGGTTCTCAATTAGGGGTGATTTGGCAATCATTTGGCAACGTCTGGAGACATATTTGGTTGTCACAATGGAAAGAGGAAGGATGTGATTAGCCTTTAGTGATTAGAAGCTAGGAATGCTAATAAACATCCTACAACAAACAGGATAACCTCCCCAAAGAGCTCTGCGAGCCTTTCTATCAGTCTCAATGAACCATCACCAAATTGACCTTAAAAAAACTGTTGGAGGGGTTTCCCTGGTGGCGCAGTGGTTGAGAGTCCGCCTGCCGATGCAGGGGACACGGGTTCGTGCCCCAGTCCGGGAAGATTCCACAAGCCGCGGAGCGGCTGGGCCCGTGAGCCGTGGCCGCTGAGCCTGCGCGTCCGGAGCCTGTGCTCCGCAACGGGAGAGGCCACAACAGTGAGAGGCCCATGTACCACAAAAAACAAACAAAAAACAACAACAACAAAACTGTTGGAAACAGACTTGCCAGGTAAAAGAGAGGATGCCCAGTTAACTTTAAATTTCAGATAAATAACAAAAATATTTTAGTATAAGCATGTCCCAAACATTGCATGTGACACACTTATACTATGAAATGATTCCTTGTTTATCTGAAATTCAAATTTAAGTGGTTGTCCTATATTTCTATTTGCTAAGTCTAGCAGCCCTAGTTCAACAGACTCCACATTTTGAGAAGGAAT
>NW_006772616.1:1405749-1429288 GCF_000442215.2 Lipotes vexillifer | reverse complement strand
GTAGGGAAATGGTGATCCTTCAGCTCCCTCCCTGACTCCAAGAGAGGAATGATAGTTGACCTCTTTGGTCAGAAGCCAGGACATTCACTGGGCCACATTTTACCTAGTGGTGTAATTTAGGTCGGGGAACCTGGTTTAAAGATCAGCTCTAAAACAGGACACTCTCATTTTCCCTCCTGTCTAAGGTTCCTGTCTTGGACTAAGCTGGTCATGTCACATCTCTGTTGGCAACTGAGGAAGCACCTTAGCCAAGAGCTATCTTGATTCAAGAAGTAGCCAGCAGAGGCCTTCACTTACACCTTCACATCTAAACCATACTTTCTGATTCAGACTTAGCTAGAAAGACCTGCCCTGAGTAGTGCTTGCACCTCTAGATCAACAGCTCCCTCTGCCAAAATTCAGTAAGGGAAAAAGGGTGAGTGGGAGGGTGAAATGAGGCATTTCTTAAACCTGGACTGCAATACCATCTACTAACCCTGGACTTCACCATGCACTCTTAGTATATAGCTAGGAGGAGACCAGAGAGGCTGAAAGCGTTCCCTTTACTACATTATACTTATTTATTTTACAGATGAGAAAAATATCAAATAGAAAATATTTGGGGGCGTGGGGAAGGGAAGAAGGGTAGACTGGGAGTTTGGGATTGACACACTGCTATATTTAAAATAGATAACCAACAAGGACCTACTGTTAAAAATAAATAAATAAATGTTTTAAAAAAGAAAATATTTGATCAAGTGCTTTATATACATTATCGCAATTCCCTCAACAGCCCTATGACACAGGTCCTACTAGCATCCCTATTTTCCTAGGGAAAACAGAGACCTAAAGAAATTAAGTAACATGCCCAAGGTGCATACCAAATAAGCAATTGTCACAAGGCTTGAACCCAGGTCTGCTCATTCCAAAGTTTATGCTTTTAATCACTAAGCCTAAAAGTTGTCCATATGAAAAATGACCAAATCAAAATAAAGTTCAAGTATTCACTTCTAAAGCAAAAGCAATCAGAAAAATATGACACTATTCAAAGAAACCCATTCGCTGATAGTAAATGTTTTCCAAGTTGTTATCCTGTGCAATGATGAGAATCTGAAACATCTTCAATATGCTTTCTTTTAATATGCTTTTAAGATATGTACCCAATAAGTAATAAATGAATGTATTGCAATTTAATCTTTATGTGAATGCAAAGTGAATGCATTGCAATTTAATCTTTATGCCAGTAGCTGTGCCCCATTCATCTCTGGTTATGAAGGCTTACATTTCAGTGCTCCATTTTAGCAAAGCAACTTTGATCTCTACCTCCAGAGTCCATATCCTGTACGCACACCCAGGCCAGCCCTCATCAGTATTCCATGAGAGCATGAATTGTTTTTAATCAGTCAACAACACTATGTCAACCAAATGCATTCTGATTCTGAGACCTTTTATCTCAAAAGCTATGCAGAAACCAAGGTCACGGTAACCTCTTTTATGGTTTATAGTTCCTCAAATGTACTTACAGTGAATTTACAATGCCACAACTTACTTTGTGGATTCTGAGCTTTCACTAGGTTCAGCCCTCTCCAACATCCTCTTTGTTTCCTCTTTCAGCACTTTCTGCCTAAGGGTCTTCACTGAACATCAAGTTCCCGTAAATTAAAAAAAAAAAAAAAAAGAATATTGAACAAGATTCTCCCAGCAGATAAGCGACTCATCATTTGTAATTGAGGCTCTTCAGAAAGCTGCATGAATGTTTCAAATCACGGCTGTACAGCTTTGTAATACGAGGTGCAGGCCCCTGCAATGGGGCAGGAAGGCAAGAAGGTAGGATTGTGCCAATGCTGTCACTCTGCCATTGTTACAATCAAATATCTGCTCATGTGGCCAACGCAGTAAACCACCTAGCTCAGGGGACAAGTCTAGGGAGCTGCTCCTGGAGAGATGAGGCAGAGATAGGGTTCTAAATGCTGAAGAAGGGCCGCAACAGATCCACAGACCTCATGAAGTTACCTCCTAGCTCACTTTTTTGATGACTCTCATTCTAAGCAATAATATGCATAAATTCATGGTCTTGATCTACTAGTAACATTTTTACAATAATGTACTAGCCAGGTATTAGAAATAATTTTGAGAAGAAAAGTGTCTGTAGCACCAAAAATCATCCTGCATGCCACCAATGATACTTACACTGGGCAAAACAGTAGGTTCAGTGAAAGCAAGAATGAGAGAAATTTGATGACTGGTTGGGAGGTTATTGCCCAGTTCCAGGTAAGACTTAGTAGAGGCCTGAACTAGGTGGGTGGTTGGGAAGTGAGTGCTTGGAAAGGAGGAAGAGGCAACGTTCATATCTAGAAAGGGCGTTGGATGTTACTTTGTGATGTACTTAGGGGCAAATGAAAAGCCACTGAAGAATGGCAGGGAGTTACATGATTAAAGTGGTGTAGGAGGAAGATGGACCATGACACAATGTACAGGACAAATTAAAGCAAGGAGACACTAGAGACTGACAAAGGAGCCATCGCAATGAGGCACGGGGTGCTGAGGGCCTGAAATAGGATGGTGACAGGAAAAAGAAGATGGAAGAGATGGATGGGAAAGAAATCAGAAAAGGACCATTAGTCCTTTCTCAAACTCTTCTCAGTTTAAGACTCAAATATTCCCTACTGCCTATCATGTCTATGAGTCATGAAGCCACTATTTTCATTAGGGAAGGAACTGGTCGGGGAGGGGAGAGTTTTATTCCAAGTGGAAAGTCAAGGTATATTTTTAGCTACATTAAGCCAGCCTTCCGCTGCTCGGCACACTGATGTAATTCCAACATAAAACATAATCTATAATATTCCAGGGGAACAGATCCAATTCTTGGTCATATAAATTTTCATATAAGTCCATCACAATTCATTCCCAGAACATCTCATTCTCTTTGAAAGCTGGAGCTGCAGCAAGTGATCAAAAAGAGTAGTTTAAAATTGCTCTGGAATTTCCAGAGATGCTAAATCTAACCTGCTGACGGCACAGGACCAATCCCCCAAACTTTAAATCAGAGGTAAAGCATGTCATGTTTTAAAAGATATATTCCTCAAAGTTTATCACAGTGTATTAAAGTCAAATGTGAGTTATTACTTACCAAATCTGGAGCTGATGTCTCCTCTTTGATTGCCCTAGGTAGGAGAGAGTAAGTATCTTCCAACCAACATATTTTTTACTTTTTCATCTGCCTCTTTCTATTTACAATAGAGTGAAAAATAATAGCCAAGGAGTGACTTTTCAGGGTTGGACGAAGTGCAAATCCCATCTGACTAGAGCCTAAACGGTATTCCAGGCCCCTGGCAAGTTCTGCCACATGGGGAAACATAATGGAAACCGACTTCTCAATAGCTGGATTGGTCCTGTAGGAGTAATCAGTGAAAACTCATCTGATGAACTTTCAGCACATTTGCATTGGCTTAGAACCCAGGGTATACATTATTAGTCATGCTTGAAATTTAGTTCTCTCTGCCCTCGCTGGGGCTTTCTGCATGAGGGAGACAGCTATGCCATGAACAGGATGCCCTGTGAAAGCCCAGAGAGAGCAGAAATTTTATAACTAATACCACTGATGCAGAAAAAAAGTCCCTGTCAGTTTTTCTGGTGTTATCTGTTGCCAATATAGCAATTACGAGTAATTCAAGCCTCCTTCTAGGGGATGAGGGAGTTGGGAGGAGGGAGGACATCCTTTGGTTTAAAGCGATCTTAGATCCTTTTCTGTAGGAGGGGTCAGAATATTACCGGGCACTCAGTTAGAGAAGCATCCCAAAGGTTCACCGTCCCAAGGGCCCTCCCTTCTGGTCTCTGGGTGTTTGGGTTGTCAGGACACCCCTGCTCCAGAATGCCCAATTATAATGCAAGTATCTTCTATTAAATGACTTCAAGTAGCCATGTAACAGTAGATAAGAAGGTTGAGGTCTAAAGATAGACATGGGTACCAGCCCTGTCTCCACTGCTTACTAGCTAAATGTATTGAATCAGTAACTAAACCTCTCTGAGTCTCACATAATAAAATGTGGCTATTAACACCCACCCCATGGGTCATTGTAAGGGGTAAAAAGAGATAATTCAGCAAAATCTTTAGCGTAGATTTAGTACGTATAGTACATTCATTAAAAATTTCAGCTCTAATTATTATTAGCAGCACTACCCAGCTCATTTGTTCCCATAACACGAGAGATGTTTGTGCTCTATTTCTGTAATAGCCCACATCACAACAATCTTTTGAGACTTAGCCATATGCCATCTTTTTCATTATTCCCTGGTTACGAATCCAGGGAATGAGCACAGTATCTAATTCCCGTATCTCTTCATTTTTCCTTTTCTTATGATACAGTACCGTTTTCTCCCAAGATTAGGGTAATACTCATTACAACAACTTTAATAAGCACTTATTATGTGCCAAGCACCGTATGAATGGCCTTTCATGTATTATCTCATTGAATCTCCTCAACAAACTCTGAGGAATTTTACTGAAGAGGAAAGTGAGGCTTGCAGTATTTAAACAACTGTCTCATGCCAAGGGAACATGATGGCAGAGTGGAGATTTGAACTCAGGAGTCTGTTTGAATCCAAAGCTCATGTTGTTAGCCACTTAAGCTGTAAGAAGACCATGGTTGAAGGCCAGATTGGCCAATTTCAAAAGGTAGGCAGTGGGATGGTCTGTCCTCCTCCTTAATCTGGTGAGAGGGACTTCAATGTCACCACTCAGAGAGCTTGACGTGTTCCCCTTGTTTTATTGGGAGGAGGTAAACAGTGTCGACTCCCACCCAGGAAATCAGAAGGGTGAGCTGCTTTGTCAACAGAGTTAAAGAGAGTGGCCTTCACCCCGAGAAAGCCCCCCACATGAGTGTGGGCAAGGAGTTGTGTGGGTGCCTCTGATGGACTATATATGGGTGAGGTACCTGGGAGAGAGTTGGTTCAAGAACTGCCTCACATCCTGTGTCACAACGCCACCCAAAGTGTCTATGAGACTTCGGCAGAAAGGCAATTAGGTGTATAGCACCAAGACCTGGGGAAATAGGGCTCACTTTCCCAGGTCAAAGGAACTGCAAGTGGGAGAACGTTCTCCATGATGGGTTCTCTGAAGAACCCACAAAAGGCACCATTAATGAAATTGGCATTTTACACATATGACAGTTTCAGAAAAGGTGACAACATCTTATGAGGGTATCAACCAAATTAGCTGTTTTCTACCCTCCTAACCCTTCTTCTCTCCCCTCAACCTGTTCAACCTTGGTAGAATCAGAAACCAGAGCAAGTAAGCGAGTCGAGAAGGAAAAGTGGCAGCTGGAGAAAGAGAAAAGACCCACACACGTCTCCTCCAGCAGCCGGTCCACATGGCAGTCACCAACTAGAGCAGAAGAAGACATTGACCGAATAAAATTCAGAACTATGGCTATTATTGCTCAAGCTAAGTTATGAACTGAGATTGTGTTTATGACTTAAAGACTGTCTATTGCTGAAGACTAAACGGAATGTCATGGGGCCTCCCTAAATTCACATCCAAGGGCCAGGGAAGGACTCCGTTTGCTGAATAAATATAAAGATGGTAAGAGACAAATATAAAGTTGCCTTTATGACCACACTCCATGAGTACTGGCTGGTCAACACGTACTGTTAACATTTATTTCTCATCACCCCATGGAATAGAGTCACAACATGAAAGCTTCTTGGAGGCTCTTCTGTGTTGATCATGTCATATTTCACCCAAGAAAGGTCTACACGGTGAGGTTTCTGATGCTCTGCATAACCACCCTCCAACTCGCTATTGCAATCAAACCCCTTCCAACTATTACAAAACTGTTAATTTTTTCAAAATAACACTGTTACTATTTTCCAAAATAAAAATTCCATCATTGGATATGAGGAGAACATTTTCAGGATTTGATTTTCTCTTCCAATGGATGAATATATGGTCACACAAGGTAGGGGAAACGACTTTTAAGAAATCCTCTGGTTATTAGAGCTTATGATGCTCTGGGTAATATACAATGTGATGAGGAAATGATCTTTCTGTGTTTCAGGTGGGAGTACTGAGGTGCTGATGGAGTGAAGGGGTCTTGCAGGTCACACTGCAAGCTCCTGGCAGCGCTGGGTCAGGACTACGGCATGACCTATCTGAATGTCCACAAAAGAGTTTAAAACAGAAGTTAGATGGCTTTAGGTGGTATGTTCTGGATCTGGCAAATTGGATTCTTCTACTCATCATGAAAAGGAGTTTCCAAAAGTATCAGAGGCAACTCAAGGGTTAGTCGTGCTCTCTGATGTCCTGTAAAGTTTATACAGTGTCTGGATATTCTCTGCAAGGTTTTCAACGCTCTGCCCAGAGGTTGGTGGGAAACTTCGATCACTGAAGAGTTCTAGGCCCTGAAGCTGCTACGGTCCCATAACTGGGGGGAGAAAGGACAGAATGGACACTCACAGCTACAGCTGAGCACCTGTACGAAAGCTTCAGGTGAACACTCCAGCACACGGAGGGGGTGCTCTGAGCCTTTTTATTATGATGCCTGAGGTTGGATGTGACCATGGATGAAATTTTAATACGGCCCTTCCGTGTGAGGGAAAATCCAATTAAGGCTTTCTTTGGAATGGAGGCAAATTCACGTTTTGTGGGGCTTGGTGCTCAATACTAGGGAGAATCATTTTAAGACTCAAGACTGCAAACATATCTTACTTGGGCAATTTTATAAAAACACAGTCACGTGCTGAAAGGGGCTCCACACAAGAGAGGACCCTGGAAGCGTATGTTTCATTAGCTTCAAGATAAAAATTGCTTCTGTTTGGGATCCAACAGAATAAGTGTTTCTGCAATCTACGATGGAGGTCTAGACATCAACAGGGCAAGCAACTTCACACCTAATGGGAAAGGGCCTCAGCAGGGGATGTGCATACGCTAGCATTCTCTTCGGGTGTAGACAGTCCTTTCTTACAGGAAAAGGGCAAAGCAAACTGCCCATCATGCTTCAGCTCAGTACACAATGCATTATTCTCACCTGACAACTTGAGAAGTAAAATACAGGGTGCCAAGAGGTACCCGGGGCTCCATTTCAGGATTCTTCCCAAGGATTCCCCATAAAGGTGACAAAAACACACATAGTTATTCCAGCAAGGGCTTACAGCTAAATTATTCAGTGCAAGCCAAGACTCCAAATTTCAGTTACCCTACTGCTTTCACTTCTTCCTTTACATCTTCAATTTATGGTTGTCGAAAATCTAATTAGTTATTAATCCTTAGGAATTATGTGCTCCAAGCATGGTAAGAAACCAAAAAGGACTAAAGAGAGGGAGAAAGAAGACTTAACTGTGGAAAACTCATTCACAATGAATGTCTAGGTAGATGGGGGCTTAGCCTCAATTACCCTAAAAATGAAAAAGTCAGACCCTTCTTTAGCGAAGTGACAGTATCCCAGCATTTCCTAAGGCTGTTGGGCACCACAGTAGTTTCAAGCAGACACTTTGTGCAGTAAGCATTCTAAGATCAAGAGGTATAATATTACTCCTTCGTGGAGACTCATAGGACAGATTAAAGGCTCTGAGAAGTCCTGCCGTTAAAACACCTATACATATGTGTTAAACTCAGCATTCCCAAACATATATTAGCCAAGGAATCATGTCTATTAATATGGGCAAACAGATTTGAGCCATTGGTTGAAGGCTTTATTTAACACTTTTAAAAGCATCATGGATGGTGCTCTTCATGGGGTATTATAATTCTTTTAGATAGCTGCACAAGACAGTTCTTCAGAGAAAATCAAATGACCCACCCCATCTTTGTAACCACACTGCTTCAAACAGGAATCTGCACCAACATGGAATATCCATCTGCTTTACAGAACTGAGATTTGGGATTCTTTTCAACATGACATCCAAAAGAAGATTTTGATTCTGCCACGGGGAAGCAGTGACACACTCTCTTCTTATCTTTCTCTTTGTTTCACGGTATGCGATGTGCTCTCTCCTTCTCTGTCTAACCATCCCTCTAAATAGATATCCATGCTCTTATTATTATTTTTTTTTACCTGCTCTCAGTTTGATAACTGGGAAAACACTCCTTTATTTATTGATGTCGTTCCTAAGAACAGCATAGAATCACAACATCGGGGGCCCTGATTCACATTACGCCATGTATGTGATGACTAGCTTATTTCAAGAAGGGTCTACCTTTTTGTCACAATTCTGGCACCCCAGGGGACATTGGGTATCTGCTGGCTTTTAGAGAAAGCTGCCCCCAAAATAATAAAGCAACTGTAACTTCCAGATTAACTAATTAGTTAACTCGGAGATTCAGCTGCATACTCCATGACTCCTCTGTTTGAGAAAGAAATGTCTTGACCTCTGAGAAACTCCCTGCTCCTGCAGTATTGGATTTTTCTTTAACTCCCTGCCAGGGTAAGTCATTTCACACAAGCCACTGACAATAGCAAAGTGGGTGCAACATTTATTCTGGGAATATTTTGTTTGTCATAGTTACTGAAAACTTTTTAAAAGGACCAGACAAATAAGTCCGTAATGTACATTCATAGTCATTTCTTTGGGCAAGTCACTTAAAGTTCCTACGCCTCAGTTTCCTCACCTAGAACAGGGAGATCAAACTCAGACCTCAGAGTGAAGATATAGTGAAAAAGTATACTACCTGTCTTTAGGAGAGTGGTTGACACAGCAAGTATTCAACAAAGAATAGTTAACGTAAAGCCAAAGGTCTGAGGAGGACGCAAATGCCTACTTTTCCCTAAATTGTTAAGTAAGAGGCACTTTTTATGTTCAAATTTCACTTTGGATTAACCCTCCTGTTGGAGTCTTTTTCTTTTGCACCGTTAATATATAGTGACCAAAAAAATCTAATTAGTCATTAATCCTTTGAAATCATGAACCATAAGCATGATAAGGAGGCAAAAAAGGCTAAAGAGAAGGAGAAAGACGAATCGTTAACTAGTAAATGTTCATTCATAATGAACTTGTATGTAGGTGGGAGCGAAGCCACAGTTGCCCTAAATTAGCAAGAAATTTACATCCCTAAGAACGATTCTGCCATCTCCATTACTTGGAACTATTAGATTCATGTTTGGGTAAAATTGAGCTAAACTGGGCTCAAGTCATATTTGGGGGGCCTCCCTATAAATTAGCCCGTGAAATCCCTGTGACTGAGGTGAAATTTCCAAAAGCTTAGTCTTCTCTGGGAAAATGAACAGACCAACGGTTCCTGGGCGTTAGCTCCACCCCACTCCAATCTGTTAGTTTTACGTCCAACGTCAAAGGCGAGCTCTCCTCACTCCAACTGTACCCTGAACGCTCTCCCCCATTAAATACAGTTTAAAGGCCAGCTGCAGTGTGGAGCCTTTTCTCGGAGCCTAGAGTTTCAAACAAACGACTGGGCAGAAGCCAGGATCTATATGGGCTCACGAAGACTGTAAAACATTTGGTGCGGAGTGGAAAAAGACGCCTGAGAGCTCTGCCAGGCGTTTTCAGCTTTCTTGCACCTGTGCCAAGTGTTTTGCAGCTCCCCTACCCCTTTCTTTGGAAGGGGGGCTGGTGGAATGGGGCGGGGTTGGGGAGATAAGCAAGCTTTCGGAGGGCATATGCCATGGGAATTGAAAAACTTGTTACCACCATTGGATACTTGTTTCCTGCCCAGTCCCTTCTCTGAAGGCAAAATGAGGACCTCCAGCCAATCTCAGCACTGGAATTCTGAGCATTTGAGCCTACTTGACATTTATTTCATCCTATCATATATCACCACGGACTCCAAAGACTACCTCCTCCCCAGCCCCCTCCCTGAAATCTCTCTCTTGAGCTCTCAGTTGAATCACCCCTGCCCATCACCGACACCAAATTGCCAATTATTTCAAGGAAATAATTTACACGTTGAGACAGTTTGTAATATGCAAAAATGTGTGTGGAAGAAAGTATATGTTTCTTAAAGGAAGAACACCCAAAATGTTTTCGGATGAAAGTGTGAAAATGTCTAAACATAGATGACATGATACAGATCATGAGAAAGTCAATTTGAAATTATCCTGAAACGTTGTGATAATGTTTTCAAAAGAAGGAGAATTCAGGGGAAGGGAGGTGCTTCTCGGACCCTGCACAGTAGTGTTAAAGATAAAAAGTTCCACAATGGTGTATTGATACCCATGCATTCCTTCAGTTCATTCAACAACCCTATGAATTATTTTCCCCATTTACAGTTAAGGAAAGAGAGGGTTAAGAAGATTAAGTCACCCGTCACACTCCTAGGAAGCAGGGCTTGGACTTGATCCCTGGTCTCTTTACCTCTGAGCTCTCACTGTTAGGCAGGCCACATTCCTCTGAAAAAGAAGCCCTTTCAGCTTGAGTTGTTGATGCAAAGAAAATCACACATAGAGATTCATTCCTTTGGCTTAAACTTGGATTTCTGTTAAGATGTAAGTGTTCCCTCAAGACAAAATATACAGCTTCATCAGCCACCTGAACTTATCAGGAGTGAGAAAATTAGATCCTTTTCTCTGGGCGTGTTTTACTAGGTAGAGACGGGCAGAAATATCACTGGGCTGCTGTAGATGGGAAAGGAGCAAGAAGAGAGCAGCCGCTGGTAGGGAGACGGTGAAGAGAAGTCTCTGAAAAATGGAATGGGAACTAAAACTTGTCACTTCCTTGCTCCTCCAGTGATCTCCCACCGTTCTCTGATTAATTCCAAGCTCCCCACCACGATCCGTGCACAAAGCTTCCAGCCTTAGTGGAAAAACAGTCAGTTCCCCAACTTAAGGTGCTCTTTTCTACCTCAGGCCATTTGCGTGGGCTATTCCTTCATCTGCCTAGCTTCAATTAGCCCTCTAGGTCACAGATTTTTACTCTTTCCTCTGATTAATTCCAAGCTCCCCACCACGATCCGTGCACAAAGCTTCCAGCCTTAGTGGAAAAACAGTCAGTTCCCCAACTTAAGGTGCTCTTTTCTACCTCAGGCCATTTGCGTGGGCTATTCCTTCATCTGCCTAGCTTCAATTAGCCCTCTAGGTCACAGATTTTTCCGCTTTCCCTCTGAAACCTAGATTTAAATTAGGAAGCCTTTGTTTCATCATCCGTTAGCACTTTTCTTTTCCTTCATGCTAAGTAATTAAATTTGTAACTCCGCAGTAAGAACAGGAGGAGTATGTCTTTTATAAACCCCTGTACACCCCATAACTAGTATATTCCCTGGTACACGGTTGGCACGGATTTAATATTTTGTGGAAGAATGAATGGATACAGGGTAGCACAATCTACCTTGGTACTCCCTGACTGTTCTATAAGGAAAAGCACCGCTGAAAGTTCAGCCAAGGACTTGAACATGTGCTCGATTGGACACTGACGCAATTAAAGGAGATTCTTGACTACGTAGGTATATAAAAGAGACCCTGGCTTTGTAAAAAGGTTTCAGGTCTTAGATATCTATTTTCTAAGGTCTAGGTGTTATATATAAATATATATTAAACCCATACACGTATATGCTAGTATGTATAGGGGTGTTATATATACTGTATGTATATTACATATAATATACAGGTATATTAGTAACTATCAACATGATTACTATTTTGTCATTATTATAATTTTGTTATTACTGTTATTATTAGAGTAGCTCCCACTGGCCCGACAACTTGCTATGTGGTAGATACTGGCCTAAACAATTTATATGTATTATTTAGTTCAAGCTTCATAAAAAAAAAAACCATAAAAAGGTATTAATACCTTCATTTTACATATGAAGAATTAGGGCTTAGAAGAGTTAAGACATCTGACCAAGATTCTTTTAGAGCTAAGATTAAAAGCTAAGTTTATTCAAAGCCATTTATCCTCAAGGACAACTGACTTCCAGTTCATAATTCCATCACTCAAAAACTCAAAGAAAAAAAATCAGAACTCCCTCCCTTTTATCCATTTTTCTCTTTTTTCACACACACACAAACACAGCCCTCCCCCAAGCTTAAGTGAACAACAAAAACCCATCACATGATAAGAGAAAAAAAGAAACAGAGCAGGAAAACGAAGGCCACAGGATAGTTGAAACTGTGCATGAACAACCTGCTACCACATCCATCCACCTGCTCAACAAGGACATCTTCCTTTTTTTCTTTTCTTTTTTTTTGACATCTTCCTTTTGAGTTGAACTTTTCCCTAAAGACTTCTGGACATAGCAAGCCTGACATTATAATCCAAGATCTCACATAGAAGTTTACTGGCTCCATTCAGCTATAACAGGAAGTATCCTAACATGCGGTAGGCGCTTAAGTAAACTCTAAGTTTTCTTCCAACCCCTAGACACAGTCATTCTCATCAAGTAAAGACCTGCTTAGAAGCAAAGCTCGGGGCTTGTCAACAAAGATCCTAGTGATACTGGCCTTCAGCAAGTAAGGCTCTCAGTAAAATGAGATATTGGACACCATTAGGGGTATATTCGATATGCTGCTTTGGGGGGTCGATGGAGACAGGGTGGCAGCCAAGAGAAGATGTGACTGGACAAGATGCTGGCCTGCTCTTGCCCTGCAGCCACTGTAACTCTTAGGTACTTTGGTCCTACCTATGATGTCACTGACACCCCTCTAACATTCATTCCACACACACCAAAAATACATTTATTGGGCTTCCCTGGTGGCACAGTGGTTGGGAGTCCGCCTGCTGATGCAGGGGACGCAGGTTCGTGCCCCGGTCCGGGAGGATCCCACATGCCGCGGAGCGGCTGGGCCCGTGAGCCATGGCCGCTGAGCCTGCGCGTCCGGAGCCTGTGCTCCGCAACGGGAGAGGCCACAACGGTGAGAGGCCCGCGTACAGCAAACAAACAAACAAACAAACAAAAAACATTTATTGAGCGCTATGCTCTAGGCAGTGTTTAAGTGGCTACAAATTTCACTTCTAAAAAGTGGAGGAGCAGGCGCTTCAGAAGGGAGGAGGAGAAAGAACAAGGAAAAAGAGCGCACCCACAAGCCAGGGCACCACGGCAGGCCTTCCAGCCTCCACGTTCTAAGTTTCACACTCACTTAACCACTTGTGGCTCAATTTCCCCATCTTTAAAATGGGGACAGTTACCCTGCCTCAGCCTTCATGAGATAGTTGTGCTGTATGATGTCAGAGAAAAAAAACATAAGACGAAACTGCTCTATCCATTATAAAGGTCCTATGATTGCTCCATGAGCCACAAAAAAATCCTTTTTCTTCATGAAGCATCTAATCATTTATCATAACCCACACGGGAAGATCCTCAGTGCCTCCCCAGCAAGTATTTGCCGAGCTGCAAACGCCCCACACATGCTGGCTTCCCACTACCACACCCCAGTTGCAAAACATTCATCCCTTCTCAGTTTAACGTATTTTCTTGCAGCAACTTGTCCACTAATAGGCAGAGGTGCATTAGTGGGAGATTTATGCTAATATCTCAGCAGTGAAAATCATGAGCCTCACTATATTCTCATTCAGTCTGAGACAAGTAGCCAGGGTATGTCCTTTAACAGGATTTCCAGGAAGGATACTGCATCTTAAGAAATGCTGATTTGCAGGCATTTATATATTCCAGGAAGAGGGCTGTCTTAAGTGTATCAGAGCCTCGAGCAGAGAATTATTTTAATGCCCCTGCCTCCCCTCCACACGTCTCCAGCATAAGAGAGGAGCAGAAAATATCCACTAGCTACAGAAATGCTGGCATTGGAGAAGAGGCTGGAACCGTATTGAAGAGCCCTCGTAAGACAATAAGACAAGCGGCCTGGAGAATGGGGTGCTATCCATCCCCAGCAACTGCTCCTAGGATGGCCCTGCCAGCATGTGTAACGGCCAACTGGTTCATCTTGCTAACTATAACGCTCAGCATATGGGGCGGGAGTGTTTATAGATATATACATACACCATACATTTTTCACAGCAAGTACATATAGAGACCATCCAACTGTATATTTTGCAGACATACAAACACGCACATATATTGTCCATATGTTCAAACAATTTTTAAGCTATATCATGAACAAATAAAGATCTCTTTACACAAAAAATTGCAAAAGGTACCACAGTGAACACTTTGGAGCATGTATTTTGAAGATGAAAAAAGTGGACTTGAACTCCAGCCTGACCTTTGCCAGGTATGTGACCTGACCTCTTCTATAAAATGGGAATAATACTTGGATCTTCCCCATAGGATAACTGTAAGAACTACTCGAGCTGACGCATGTAAAACACTTAGCGCATCATCCAGCGTAAGGTAAATTCTCAACAAAGGTCGGCAGTATTACTTCTAGATACCAAGCCAGGTTGTGCTCACCAAACTTCTTTCAGAATCAAGAGAAGTCAAAACAAATGGCAAGACATTATACAGTGCCCATCTAGGGCCTTCAACAACTTGACGTCTCTTGTCTGTTTCTCACTATATCCCAGGCACATGTCTGTCATTGTACTTACCCTATGGCAGCTCTCTCCCCTCACTAGCCTATGGCCGTCTTGAAATCAGGAACCATGTGTTTTTCATCTTTGTTTTCTCAGCCTGTGGATCAGAAACCAGTTCATGGTAGGTGCTCAATAAATAATGACTGAACAAACTACTATTCATAGATGACCCATGCTATGCAGAAAGATCTGCAACTGGGAAGTGTCAGATTCGGCCCATCAGGGAGATGTACAAATGTAAATTATCACAGTAAAAGCTGATCTCTTAAACAAAGAAGTCCAGATAAAGCAAAGGAGTGTTAAAAAAAAAAAAAAAAAAAGACTATTTTCTTCAGATATTTTCTTTCACTGAGAATATATGAATGTACATATTTTCTCTCATCTTTTCGGATAACGCCAAAGGACAAGTGGATGTTTGATAAAGACCTGCATCATTTTTCTTGCATATACTACCTCCTTAATGCACAGCCTAAAATTTCAGCCTTAGATCTTAAAGCGAAGATCACAGAGACTCTTTTTAAAAACCTATGTGAAGAACTCTTCCAGACATTATATCTTGTATCTTAGTAAATTTGGTGAATTCAAATTCTTATCTAACCTGTGAATCCCGAACGCATGGAGATACCGTGTATATGGTAAATTTAAGTCTTGGAGCGAGGACAGAAATACCTCTGGATGAAATGTGCTCTTGAATGGCAAACAATAAAAAATGAAGTGTAATGACTATGGGGAAAGGTGTTTTGGTGGCCTAGTGGAAAGAGCAACCATGAATGGTCAGGATGCCCCACCTTTCCACTAGCTTCTCTTAGGGAGTCACAGAGCCCAACTTTTTACCATCATCAAAAGAGTTTTATTCTAAGAGTTCCTTGTTATAATGCAACACTCCTGAGAAGCTGACCAAATGAAGTTATTCTAAGCCATTATCACCTCATCAGGAATTTACTATCCAGTCATTTGGCAGAGTTTCTGGAGGAGACTGCAGAGGGAACGGGAAGGATAAATCCAAATCCTTGGATGATATCTATGAAGTCTCAATACAGATCATCATCATTCTTTTCTTTTTTTTTAGCACAGATTTCTGGACTGGGCTCAGCTCATACATATCCACTTCCCTAAGATGGACACTATGAATTGTCTACCCAGATCTGTTCTTTCTCTCACCAAAAAAACCCCTCTAATTTTAGTCATGTACCTCCTGTCTCTTATATAGCTCATGTAATTCATGGGACACAGGTGAAGCTTCACGGGTAGAGCCTGATGAGAATAAATGAATCTGACTGGTCCGAGGATGGCCAGGTGACCTAAACTGACCCAATCTGATTGAAAGGAAGGACTTAAATATTAGGCTAAGGGGAGAGGTGCCCTCTGTCATTTTCATTTGGCATAAATAAGGAACTAAAGTGTGTTGGTTGCTATTGATGGCCAACTGATGGCCATGATTAAATCAATGCCATATCTATATTCATATCATTGGCAGAGAAGAGATGAAAGGAACTAAGCTCCCTAATATTGTTAACCCACTATGACAATTAAAAAGCAAACCTGTTCAACTCTAGACCTTCTGTTAAGTATGATAAATTTCCTTATACTTAAGCAGCCAATTAAATACCCGCTTTTGTGATATAAAAGAAGAACTACTGCATTAACTGTCCATATTGATTTTAAGATATAGTTCAATTTGAAAACATTAAAATGTATATGGGAGTGTGAGGGGCAGTACTTATTAAAATTTTGGAGACAAGCTATAAGACAAAAATATGTTGGAATTGGCTTGATTCATGATTCTGAAATTAGAATGTCCACTTAGGATTTATGGTCTATAATTAGAACTGGTTTCAGGCCAGTGGCTACCCCTTCATAGACAGCAGCCTAAAAAATCTTAGACCTCGTTGATGTGAACTGAGTAGATAATTGAAAGGACAGAAGATTAACCTTTTCTAGATTTTTCATTTGTAGGCATATGAACACAATAAAACTAGATCCTTCAAGAAAAACAGACTACTGAGAAGAGTTGAAAAGAAAATTCTTTTTAGATATCACGAATACCTCTAACTCACATAATTGTTTTTCTTATAATTAATGGCTATTTACCTAAACCTAGACTTAATAAATATCTTGGCCACTTCCAGGATCCTCTATCTCCACTATTATATCTTGTTCAGTGCCTCTCCTCTACATGCCTTCACGTTTATTCTATTTTGGCTCAACCCTGAGCCTGAGTTTCAGATACAACCACTTCATAAAGCAACTGACACCCTTCTTTCTCTACTCAGCTACTTAAGCTCTTTAAAACAGACTTAAAAAGAGATCAAAACACGATTACATGTACCATTTAGAGTTTTTCCAAAAGGTGAAACAGTAGTTTCCTAGCATAAACAATCTCTATTCTCACCGTGCACCAAACCATCTTATTAAACACTTGGGTGTAGGGGTCCTGGGTTTAAAGCCTGAGAATACAAACCAATACAATCATCCAAAGAATAGGAAAATCAGTCAAAAAAAGAGCACCTTATTCAGCACCTAGTTAAGGTGTAAGAAATTAAACTGGACAGGATGCCTCTTCAAAAAGACACCCAAATAACTAAAGAGAAGGTATAATTTAGGAGTCCCCACACTGAGTCACTTTCCTGAGCAGTTTGTTTTTGTTTCGTACTTTTTGTCTTTTTTTTTTTTAAATCAGCCATTCTGATTGCCAGCCATTCTGCATTCCCCAGATACAGAAATGTGAAACTTGATAACATGTTATGATACAGCTGGATCATTCCCCTATAAATTTCAATGTATAAAAATAATTTTTATACTGAAAAGAAAATACCACTTCCAGGAGAAAATTTTATGAGTACTGGAGGGGGCGGGAAACGCA
Source organism: Lipotes vexillifer (assembly GCF_000442215.2). NCBI lineage: Eukaryota > Metazoa > Chordata > Mammalia > Artiodactyla > Lipotidae > Lipotes > Lipotes vexillifer. Next base: position 1,412,034 of record NW_006772616.1, on the reverse strand, counting down.
CCTTTTATTATCCTCAGAGAACAAAATTAAACAGAGATACAGTTTTTAACCTGGCTAATGTGATTAACAAGATAGTGAAAACAAAGGAGGCAAAATTTTAAGAAGTATCAAGTTTTGTCATCTTGATGGATGGTCACTGCAAGTAATCATTTCAGAGAATAGTATTTTTTAAAGTTTTTGCAAGAATAATCCTGTGTGAGCATATACAAATGTTAGTATTTATTAAAAGCACATATAACAGTAGTGGTGGAGGGAGGAGCGTCAAGGACAATATAACGCCTAAACAGGTGACTTACAAGTCATGACACATACTTGCTTTTTTAGTTAAAGTGGATTTTGCTTTTTACTGCTGTGAAAAATTGGGGCAAATTTTACACCATTTCTCAAAATATTCAAAAGCCATTTTTAAAAATGGATTTTGAAAAACCACAGCAAAGAGTAGGCATTCAATAAATGTTTCTAAGAATTAAACTGAATTGATCAATGTAGCACTACACAGGCCAGGTAACAAAGAGAACAGAGGCTATTTGAAAGGTAATTCATGCTGAAAAATAAACAGTTGAAGAAACAGTAACTTGTATTACACTCTATTAAAGGCATTAATACGACAGGGTAATAATATGTCTATCAGTATAAATTTAGGCCTCTTATATTTATCTGAGAAGAAAAATGCAGTAGGCTGTTGGTGGTTAAGTTTGCAAGCAGTAATTCATATGCATTCCTAATCCCTGCAAAGAACTGGATCATCTTATGGGGACGGTTTCAATATCCTAGGTAGGAAAGGACGAATATGAGATTAATTTATAAAGATGCTATGAGACACACTTAACTAAGGTAGGACATTCGTAGAGAATAAAATTTCTAATAAAGAAAAAATAATTTAGTTGTAAATCTCAGATGTGACCTGAACTGATGTTTATTAAACAAATAACTATTTTGTAAAATATATCTCCCTAATATTGTTCCCATTTTAAATCAAGAACTCAGATTTTGTGCCCAGCTAAAATCCTGAATTTCCCAGCCTCACATTTGGCTGTAATGGGCCATGAGAAATCGTTCTGTTCAATGAGCTTTTGGGGAAAATATGGTTATCTTTAAAAGGAGCAGGTCTTACAGGTACTGCATTTGCCCTGAGCCCTCCACTGTGTTCAAGCCACTCTTTTTTGAGTTTTCTTACCTGTGGCCAAAAGCCATCCCAAACCCAAACAGGGGTCTGACATCTTAAAAGTAATTTATTATTATGAAATAGGACGTCTCTTCAAATTACATGAAAATAAACCAGCACATATAAGCAAACTAGTGCAATAAAGTTTTTACCCCTTTAAATAACATGAAAAAACTGGCAGTAGCAGTATCTCAATGACACAGAATTTCCAAGGACTTAAAAATGCAGCTTTGTTTTCTCTTTCTCACGGATGCAGGTGGGACCATAAACTCTTTCTAGTCTGATGCAGAGAACGCCCCTAGCCAAAACAAGAGTACCACCTTAAAAAAAAAAAAAAAGAAGACTACTCATGAAGCAAACTAACCACTTGGGGAGGGGGGGTATATGTCTGGGTTCCAATAACTAACCAGCCTGTAGGGAATTTAAAAATATTTTACCTGGCCTGTGGTTACTTATTGGATAAAGGCAAAATATGTTTAAAAATGAAACAACTGAACAAAGCTTAATAGAAAGTTTTCTGTAATGGGAAGCCGTATGTCTAATGGATAAGATCAGCTGTCTAGATTAAATTATTGTCATTTAGATAGTATCTCCTTGTCAGATGACATTCCAGCGACAAAATAAGTCACTGCTTTCTTTTCAAATCACTTATGAGCACAACTAAATCACTTCCAACATAGCCTTAAAGTACAGAAACCTGCACCTTGAAGCTTCATCTTAATTCTGTATCTCTCTTTGTCTAATCTGCCAGGTGTCTTCCTGAATCCATGGCGGGCATTAGAGGATTTGTTCATTTTGAATATCCATTCATTATTATTTTGGTTTTCTGGGATAATGATTATGTACTTTGAAATAAGTAGAGAAGGTTTAAAGGACAACAGAACACATTTCTAAACACACCACATGAGGTTACAGCAGAAGAATATAAACATCCCTCATGCTTTTTTTAAAATAAAATGAAGATCATTCATATTTGAGTAAAAACCTGGGAGTAAAACTCTTCCAAAAGACTGTGCCTTTTAACCTACATCAATGTCTGGTTGTTTGGTACTTTTTCAAAATTATTTCAGCCAAAAATAATACTCATATTTTCCATTTTCCACAGGGCACATTTTGAAAATGTATTTTTATTTCTAGCATTATACATAAAACCTATAAATGCTCTGAACAGTATGGGTTTGATATGTCTCAAGGTTGTTTTTTTTTTTTTTTTTAACTTATATTCACAATATCTTCCAGGAGAAATATATGGCAATGAAGTTAAACTTCAGCTAACCTTCTAGACATAACGCTTAGGTACTCCCAGATTTACTAGTGATCAATTCTGCACACTTGTGAAAAACCTAGGAGAGTCTTTGACACTTTGATATACAAATTCCACTTTTAAAATTACGATGTTCATAGAGCTGCCTGTAAGAATGGAGTTCTTCATTTCTGAGAAGTAGAGAAGAGAGAAAAGGTAACAGGGGAATTTTTTTTTAACATGTGTTTTCTGGACAGCAGGCAAGCAAGCAGTTATTTCTGGAACTCTTTCACTGCATTAAAATATCACAGAGCCAAATTCTGCCCTCAAATGATTTTTCTTAAACTTACTTGAGTCCATATGTTTCTAAAAGATGAATTTGCTTCACTGCATTTCAAGGTCTAACCTTGCTGTTATTACACAGACAGAATCTCCATGAAATTGAATTTTTGTTTGTGTAAGAACAGTGTATTTGAATATTTCCCGAAGCAAGATGTGGGCAAAGACTGTGAAAAATTAGGGTTAGTAGAAAATAAACTGCAGATCATCAAAACATCTCTGAGCTGGCGAATTTTTCTTACAAGATTTCTCCTTTTACTTGGAAAATGCCAGGAAGATGTCTGAGAACACAGAAAGGAATATCTAGAGAATTTTTATTTATAGGTATCTCTAAAAAAAATTAACAATGTCCCTTACAATTTTCTCTAAGAACGTTTTTATCTCCATTTAGCTAGTGAATAAAATACAAATTTCTATGTAAAGCATCGTCAATGCAAAACAAGAAAAAGGAAAATCTAGACTGCAAGTGATTCTGCTTAAATTTTTTATTTTTCAGAGTATGGCTGCCAATTTAATACCATATGGCCATTAATTGTGTGGTATAAAGTAAAATATTATGTGCTTTTCTGTATAATTAATGAATCTTAAATTCAAGAATTTAAAAGAGGCAAAAAATTATTCCACCAGATTCCATACATTCAGGAACCTCTATATAATATCACAAATCTTCTTTTAAAGTTTCTGAACATTTGTCATTTTCCTATAAGGCTATATTCATCTATCATACCAAAAGTACCTGTTTCATTTTTCAGATAATAAGGGGGAGAAAAAACCTCTCCTACATCTGCACAAAATATGTCTATCCTCATTAGATCCATTTTTTCAATTAAATTCAAGTTTCTCTGTCCAAAAGGCATAAATCTGGGTATTGATTTAACTATAAACTCATGAAACTCCCGGTAGTCTTCTAAAACCATTTTACTTGGATGAGCATATAAGCTTTTAAAATATCAAGTTATTCCAGTATTTAATACACATAACTGCTTCCAGAGGGGCTAAAGGCAATAAGGCACAGCTGCCCATTCCATCTGAAGAAAAACTAGACTGCTAGCCAGTGTCTCACTACTTTCTGTTGTTTTTTTTTTTAAGCGTTTGCTTCTATTTTATTCAGCATGAGTTTGATACCTTCTGAACATGAACCATATCACCAGCAGCCAAAATCAATAACCTATCTAATCAAGGCCCTATAAACTAACAACAGACCCTCAGTGCTCTGCTCCTATAAAATGTAGTTCATTCTAAGTCTTTCCTTCCAAACCAGTCTAACGTTAAATTTATTATCCTCTTCTGACAAGGTTAGAGCATTGTCTACCTAGACTTCTAGAAAGACCCTTTTTGGGAGCAAATCAATTACCTCTTGAAAAGAAAAAAAGAAAGAAAGAAAGAAAAGACCTCGCTAAACTCTCCTTGAAATCTTTTTATGTTGCTTCAATGTTCTTTTGAGAGCAAGGAATCTTCACCATGAAGCTTTCATGCAGCAAGCAGCTACTTCTTTTCAAATAAAAATCATGTGTAAATATTTCACAGACATGTCTCTACTGTGAATTGCACAATATGAAAAGGAGATGTTAAAGAAATATTTCCCTAAATCAAACCAAATAAGAATACAAACATTTTCATAAATCCACGAAGTTTTGAAGTCTAAGCCACAAATTCTCCTTGTATAAAACATCATATGTTTTTTTTTTGATATCCTGTAAGCTGTGGCTGAATAGCCTTCACTCAATGACTTCATAGTGTATCCGATACTCATGTTTATTTTAAGCTTCTTCAAATGATATTTTCCATCTTAAAAAGTGAGAAGGATTTTTGCCTTGAAAGATTATTCATAGGTAGCAACATAAGCAAAACCAAAAGTTTATCCAAATTTTCTTTTCTCCCCCAGATCTGTGACATTAAACACATGTGTGCAAAAACCCTTTTCGTGATAGCAATTTTCCTTTTATATTTTAGTTATTTAATGAATCTTTCTCCCCAGCTAGATGCTGAGCTCTTTCTGGACGGGGCCCTGATAATCTCCACCTTGTTGTTATGAAGTTTCCATTACTAGACCAACTCCCTTGGGACCAAGTACACACTCATTCAAGACAGCAGCTAGAGGAAGGAAGGTGATCTGTGGCTGGGAAATATTGAAGTTCACTAGTCTGTATGATGATTGAATCTGTGCCCTTGAACTTTTTAAGCCTGCTATCGAATGCTCTAACCAAGATACCCAAAGATGGAATAGGGAAGCATGAGGAGAATACTCTTGGCCCTCAGTTCAGAATATATGAGTCTTTCATGGAACACAGCTTTGAGCACAGAAACAAAACTTTATTTTTTACTACTTAAAACTGCTTCTGTGAAGGTGGTGCTGTTTCCCAGGAGGGCGTCTCTCAAAGCCATTGTCTTTTTCACATTCATATGGAGTTCAAAATCAATAGCCTTAGCCATACTCATTACAAGCCGTGCAAGTGATCCTTTGAATTCAGTGATAAGATGACATTAGCACCACCTGCAATGACCACAGGCTTCTTCCAGAATGAAGTCTATCACTGCAGCCATCTCCAGCATGGCCCATTACCATGAAAGATTTAGCAGCTAGAGTGTCAAAATGCAGTCAGTGCTGATGTTCATCTGGTTTGCGATGCCCATTTGTTCCTCGGATGCTCTTTATGCGGGCAAGAAAGCTGATACATTTCGTTGACCAAATATCCAAGAGATACAGATCTCCTAGTAGGAGAAAATCCAGAGTTTCCTAAGAGGAAGTTGAAGGGAGTACACTGGCCATATTTTTCTCAGGTCAATCTCTCGGTCACCAGGTTCTTATAGGAATCTTACTAGATTTATATTGTTCAAAAGACAGTGTACTGCTCACCATGTCCAAACACTGTGAAAATATAGACTCAAATGCATTTTGGAAAATCCTGTATTAAGGCATGGTCTTTATTTTCAGGTATAACATGTCAAAAGATTATCTATTAAACGATGCTAAAATTCTGCTCAAGTGTTATTTAACTGCAAAAATCAACAACTATATATTCCATACCTATTACTCTGTAGTAAATAACAAGCCATTTATGTTTCCACCAGTATACTTATTTAATATTGTTAACTAACTACAGTTTTATATGCAAGTGTATAGAACTGCACTCTCCAATGCCGTAGCCAATAGCCGCATGTAACTACAGAGCACTTGAAATGTGGCGGTTCCAACTTGAGATATGCTGTAACTATAAAATACACACCAGATTTCAAAGACTAAATACAAAAACAAAGAATTTTTTACATGTAAATTTGATAATATTTTGGATATATTGGGTTAAATAAAATACATTATTAAAAATAATTTTATCTGTACTTTTTTCACCTTTATAATGTAACTACTAGAAAATTTTACACTCACTACACATATAGTTTACATTTGAGGCTCACCCTGTATTTCTGTTGGACAGGGCTTATATAGAAGATAAGGCTAGTTCAGAGATCAACTAAAGCAAGTAATAACCATAAAATACAATAATTTCTAGCCTTACTTATTCCCAATATTCTCTTTCCC
>NW_006772616.1:1400578-1405693 GCF_000442215.2 Lipotes vexillifer | reverse complement strand
TTTCCCTGGAGGAGAAGGAAGAGAAAATCTGTTAAGACTTTTATTGTACAACCTTTGGACCTCAATGATCTAGAATTTACTAAATTTTTGCTCTAGGTGAATATTCAGTGTTGAAGATTCAAAAAGAAAATTGCCACTTCTTAGATTGCCACAGCTGATTCTGACAAGTTTGGAATGGAAGGAAACTTCCTTAACACGATAAAGGACATGTTTGAAAAACTTACAAAGAATATCATACCTGACTGTGAACGAATGAAGGAAGTGCCCTAAGACTGGGAACAATGTTCAAATGCCTTCTCATCACTTCTTTTACTAGACATGCTAGCCAGTGCAATCAGTCAAGAAAAAGAAATTAAAGCCCTCCAGATTAGAAAGAAGAAGTAAAATGTCTGTATTTGCAGATGATATGCCCTGTATACAGAAAATCTGAAGGAATCCACACACAAAAACAATATTTTTAGAGCTAACAAACAGATACAGCAAGGTCACAAGATATAAGATCAATATACAAAAATTAATTATATTTCCATATACAATGAACAATCCAAAAGTAAAATTAAGAATACCTTTCACAATAAATTTTATTCTTTTTGCAGCATGAAAAAGAATAAAATGCTTAGGAATAAATTTAACAAAAATAAGTTCCACAGTTGTACACTAAAAATTACAAAATACTGCTGAGAGAAATCGAAGAAAATCTAAATAAATGGAAGGACATTCCATGTTCATGGACTAGGATACTCAACACTGTTAAGATGGAAATTTTCCACCAAGTGATCTATAGATTCAATGCAATCACTCTCAAATTACCATCAGATTTCCAAAATCGACAAGCTGATACTAAAATCTATATGGAAATGGGAAAGATCTAGAATAGCCAAAGCAATTTTGAAATAGAAAAACAAAGTTGGAGGGCTTTCACGTCACAATTTGGAAGTTTACTATAACTTGATAACTACAGTTATCAAGACAGTGTGGAACTGGCATAAGGATGGACATATAGATCAAAGTAACACAGTTGAATCCAGAAATGAATCTTTATATTTATGGATAATGGATACTCATCAAACATACCAAGGAAGTGCACTGGAGAAATAATAGCCTTTTTCACAAATGGTGCTAGTACAATAAACTATCCACCTACAAAAAAAGGGGGTGGGCAGAGAACGCAGACCTGTTATTTCATGACATATACAAAAATTAACTTGAAATGTCCAAATGTATGAGAAACTTGAAGAGCTAAAACAATACAATTTTTAGAAGAAAAGAGAATATCTTCAAGACCTTGAATTAGGCAAAAATTCTTAGATATGACATCAGAAGCATAATCTGTAAAAGAAAAAAAATGATACACTGGACTTCACCAAAATTCAAAATGTTTGCATTTCATGAGATTTCATTAAGAAAATGAAAAGACAAGCAACACACTGGGATAAAATATTTGCAAAATACGTATCTGACCAAGGACTTATATCCGGAACATATTTATACAAAGAACTCTTGAACTCAAAAATAAGACAAATAATTCTATCAAAAGTGGGCAAAAGATTTAAATAGACATTTCACCAAAGAAGATATACAGATGGCTCATAAGCACATGAAAAAATGCTCAACATTATTAGTCATTAGAAAAACACAAATAGAAACCATAATGAGATACAATTCTAGATACTCACTAGAATGGCCATAATAAAAATAGACAATAGGGCTTCCCTGGTGGCGCAGTGGTTGAGAGTCCGCCTGCCGATGCAGGGGACACGGGTTCGTGCCCCGGACCGGGAAGATCCCACATGCCATGGAGCGGCTGGTCCCGTGAGCCATGGCTGCTGAGCCTGCGCATCCGGAGCCTGTGCTCCATAGCGGGAGAGGCCACAACAGTGAGAGGCCCGCATACCGCAAAAAAAAAAAGAAAAAGACAATAATAAACACTGGCAAAAGTGTGGAGAAGCTGGAACCCTCATACACTGCTGACATAAATGTAAAATGGTACAGTCACTTTGGAAAACAGTTTAGAACTTCCTCAATATGGCAACATAGAGTTACCCGATAACCCAGCAATTCCACTCCTAAGTATATATCCAAGAGAAATGACAACAACATATATCCACACAAAAGCTTATACATGAAAGTTCTCAGCAGCATTATTCCTAATAGGCAAAACTTGGAAATAACCTAAATGTTCATCAACTGGTGAATAAATAAGCAAAATGTAGTTTATCCTTACAATGGAAAACGATTCAGCAATAGAAAGGAATGAACCATGGAAACAAGTCACAACACTGACAAACCTCAAAAACATTAGGCTCAATCAAAGAAATCTGCTACAAAAGGCCACATGTTATAGGATATGATTAAATTATATGATTCCATTTATGTGAAATGCCCAGAAAAGACAAAACTATAAAAACAGAATGTAGAGTAGTGGTCCCTAGGGATGGGAGGGGGAGCAGAGAGGAGGAATTAACAGTAAATGCACATGAGTGACCATACGGGGATACTAAAACATGTTCTAAACCTGGTTTAGAACAGTGATGGTTGCACAATTTTACTAAAAATTTTTGGAATAGTACCCTGGAAAAAGGTGAACTATCTGATATGCTTCAAATCTGACCCTACCACTTACCAGCTGTGTGACTTGAGTGAGCAATCTTTCACCTCTCTGAGACTTACACTTTTCGTCTATAAAACAGAATTAATAATGGTGTCTCCCTGTGAGATCGTGGTGACCATTAGAGGCAAGGCATGCAAAGCACTGAGCAAAGTTAGGCACAGAGTAAGTGCTCACCGATGGGTAGCTAGAATTATTAGCTACCTCTCCAAATTACTTCCAGGCTCTTCCAAAATGAGCTTGGCTTCAAGCTCCTTTGGTTAAGGAACTGTCCCTACGCATTCCTAATTTGGCATATTGCACTATTATCATTTTCTTCACCAAAGGTCGCTAACCCCCCTGCCCCGCAAAAGTACCTATTCTTCTAGCTCCACTAATCCCTGTAGAGCATTTCATTCCACTAGGGATGCTTCTCTCTTAAACTCCTCTCTCTCTATATATATGTATCTCCTCTGTCTATATTACTATGTACATATCACTCATGTGATTCAGAAGCACACAATCACATGACCGCCACCTACCTTTTCTTAAGTGTATAATTTCACTCCTGTGCTACCATACTCCCCCACTGCCTGAGGCCATGGAGATGATCAAATCATGGGACTCTTGCCTAGCAAGTTGAGATGTAATGTCAATCCTTCTTTACCACCATTCCACATAGCCAGAGTGGAATGCTGTCTGATATTATTTCCTATCCTTGCATCTCGATTAAATCTTTACGAGAATACATTTGCACCAAGAAATGCTCAATGCTTGCAGAATAAATAAATACATTTAACAAAAGATAAAAGTCCTACAAAATACATTCCAAAAATTTAACTAGGTTATTGTTCTATCTTCTTTGGCTGCTAGACAGAGATCCTAGCCTATTTCTTCCTACCCTGCTTTCTAAAATGTTCAACACCCAAGAAATGAACTCAGTAGGAACAGGCAAGCACAGGAGTTTAGGTGTGTCAAATACCTAACTTATAAAGAAATGCCAAGCACTCTGTTCTCAAACTCCCTCAATATACTGCAAATACTCAGCAGCACTTTTATGAATGAAGCAATGCATGACTGTCATCACAGTTAGTCTCCCTTATTAACAACTTAGCAACTCTTGATTTCCGAAAATAGAAACATACATTGTAGAAAATTTTCCCCTTATTTTACCTCCTATAGTTCTTTGAAACAAAAAGATCAGACATTTTCCAGGAATTTAGACATCAGAATTTCAACCAAAAGACCTGTCTTTATCAAAGGAAATAACAGCTCTTGCTAAGATTTTTATTCTTCAGACGATTTCTAAATTGCCCCCTTCCTTTTTAAAAAATACATTAGAACAGATAACAACCTACATCATTCCATTTTTTGTCACTTTTGATGGGATCTTCTCTTTTCTGCTTCATTTGTTAGTCTTGCCTCTATCAAAATATCACTTATTTAAATTTTTGGTGAAACTTCCTGGTCGCATTAGTTGGATTGGGAGCAGCATTTTCCTGGCCTTGCAACAACACTGACCATGAGTGTGACCTGAGGTGAGAGCCTCTCAAAAACACGTGGAGATCAAAATACCTAACCCACCTACCTCAAAGGTATGTGGAGCAAATAAGTGAGACCACAAGTGTGAAAACACTTCAGTGATTTGGGATAAAATTCAAAATCATCATTAAGCTCCTTATATTTCTTCCTTGGCTCTGAATGGGTGGACCCACCAAAGACAAATCCCCAGCTGTCCCCTGAAATTCAAAGGAACTGCTGAGTTAGTAGATTTCATCTTTTCTTTTATTCATTAAGTAGGGGAAAAAAACATTCTATAAAAAAAAAGTAGGGGAACGGCATTCATAAACTTGGATCTTTCTGTTTGGAAGAAGGCATAGATTTGGGGCAAAGTGTTTATTTTGAATGTTGGATCCAATACTTAAAGCTGTGAGCAAATCACTGGAACTTTGGTCAGTGCCCTGATCTGCAAAATGGGAGTGAGTGTCAAAGGTCATAAAACCCTTGAGTGCTACTCAGATGTAAATGCTTATTAAATATTTAGTAACTCTGTTTCAAAAAGATGCATGTTCAATATTTAAGGAGCTCTAACACCTATCAGCTTTATTGTTTATTCCATTGTGTAGTTCTCAATAAGCTTTCCCCTGCGCTCTATCCTGAGCAAGAAGTGAATTTTCAAAACAGATTAGTTTTGCAGGAACACAGAGAGATTTACAAATACACCAAAACTGAAATGTGATTTCTTTCTTCTTTTTTTTTTTTTTTTTTTTACTTTTTATTGGAGTATAGTTGATTTACAATGTTGCGTTAGTTTCAGGTGTACAGCAAAGTGAATCAGTTATACATATATCAATACATATATCCACTCTTTTTTTTTTAGATTCTTTTCCCATATAGGCCATTACAGAGTATTGAGTTGAGCTCCCCGTGCTACACAGCAGGTTCTTATTAGTTATCTATTTTATATATAGTAGTGTGGATATGTCAGTCCCAGTCTCCCAATTTATCCCTCCCCCCCCAACCCAAAA
>NW_006772616.1:1310297-1400568 GCF_000442215.2 Lipotes vexillifer | reverse complement strand
ACACAGGCTCCAGACGCACAGGCTCAGCGGCCATGGCTCACGGGCCCAGCCGCTCCACGGCATGTAGGATCTTCCCGGACCGGGGCATGAACCAGTGTCCCCTGCATCGGCAGGCAGACTCTCAACCACTGAGCCACCAGGGAACCCCAAAATGCGATTTTTTGAATAACTTGTCTGTTATTATAACAGAGTATGGGATAAAGGAGTAAAAAGAAAGCTTCATTACCGCCCAGACCAATTTGACTCCTGCAAAGCTAATTAAACATGTCTTGAGTATATAAAATATATCATCCCCAGATAAAAGCATACTGTTAAGTTCTTCATCTTATTAAGAGCTTGCATTAATGCTTCTTCAACATACATTTTCTACCAAGACAGCTACTATTTGAGAAGCCTCACAATAGGAATGACCTAACTTAGGGTGACAGAGGCAAAAGATGGATCACCAGGGCCTGTCTCAACAAGAAGAGAAATGAGGATTCCGTCTTCCATTATTGTCCGATTCTAACGTGCTAACATTATCTTCTGGGAAAAGCTTCCTTCCTCAAGCTGTTGGCCCCTCTGGAGCTCTGCAGCAAGGTAAAGGATTTCCCAGAGGACTAGACCCCAAACCCCAGAGTCATAAAGTCAATGAGGAAAGGCCCTTAAAGGTCCTTGAAACTTTATACTTTGCAAATGAGGAAAAAGAGGCCCTGATTGGTGACATGTCTGAGATTATAGATACCGATACGTAGTATAGCATTTCTTGAGAGAAAAGCAAGCTAATACAAGACAGTCACCAGAACGTGTTTGAGCACTAAAATTATATAAAAATAAAGTTTTAAAAATTACTCAATGAATTCCATCAACTGATCCGATGGGTCCATGCCGCCTACTTTCTGTTACCTCCTTGACTATTCTAAAGCATGATTCTGGCTCAGGTGTGAGCCCTACCCTTACCCTTTGGATACGGTCTCTTCAATGCATTGTTCCTTCCAGCCTATATTTAAATACTCCTTTTTCAGTGTGAACTTTCCCCATTTGGGGTGCTCCCTCTCCAACAACCTAAAGTGAAGCCAAAGTTAAGAAGAGCAGCACAACTTACCATCAGGTGCTAAAAGATAACCAGCAACCAAGAACTTTACCAGATGAAGTTTCTTAAAACAAGCTGTGCTCACATTACTCCCCTGTGAAGCACTCCTTCGTTGCTAACTAAATCAAGGTCCAACTTCATGGACGCTGATGTTCAAGGCCATTTACTCAGATACCGTGGCTCATTTTCCATTATTTCCCTATGCTCTAGTTCAGGTATTCTCAACTTGACTATATATGGAAATCATTTGAGAAGCTTTAAAACACTGTGAGCGACCAGACCCTCCCTCAGACCAATTCAACTATAGTCTCTTGTTTGTGGGAGGGGTGCATGAGAGGAAACATAATACAGTGACTGAGAGCACAGCCTCTGATAAGCTGAGCTAAAAACTAGGCAATGCTACTGAACTGTTATATGATCACCGGCCTTCCTGTGCCTCAGTTTACTCTCTACTAAATGAGGAAAATAATAGAACACTTCTGTAGGGATACTGTAAGAAATAAATAAGCAAACATAGGCAGAGCACACAGAATTATTCCTAGCACAAAGAAAGCCCTAACTAGTGACGCTATTTTTTATTATACTTGAATATGTAGGACAGTGATTTGTCTATAGGAATTACTGAATGTTTCTGATTTAAATTGAATTGAATGTTGCCATAAATAGCCCCTAAAACTGTGATGGAAAAAAATCAGTTTCAAAGAGTGTTTTGCTATCACAAAAGCTTCACCATTTAATACTGAGAACAAAATCTTGAAAAAAATCGCAGGATGGATAAACCCTCAAGATGTTATGCTGAATGAAATCAGACAGACACTAAAGTAAAAATACTACATGATTCCACTTACACCTAGAGCAGTTAAATTCATAAAGACAGAAAGGAGAAATTTGGGACTGGGGGGAAGGGTATAATGGGCGATTGTGGTTTATGGATACAGACTTCCAGTTGAGGAGGATGAAAAAACTTTTAAGATGGATGATGGTGTTTGCACAACAATACGAAGTACTTAATGCTACCAAACTTAAAATTGTCGAAATGGTAAATTTTATGTTATGGTATTTTACTACAGTAAAAAATGTCAAAAGAGGAAGAAAAAAAAAGTCACAGGAATATAGAATGGACATTGTTTTTCCTGATTATAATATTACCTTCAATCTATTAAAAATCCTTTTATATTCTTTCTTCTCTTTCATGTTCCCCAGATGAAGGCTATATTTCAATAACTTTTTTTAAAATGTATGACTTCACTTTTAATAGGTACAATGAGAAATTGACCCAACCACAGAAATCTTCCTCAGTGATCTCCGTGCAGTGAATTGGAGCCATAGCGAATGCCCTGTGACCTGCACGGCTTCCCCAAACAGAAAGTCCTGCGTATTAACGGGTAAATTTTCACCGACATGGTAAAGTTTCTGTAGAGTTGACATTTGATTGATGCTGTGACAGCTATTTGGTTGCTGTCAGTGCAACCATATTAGAAACTGCTCTTGACTTTGTGAAGTCATTTTTAAAAAGTTGGCGGGGGTGAGGATTAAAAAATACTTCATTGGGCTTCCCTGGTGGTGCAGTGGTTGAGAGTCCGCCTGCCGATGCAGGGGACACGGGTTCGTGCCCCGGTCCGGGAGGATCCCACATGCCGCGGAGCGGCTGGGCCCGTGAGCCATGGCCGCTGAGCCTGCGCGTCCGGAGCCTGGGCTCCGCAACGGGAGAGGCCACAACAGTGAGAGGCCCGCGTACCGCAAAAAAAAAAAAAAAAAAAAAATACTTCATTGACATCCGAAGGGCACTTATATACTGACGGAATAATGGTCCTCACTGAGGGATCATTGCCGTGAAAGAAATAATATATGTGTGTATATGTATACATATGTACATACATCTATTTGTATATAGATATACACATACACACACACACACCCCTTAGGGACAAATGCAATTCTAGGGAATCTGCAACTCCTTCAGATTCATTAAAGGGCCAATGGGACGACGACACTGCATACATTTACGCTCTGTGTGAGACACTTCTACTGAAACTCAATTGTGACTGTGAATGCTTCAGACCGGATACAATTTCAACATTTTCTGCTACTGGAGTGGGAAGACCAAACAGCTATTTCAAATTCACATTTCCCTTTTCCAATTGATCGTGGCACTCCCCTTGGAACATCCCTGTGCTACAACAGCTCTAACTTTCCATTTCATTTTCACTGGCAAAATCTAAACATGAACCAATACCCTTTACTCTACCAGTCACTGAGGTTCTCCTAAGGGCATTTTTGTGTTGAAGCAAAAAGCACTGAGTAACAGACGGATAGCTTTTTGTCTTCTGAAGCTCACCGACTAAGAAAACAATACACATAAAGGCAGCCTATTCCAACAATATCCCGAGGGGAAAATAGTCCATTGCCACCCGCTTTTAGTGATGGGGATAGAGAGGGTTAGACAGTAAAACACCTTGGGCGTCTACAGAAGATAACATGCCAATACTCTTATGTTTTGATGAAAAAAGTAAAAAAAAAAAATTGATGAAAACTGTGCCTCTTTAGGAGATACAGGAGAAGGTATTCACTGTCAGTTCTGATTAGAAGAGAGTGGGAAAAAAGATCCATCAGTAACAGGTAGTTCACTGAATTTGTACATTGCTTTACTAAATGAAAATCCAAAAACCAAGGGGGCATCAAATGACACTCTGTTATTCAGAGAACATAAGCTATCCACACCTCCAGGGACTGCCAGTGCCCAAAACCATACACTTGAAATGGTGACTTTAAATCCTCCCTCAAATCGTCTGAAGACGTTTTTTTCTTAATGGTACTTCCAACCAAGTGTTCAATTTCAATACAGAAATATAAAATAGGAAGGATAAACATATTTCTGCATCAGGTACCATAACCATATCTTATTTTATAAATATTTGCACTTTTACCTGCTTAAAAGCAGTATAATTAGGAAAAAGGCTCAAGCAGCATGGAATTATGTTTCTATTTACAATTTTATAAACACAGCTATACTTTCCTTTCAGTGCTGTGACCTGCAGCTGTAAAACATCCTTAACACTATTTGTTAATAATCTGATTTGACTTAAAAATGCTTCCTTCCTTCTCTATATCTATTTCTTGAAAAAAAGCTATTTGTATCTATTTTAGAGAAACCGAAAAATAGTTCACTCGTGTCCTCCAAGACAAAGTTTCTGGGCTTTGAGTTTAAAATGATAATAATATCAGGAGGTGTATAAACCAATGAGTATGTGAAGAAAAAAAAGAAACCAGTTACTTGATTATATGATGGGAGTATAAGCAATTTTGTCTTCGATTTCTCTTATTTCAATATCATATTTTAAAGTAAAGTAATGCTTTAAAAAGAACAATCACAATATCCTGAATTTACTTGGTGTTTGATCATTGACCAAGTGTTTTGATATTTTTTTATTTTCTAAAGACACCATCAAGACAGGCAGAGGAAAGACTATTGGTCCCATTTTATGGATGAGGACAATGAAGTTCTTAGAAACTGAGACAAAGGAAGGAGTTAACACATCCATATAACATCTCAACTCACAGGACAAATACCCATAAACGGTTTCAGTGGGAATCCTGACTGGACCATAACTCAGATGAATAGGGCTCTTCACCCTGACAGCAGCAATCATCTCCGGCATCCAGCTTCTTTCCATACTCACAGAACCAGCCTCATGGGACAGCACTCAGCGGTACCAGCACCTCAAACAGTCCCACCCTTCCTCAGGCCCCTTCAGTCCCAAGACATCCCTCCTCCAAGCTTCTGAATTTGAGAATCTCAGCTTCCCTTTATTCCTCCAGCCTTAGGGGTGACAGCTGCTCCCTGTACTTAGCTCTGCATCACCGAAGTCTTCCCATGTTGCTCTAGGAGTCCTCTCATACCTGCTTAACCAGTTTCCTTTCTGAAAGTCTCTCTGTTGCAATACAGAAAGGGGTTCTGTTTTCCTGACTGGACCCTGACTGATACAGACATGTTAACCACAAATAAGAAGTACTGATTTGTACATTTCTGTCAATCCAATAACACAGAAGTTCTTATTTTCAAGTCTAGCCTGACTCAAGAAAGTAAGTGCTCATTCACATCATTTTGTGATTTGGGGCTCTTGGAGATTTGCTATGTGTAGCCTTCAGGGGGACAGCAGATGCACGCCTGGTTTCCTTCGATTAAAGTTCCAGGGCTAAATGGGCAGAGAGTTTCTCCTCTCGTGGACATTTTAGTAAAGGAGGCCTCCCCATCACTGAAACAAAAACACCAACACTACATGTAGCTTACTTTCCCTCACATCCTTTATAATTACCTCCAATATCACACGTGTGATTGCACCCAGGGGTACAATGCAAATAGTCATATTTTGCTAGGACACTGAAAAGAATCTTGCTAATCCAATATACTTTTAAGCATAAGGCATTTGGGGTCAAGTTCAGAAACAAAGCCAAATATGGTTCAACTTTACTAAGTTTCAGCTTAGTTCATGTTTTGTAGTGTTTTAACTAACATCCTATCTCTAAGGATTTTAAGAGTACGTGACACTTGGACAAGAACTAGTTCTAGCAAAAATAATATTCTGATGAATTAAGTGTAAATGAATCAGAATCATACGAACTGTATTTCCCTTGAAACACACAGGGACTTAAAAGTTAATGGGAAAAGTGCTGGCAACCCACATTTAGAGTTTTTATTGAAATCAGGATGTTTGAATAAACATTAGACATTCAAATAACTCAAACTGAAATGGGGTTCACCAATCCATAATTATAACAGTGCTTTAAATGATGAGGAAACATGTCACATTCACATTTCAAACTTAAAGCTTTACTTGGCAGACATGCTTCTGGTTCAGCAAACCTCTGCAGTCATGTTACGGCAACCACTTGAGATATTAAGACAGACAGTGAAGTTTTAAACTCAGTTTGGCAAGCACCATGAGAAAATAACTAGCAAGTGAAATTTTTTTTAAAAAAGAGCGTCTGGAGTGTAATAACGAGCTTTTGAAAGGACGTTCGAGCTGGACACGTAATTTAGAAAGAATATGCCTTCTTAAATGGGCTAATAATGAGCTAATCCCGTAAGAAACTAGAGAGTGGTACGTGTTTTGGTTCCTCCTTTCTGTTCTGGGGATTTTAATTGGAAGCTGCAAATCAAATTGGCTTGTAAGGAGGAAACGGACAGACGTGTGATGGAATTTTAATTTCTCTGTTGCCTAATGCTTGGATTAAGCTAGTAGGTGGCTGAGTGGACTTTCTGTGACCTGGTGGCCAGCTTGTGACCGTATAATGTGAATTCCCAATGGATTGAATATCACTCCTGGGGTTCTTCAGAGCCCTGCTTGAAAGCAGTCAGAAGCAAAACTAACCATATCATAGATGCCAAACCTTAGTATGCATCAGACAGGCATTAGCTTGTATCAGAATCACCTGGAAGGCCTGCTAAAACACAGAATACTGGAACCCATCCTAAGAGTTTCTGATTCAGTAGGTCAAGGTGGAGTCCTAGAATTTACATTTTTAACAAGCTCCCAGGTGAAGCTGAGGCTGTTGGCCTGGGCCATGCTCAGAAAGCCTCCAAATCATACATGATGGCTTAGGACGGTTCTAGGCCACTACTCACTGTGGCAGTGAGTTTACAAGTGCTCACTCAAGCACTTTCCATTACCATCCTAGAAAAGGGTTTCAGGCCTCTCCCTCTACTTTATCCCTTAGAGAGACCAGAGCTGCTTAAGGAATTTGCTGGGATATAAATAGAGGAACCATTTTACAACAAAATCATAAATGTTTTCAAATGAGACAGGCACACCTACAAAAAAAGATTTTAAAAATAAACTGGGAGTAATTCTTTCCATCCCACTTGACCTTCTATTGGAGGCAAATTTTTCAGACATTCACATTTGTCTGATAGTTCAGGGTCCCAAATTGATTACTCTCTGAAATTATTGTGACTGCACCTGTTCTTTGTGAGAGAGAAACTGATGCACAGTTTAGCCAATCCTCATTATTCCTCACCTTGCCAACAATAGATGATTTGTCGTCCTCTGGCTCCTGGTTATGTCTCAGAATTGCAAATGAACTGACCTCAGAAATATAATGGAACATCTCACTTTCTGCAGAAATCACTTCTATAAGCGCTTGGGCAAGAGTTTCCACCCTTTGCTTGGATGCCTCCAAGAATAAGAAACCAACCACCATTCATGGAAAAACACCCTTTCCTTTTTAGGGTGTAAGAGCATGATGGAGACCCAATACCAGACTTCTGCCTCAATGTGAAACATACAACTTTCACTCCCAGCAAAGGCCTCTTTCTCATCCCTTGCAGCAAATGGGTCTCGAGGGCCTTTTGTTGGTCTAACTGCTTTAATAGCCACTACCTTTGCACACATCTCCAATGTTGTCCCCATCTCCATGCTGATTTGCTTAATTCACCTGCAGGAAAACTGACATTTTTGGTGTACACTTCTATGAATTTTAACACAAGTAGAGATTTACGTAACTATCACCACAGTCAAGATACAGAACAGAATCAAAACCACCAAGAACTCCCTCGTGTTATTGCTTTGTAATCACATCACTTCCTTACCCCTAACTTCTAATCTCTTCTCCATCACTATAGCTTTGTCTGGTCAAGCATATTATAAATGAAATCATAGAGTATGTGAATTCTTGAGACTGACTTCTTTCACTTGGCATAATGCTACTGAGATTCATGCAAACTGTCATGTGTATCAATAGTTTGTGCTTTTCATGGCTGAGGAGTATTCCAGTGTATGGATTTAACACAGTTTGTTTATCCATCACCTGCAGAAGAACATTTAGATTTTTCCAGTTTTGGGTGATCATGAATAGATCTGCTATAAAAGCTCACGTATAGCTTTTTGTGTGAAACTTTTTCCCTTTTATGGATTATCTTTTGGTGTCATGTCTAAGAACTCTTTGCCTAACCCCAGTTCAGAAAGTTTTCTGCTAAAAGTTTCATAATTTTACATTTAAATCTACGATCCATTTTGAGTTAACATTTGTATAAGACGTGAGGTTCAGGTCAAGGTTTACGTTTTTGCATATGAATGTTTCATTGTTCCAATACCCTTTGTTAAAAAGACTATCCTTTCCCCAAAGAACTGCTTTTACACCTTTAAAAAAAAAATCAACTGGCATACTTGCAGTGATTTATTTCTGGCTCTATCTTATTTATCTATATGTGATCCATTAGCCAATAACACACATGATTACTGCAACTATACAGAAAGTTCTAATTGGGTAGAGTGATTCTTCCAGCTTTATTCTTTTTTCAAAATTGTTTCTGTCTATTCTAGATCCTTTGCCTTTCCATAAAAATTATAGAATCAGGGGCTTCCCTGGTGGCGCAGTGGTTGAGAGTCCGCCTGCCGATGCAGGGGACACGGGTTCGTGCCTGGTCTGGGAGGATCCCACAGGCCGCGGAGCGGCTAGGCCCGTGAGCCATGGCCGCTGAGCCTGCGCATCCAGAGCCTGTGCTCCACAACGGGAGAGGCCACAACAGTGAGAGGCCCGCGTACCGCAAAAAAACCCGAAAAAAACAGAATGTTATCTGTTGTTTTTTGACATACCGTTCTATGAAAGCCAATTAGATTCCAGATGGTTAATGGTGTTGTTCAGTCCTTCTACATCCTTGCTGATTTTCTGTCTCCTAGTTTTATCAATTACTAAGAGAAGAGTGTTGAAGTCTCCAACCATAACTGTGGATTTTTCTGTATCACATTTCATTTCTGTCAGTTTTTACTTCACGTATGTTGAAGCTTTGTTGTTAGGTGTATTCAGCATGTGAAAGCACACAGAAGGGGGTAACTGCACACGGTTCTCAGTGATCAGGACTCATGGCCACAGGAATACTGTATAAGAAGGGAGAAGAAGGGAGAAAAGGAAGAGGTAATGGGACAAAGGTGGGAAACAGATTACAAATATATGCCAGCAAGAGGTAGTTGGTGGGCAATGGGGAGTAACTGAAGAGAGTTAGGCAGGAAATAACATAATCAGATTGTTCTTTTCTTAGTACAGCTTGGAAAACACTATGGATAAAGTACGTGATTCCTTAGAGGGAAATGTGAATGCCGATTAAATAAATAAAAGTTAAATTCTAACTAATAGACTTGGGAATCCAAAGATAGCAGGATTAGAAGGGGTGTGATTTATTAATTTAGGTCAGAAAATCCTTCAGAAAAAAACGGACCCTGTATACACACAACAGTTCTGCAGCCTACTATAGTTTTTTCAGTTATGGGTACAAAGGGGAAAGAGAATTATTTCATATATAGCAGTTTGTCCTATTCATTATAAATTTAACATTAAAAGTTTAATGTAAAGGCCAATTTGCCAATTCGCTGCCTGTCCCTGGGAATGGCCTTATTAATAAATACTGCATATTGTTTAATGAGAAAAATGATGGGCAAGGTAAAAATGTAAAACACTTTAATGGGATGCCTTTACAAAAGGTCATTGCCCTTTCTAAATATTTTTTGATGATTTCTTCTACCCAGGAAAGCTGTTTTTAAATGCACACACTTAACAGCATACAATTACTCCAGCAGCTTAAGAATATCTAAGTGTACTTGGAAAGAAATCCAAAGTTGTCTCCAAAACTGCTTAGCAAGAGGCATAATTACAGTCCACGACTTATACACTTATAAAGCTCTGTGAATAAGGACACTAAAAAATTACTTCTCATGAAAAAAAAATATATATATAAGGCAATGCCCTGGCAGGACAGCAGAAAACACTTACCACATCAAAGGAATGTTGAAATGGATTTGGGAAAAATTATTTACAAAGATGTGGGTACGGGTCAGGGAAATTAACAAGGAATGGTGAAGCCAGCAACAGCAGAGAGCTCCCTCTGACCTGAAGGATTAAGGGGAATGAGTGATTTCCAAACATTTCCCCCAAGAGTACCTATAGGTGAAAGAGAGGACTCCTTTTACCACCATCTCTACCACCCAGCCAGGTGTTAACTTACTTTCCCAGTCCTTACCCCCTGCCATTGGCCAAACCCAACACAGTGTGATCTGATTCACAAAGGTCAGCCTCCCAGGGCCCAGAACTGGGTCAATCCACTGAGTGGATTGGGGGCCGAGGGGTGGGGGAGAAAGTATGGGAACTGAAAGCATTAATAAGCACATGAAATGAAATATTTCTGTTGGGCATCTTAAAATTTAAATAAATCTACCTCCACCACCAATTTTATAGACACACACAACACACACACACACTTACACACACACTCACACATATTGTATACATTCATTTACTGGTTCTACTCATTGAGAAGATACTTCTGGGTCTCACACGTATAATTTCTTTCACTAGAATTCAAGCCTTTGACACTCCTAGTTCCAGTTGAAAGATGGATGTTGCGTATTAGAATTCCAAGCCCAGATGTTTCATCACATGGAGGAATTACGTCACTTTCTCGCACAGTACAACAACTACACTTGCACTTTGCCCGTCATCTTAACAGACTGGGCTTGGAGTTGGGGCAGTAAACGGTCAAGCAACAAGTCTAAATATCTGAAGTTCCTTAAGTGCATCAGATCATGAAACTCTGAAAGGAGCTAAATGTCTCAGTGATTTAAAGTGCTTGAGGCTTTAAGTGGTTCATTCAGAAGGCACACGGAGATAATTCTGAGTCCTTGTGTGTTTTTTTATCATCACTTGATCACAATCCCTCTAATGAGATGAAGGGCTTTTGCTCAGTGAAATAGGGACTCAAGCACGCTTAAAGCAATTGAATTATCTTTCTTTTGTACAGGTGCTTCACAGATTTGCTACCTATAATATCCCTCAGGCTTTGACTAGGGCAGGAACCCACTGGTCTTTTTCACTGCTGAAGCTCTAGGACCTCACATAGGGCTTGGTATATAGTCAAAGTCCAGGGGATATTTTTGAATACATTAACAAATGAACTAAACAGGCAAAATGGTACTCGGAAGAACACTGAACTCTGATCCAGGACTTATTCTAAGTCCTAGCTTTAACTTTTTAGCTGTGTGGTGTCATCAGGGAGATCATTTAACTTCTCTGAGTCTCAATCACATCAGCCATAAAATAGGGATAAAACCCATTCTACATGGAGTTGCCAAAACACCATGGGAACTACTATTTGAAACTGTCTGGAAATTGCAAGACATTCTAAAATATACACTATTTTTACTACTGAACTTGGTTACCAACCCAAAACACTATGAGGAATTCATTCTAATACAGATTTTAAGGTGCCAACAAAAATATTCTTTTTCTTCTGGGAAGAACATTGAGAGAAAACAACAAAAACAAAAACTTTTCATGATGATCTACAACCCACATGCTTTTATGTTTGAGCTTCACTGCAAAACCAAATTCTTGTAGCTATTAAAATTAATGGTGCCCACTTCTTTGACTCAACAACTCTACTTCTGGTACTCTGTATCCTATAGAAACAAATATGTATAAGGACAGCTATGTTTATAATGACAAAAAAACAACTGGAAACAACCTGAATATCTATCAGCAAGCTACACATAAAGTATGGTGTACCTACACTATAGAACTACACTGTCCAGTACAGCAGTCATTAGCCACATGTGGCTATTAAGTCCTTGAACTGTGGCCAGTTCAAGTCAATATGTGCTGTAAGTGCGAAGCAGACACTGGGTATCAAAGAATTAGTATTTGCAAAATACGCACGTAACATGTCTCAATAATAATTTATTATATTAATGCAATGCTGAAATGATACCTTAGATGTAATGCATTAACTAAAATATAATATTATTAAACTTTCCTTTATCTTTTTTACTTTTTTAAAGTGTGGCCACTAAGTAAGTTTTAATCACCTTTGTGGCTTGCATTGTATTCCTATTGGACAGTGTGCCATAGATCAGGAATTGCCAAATTCTTTCTATAAAGAGCCAGGGAATAAATACTTTAGGTTTTGTTGGCCATAAAGTTTCTGTTGCAACTACTCAGCTCAGTGGAGATACTATATAAACAAATGAGCATAACTGGGTCACAATCAGATCTTATTTATGCACACTGAAATTTAAATTTCATATAATTTTTACGTATCAGGAAATACTCTTCTTGATTGTTTCCGACCATTCTTAAAATGTAAAAAACATTCTTAGCTCACAGGTGGCAGGACAAATTTAGCCCACAAGCCATAGTTTGCCAACCACTGCTTTAGACTATTAAGCAGTATTGAAAAGAATGGACTAGATCTGTCTGTACAATATGTACTTTCTCTAAAACAGCCTAGTGCAGAACAATACGCAGAACGAGACTTCATACATGTAAAACAGAAAAAAAATTTGTATATATATTTACATAATTTTAAATGACCAGAGGGCTATGGAAGGATGAATATACACCAATCTGTTTATCTAACCTGTTACCACTGGACATAAGACTGGAGGGAAAGAAGAAGACATTTGTCTATGTCAAGTTTCCCTAATCAATGTAATTGATTATGACTCAATTAAAATCCTGATAAAATAAAATGTATTAATACCTAAATTTCAAAAAAACCCCCACAAAAGTTCCACCCTATAGCCACAAAGACTTTACCACTGAAATGTTGATATTCATGCTTGTTTCCTCTGAACAAGTTTTCTGTTTATCCTAACTACAAAAATTGGGAGAGAAACTTAGATCAGAACCAAAACGAATGGCAGAAAATATTTTAAAATCAAAATACAATTTCCCTTCTTGGCATTGTCTTCCCATTTATGCACGTCGTTTGCCTGAAATTCTACCCTTTATATTAGTAATACAACTAAATTTTAATTTAAATTAGTAACTACAACTAAGTAAAATACTTAGACGCTCTCTGGGCTCTTGATAAAGCTACAATGTCCTCATAAGCTCTTATTTGTTCAGAGCATAAACAAAGTTGGTTTAGCACACACCTTTGTGTTCAGTTTGTGCTAGTGATCTATTGCTGCATAGCAAATTACTGCCGGAATCTTAGGGGCCTAAAGCAAAAATAAAATGTGCTCCCCCACAGTTTCTGTACATCAAGAATTCAGGAGAAGCTAAGGGGCTGGTTCTGGCTTAGTCCCTCAAGAGGCTGTCAGGGAAGCTGTCAGCCAGGGCTGCAATCATCTGAAGGCTTGACTGGGGCTGAAGGATTCATTTCCAAGATGATTCACTCAGATGACTATTGGCAGAAGCCCTTGACCCATGGACCCCTCCATAAGGCTACTTAATATCATCCTAGCATGGTGGCTGGCTTCCCCTAGAAGGAGTGATACAAAAGAGGAAAGTGGAAGCTGCAATGCCTTTTCTGGCCTAGCCTTGAAGTCACACAGCCACAATTTCCTAAGGACATACAGGTCAGTTCTACTTAAATGTAGGAGGAAACTACACAGAGCATGAATACCAAGCAGCAAGAGTCACTGGTCACCAATTTACAAACTGGCTAACACACAGATGTTCAAAAACATTTCTAGAGATAGCCAGGAGCATGGCTTAAATCTAGCAGTTGATCATGTTTTACAAATGGAAATCTGATTTTAAAATATTTTAATTTTGTTGGCAGGAAAAAAAATCATTGTTATATTAAAAGCGTACTTAACTATAACTTGTCAAATACAGGACAACCAACAAATCAGTGCTTTTAAAACACTTAGAGAACACAGGGTATTTTATACAAGCAAATTACCTATCTATATAAGCCACATGCGCAAGTGAATCAATACAAGAAGGCATCAGTGGAGAAAAATTATGTTGTAAAAATTGCCTGCTTTAGCTCATTATTTTCTTGACAAAGTGGCATAGCATTAAAAAGTACAAAAAAATCATTTGGTAAAAAATCAGGTTATTATCCAATATAGAGAATATATTTTTGGAGAAAAAATATTTATGCAAAGAAAAAAGACAGGAAGGATATACGATGACATTAACAGTAGTCTCTGAGTGTTTGGATTGGACATGACTTTTTTCCTTTTGCTTGTATGTTTTTATTTAGGACGTCCACAGAGAACACGCATCAATTACTTTTATAACGAGAAAAGACTCATGTAAAAATGTTCATAGTCTATTTTTCTGGCTGGCATTAAGGTACTTGTGTTCCTTAAACTGCCTTCCGAAGAATTTTATTCGAGACCCATAAATTATTCTTACAGACAAAGAAAGAATAAATCTAACATTTACTCCTGCGGCTACTGGAAGCTAACTAAGAACAGGTGAAATAAGAGGCAAATTTACATGACCTTACTTCTATGCTCAATAAGGTCAAAAGTAAAGGTTTTGTATCTTTCTGGTCCATAAAATATGGATTACTATTTTCAAAATACATCAAGAGTCGTTAATAGCTATTCCCATTAGTCAGTCCTATAATCTTATGAAATACTGACATGATAAAACAATGCAACTGAGAAAAAAAACAATAGAGCACACATTTTATTGACAAATAAACGCAGAGGCTTAAATTGACTCTCACCAGCTTTCTACCTGATTGACACATTATCAGAAAAATAAAGATTTAAACTAGCCAAGATCAATAATTTCAAACTGATTCCTTAAAGCTCCATCAGATAAAAATACAAATTCAATCCAATCATAATTCATATTTGAGTTCACGCCACTTTAACAGTTACATTTTATGGCAAAGTGTACTTTAATTTTATATTCAAACCTTTTCCCAGCTTTTCTTAGAGAATTCACTTTTTAATTTATGATACTTCCTTGCTCAAGTCAAGCTTCATTCACTTTTAGATACTTTGGAAAGATAAATAACTGACATACTCTGCCATTCATAAGTAATGTACTGCCTGTAACTTAAGAAAATAAAATAGGTGGCCAAAGATATATATTTGTTTTAGAAATAAATATGTATCATATGCATAAGTAATAAAATAAAAATAAATTAGAAATATGTCATAAAAGTGCTTTCCTATTTTACTGAATTTAAATTATATACTGTAGTATATTGTTAGGTCATATACATCTTAAGAAGGAAATACCTTAGTCGTGGCTTATGCTGAATATATAACTACATTGACTGTAAAGCATGGAAGTTAAGCCATATGTTTACATATTATTACAGACTGCTATTTCCAGTATACATCCATTAAAAAATATTTTCTTTCTTTCTTTTTCTTTGGTGAAATACTATGTGTCATCACAACCCTAATCAACAAAAAACCTGAAAAGCAAGGATTCCTCCATGTAGCACTTTAACTTTTCTCCACTTCCTAGGTCATGATATAATGAGTACTCTTTATAAAAAACAATAACAATAATCATTTATTGAGTGTTTTCTATGTGTCAGGAACACTACACATACCTTATTATTTCATTTAATCTCGTAACCTCCTGTCAAGGTGAAAACTATTATCTCCACTTTATAGATGAGGAAACTCACACAGGTCTGTACCCAAAGCCTGGATTCTGAACACACTTCCATAAACACAGACCCTTAAGCATACTCCTCTCCATCTTAAGACCTGTGAGCTAAAGAGGCAAGGTATCTACCCCTGATACATCCAATATTCAGTGGTGGGACAGACACAGAATAACTGCTAAAGATGGTCCCTATTCATAAAGGTGGGACATGGGAGACTCACTGCCATCACTGTTCCACTGCAGTTCTAAAATTAAAACATCTGGGCTTCCCTGGTGGTGCAGTGGTTAAGAATCCACCTGCCAATGCAGGGGACACAGGTTTGAGCCCTAGTCTGGGAAGATCCCACATGCTGCGGAACAACTAAGCCCATGCACCACAACTACTGAGCCTGTGCTCTAGAACCCGTGAGCCGCAACTACTGAAGCCCACACACATAGAGCCCGTGCTCCGCAACAAGAGAAGCCACCGCAATAAGAAGCCCGCACACCACAACGAAGACGAGCCCCTGCTCGCCACAACTAGAGAAAGCCTGTGCGCAGCAACAAAGACCCAACTCAGCCAAAAATAAATAAGAATAAAATAAATAAATTTATTTTTTTAAAAAGTCCTGGGAATTTTTTTTACCATATCGCTTAGTTCCAGCCTCTGGGTCTGATTTCTTTTTCCATAAAATGGAGCCCATGTTAGCAGGAAGGAAGCCTGCTTCCTTCCCACAGAGTCTTTTTCACTTTTATTATCTCTATCCCTTTGTACTTGTCTCTCTTTTTCACTTTGCACTGTGTCTATTCCTTTCACTACAGACTGATATAACACTTTTAAAATTTTTGTGTATTTTTACGAATCAATTTATAATCCACCCTGTTAGACAAAAGTTGTCATACTCACAAATCTCTCAAGATAAGCCATTCTCTACATTGGGTTTCCTGTAAGGTTGGTATGAGATAACACCTTTAAGAACCTTAAAATCCCTACTGTCTTAATAAAGGGTTTTATAGGCACACTCTTGGTTTTTACCTTTATAAAATTTTTTTTACATTATCCTGAATTCGATTTCCACCTGGAAAACAGCTCCTAGTCTGACAACTGTAGAGAGTCTGGAATGAGAAACAGTTTTACGTTTAAACTTCACAAAGCCTTGCTCCTTTATGTTTCCCCTAAGTTTCACTTGAAAACTATGCAAGTTCATTAGGTACTTTTCCCATTTTTCACATTACTACAGGTGAAGTGTTGATAAACTTTCCACCACGACGTAACAAGAGCTCTTGAGTTTCAGCTTCCAGTATCATTTTCTTTACTTTTCTTAAGACTTCACCAATAGCCTCTTTGAGGGTCCTAAGATTTTAGTTACCCATATACCACTCTCAAGATTCTCCTCGAGACCCATCATGTCTCCACGAAGAGTGTCTTCATGGCCCTTCCAACTCTATTATTGAGTCCCAAAGCCATTTCCACACATTTGAGATTTTTGTTATGGGATCTCTTCACTTCAGTACAAAATATATTCCTATTATTATGATTAAACACTTATTTACCCAAAACTTACTGGCATAAAACAATCAGTTACTGTGCTCACAGAATTGTAACAGGACACTGCAAAGATGGCCTGCCGCTGCTCCATGGTTTCCTAGACATCAGAAGGAAGACTCCAAGGATGGAGGAAAAAGTCACTGAAGGCTCAGAAGTCTTAACTGTTGTTTAAGAGTTAATCTTGAGGCTTCCCTGGTGGCGCAGTGGTTGAGAGTCCGCCTACCGATGCAGGGGACATGGGTTCGTGCCCCAGTCCGGGAAGATCCCACATGCCGCGGAGCGGCTGGGCCCGTGAGCCATGGCCGCTGAGCCTGCGCGTCCGGAGCCTGTGCTCCGCAACGGGAGAGGCCACAACAGTGAGAGGCCCGCGTACCGAAAAAAAAAAAAAAAAAAAAGAGTTAATCTTGGGCTATTACCAAGGACACCAGCACATGGCTCTTCCACATGTCTCGTATTTCCTCACAACATGCTTCATGGATTCTCGAGAAAGAGCAAGGCCAGGCAGAAGCCACATCCCCTTTAATGAATGAGTCCTTTTATGGAAGTAGACTCAAGGACATGTCTGCCATTTGCTATTGGTTGAATTACAGAAGTCCACGCAGGTTAAAGGTGAGAGAAGAAAGACGTCACCCATGATGGAATGGTGTCTGTCTCATACTGTAAAAATAGCACGTGGGATGGAAAATATGGAGACGTGGCCATTATGGAAAGTCCAATCTGCTACAGCAAGCTTGGAGATCTGTTTGATTAGGAACAATTTTATGTCTATAGACTGTAATCTATAAAAATCTATAAAATTTTTTCTTTTTTTTTTTTGCGGTACGCGAGCCTCTCACTGTTGTGGCCTCTCCCGTTGCGGAGCACAGGCTCTGGACGCGCAGGCTCAGCTGCCATGGCTCACAGGCCCAGCCGCTCTGCGGCATGCGGGATCTTCCCGGACCGGGTCACGAACCTGTGTCCCCTGCATCAGCAGGTGGACCCTCAACCACTGCGCCACCAGGGAAGCCCTATAAAATTATTGAATAAGATGCACTGGCTGGATTAAAGACCTGAGTCTGACCACTAGCTGGGTCATCCGGAACAAGACTGTATTCCTTTGTAGGTCTCAGTATCATTACTTATTAAAAAACAGTATTATTATTTATAAAAGAGATTTTTAAAAATAGTTGATCTCTAAAGTTCTTTCCACATCGGGCTTCCCTGGTGGCTCAGTGGTTAAAAATCCACCTACCAATGCAGGGAACATGGTCCGGGAAGATCCCACATGCTGTGGAACACCTAAGCCCGTGCTCCACAACTACCGAGCCTGTGCTCTAGAGCCCATGAGCCACAACTACTGAGCCTGCGTGCCACAACTACTGAAGCCCGCACACCTAGAGCCTGTGCTCCGCAACAAGAGAAGCCACCGTAATGGGAAGACCACGCACTGCAACAAAGAGTAGCCCCCGCTCGCCGCAATTAGAGAAAGCCCACACGCAGCAACAAAGACCCAATGCAGCCAAAAAATAAATAAATAAGTTCTTACCATGTCAAATATTCTATAACATCTATTTTAAAAGATGCACAAATGTTTTCCATCAGTTGCTATCTGTGTGATTTTTGTTACTTAACTTTGTTTAAACGTCAGTATCCTCATCTGTGAAATGATTATAACAGTTTCCCTCTTAAGGTCGTTATGGGAATGAAATTATATAATACATGTAGAAAAGCTTAGAGTAAAACATAAAATATAGTAAGTACTCAATACATATTGCCTATTATTTAATAGAGTATGAAGTCACCATACTAGTTTGGGAAACAAATAAGTTACAAAAGAGGCGACTTCTATTAAAATATTAATTGAGATATGTATAAATCCAATCTCAAATGTGAACAGAAATTATTCATTTTTCTTATTTTTAATAGAAAATGTTTATTGATATCAGGTCTGGTGTTAAAGATTTACACACATTTTATGCTTACATAAACAGTGTAAGGCAGTTTTTAGAATAAAAATTACTACCTTTACCTACCCTGTGAAATATTACTTTTCACACTGCTATATATTCTCCACATTTTTAATACAATTCACTTTCTTGCACTACCGGATATATTAGGCAAGAGTGTTTAAGAGATACTGAGGGTTATTAATAGACATCATTAGTAAGAAACCACAATGTTAATTTCACGCCCCAAATGCCTCTTATCTTGCTCCTGATTGAAAAGAATTCCTTGTCTGGCCCTCTCAGCCTTATATCACCCCAGACCGTAGCCAAGGATTGGTTCCCTGTCTTAAAGTGTTAGACAATCCAAAGGAGAATAGGAAAGGGCAACCTTTCAAATGAGGGTTTCTAAAACACGAGACAAGATTACTAAAAGGAGAGAGACAAAGAAAAATCTCCTAATCATATGATATCCTTATTCCAATCCTTGTCTTTTTCATTACCAAGCTACTTTTTTCCCTTTAAAAAAAAATTAAAGATTAGTATATAATGTTATATAAGTTTCAAGTCTACAACACTGTAATTCAACATCTGTATCCACTACAAAGTGATCACCACCAAGGGTACAGTTACCAACCATCACCATACATGTGACCCCCTTCACCACTGTGGAAAACAGTATGGAGATTCACCAAGGTACTTTGTAAAAATATGAAATGGTTGAATGGGCATCATCAGAAAATCTACAAACAACAAATGCTGGAGAGGGTGTGGAGAAAAGGGAACCCTCTTGCACTGTTGGTGGGAATGTAAATTGACACAGCCACTATGGAGAACAGTATGGAGGTTCCTTAAAAAACTAAAAATAGAATTATAATATGACCCAGCAATCCCACTACTGGGCAGATACCCAGAGAAAACCATTATTCAAAAAGACACGTGCACCCCAATGTTCAATGCAGCACTATTTACAATAGCCAGGTCATGGAAGCAACCTAAATGCCTATCAACAGACGAATGGATAAAGATGCGGTACATATATATAATGGAATATTACTCAGCCATAAAAAGGAACGAAACTGAGTCATTTGGTGACACATGGATGCACCTAGAGACTGTCATACAGAGTGAAGTAAGTCAGAAAGAGAAAAACAAATATCGTATATTAATGCATGTATGTGGAACCTAGAAAAATGGTACAGATGAACTGGTTTGCAGGGCAGAAGTTGAGACACAGATGCAGAGAACAAACGTATGGACACCAAGTGGGGGAAACCGTGGTGGGGTGGGGATGATGGTGTGCTAAATTGGGCGACTGGGATTGACATGTATACACTGATGTGTATAAAATTGATGACTAATAAGAACCTGCAGTATAAACAAACAAACAAACAAAAATACCCCAACTAATCCTAAACTTTCTTTGGGTTATTTGTATGGAAATATGTTAATATAAATGTTTCAGACATTACATGAAATTTCTAAAAATCTTTATATATATATATATATATATATATATATATATATGAAATGGTTTAAAAAATTAAATTGGTTTCTTACCACAGTACTTTTCAGAGCTAACATTTGAGAATCTCCAGGAAGGGTTCATGAAGAATTTCCCAAGTATATTTAACATTGAAATTCATTTTTATTTTTCTTTCTGGACTAGTATTCATTGGAATACTAGCATTCATTCACGGAGTGTTGGGGTGGACTTAACAATAATTCACACAGTGGTGTCACCTGATCAGATGGAGAAATGGTAGTTTTGATTTGGAAAGTGAGTAAGGGGCATGGAGGCACTTCCGTGGTAGACAGTCCCAGGTAGGGCGGCAACCGGAAGTACTCCCAACATCAGTATCCGTAGGAAGACAACAATGCCTGGAAACGGGGAACTGGAAGAGCAAAGGTCCCCCAAATAAGTTTATCTCACTTTACACTATTTTCTTTGATCCTACAAACTTCTCCAGGCCATTCAATCTATTCAACAAGTGAACTCTAAAACTGCCTGATCCAGGGACTTCATCCAGTGCCAACTGATCCTTGTACTCAAGAGTACGAACTATCACCAAAAAATGTGGGGCACAGACTAATTCAAGGTCAAGTAGGTTTTTGTCCCAACTTGTCAATGCTAAACTATCACAGACGCCTCCATCCCTTTTTGTTAATAATAATTTTTTTTAAAAGATGTTGAAACCCTCTATCTCAACTGTGGTATGTTGGGAAGTGGAGCCACTATCAACCACCCAGATCTGCCTTTGGTTCAGGTGGAGAAAACGACAACATATGGCCTTCCTAGCTACCATCCTGCACTAGGGGTTCATTAAGTTCTGACTGTTTACGATGCCGAGCCTAATAAGCCCACCGGGGGCTCTTCTCTGGATTCTGTCCCAGTCTTCCTTAGAAGGAGGAACGTAATGAGAGGAGTCTGAAAGTTAAAAATAATAATAGTGACAATAAAGCTTTGGCTATGAACAATTTATTCTTCCTTTTGAATAAAAATAAATGACATATTATTTGTGAAATTTTGGATTAGATACCAAATTCTCAGAGACACAGAAGCTCACTGTCTTCAGGGTGGAGAGTCTTGGTCATTATTTAAAACACTCACTGACATTAAGTATAACAGACACTGTCTATCTTTGACATTTCAAAATGTTCCACTTAATTTTACTTGATTAAAACTGTCATTTTTTTTAGCCTTGTTCAGCTTTCCACAGTTGATCTTGCCATACAAAGCTGTGAGTCCAAAGCACAGAGAGAAAGAGAGAAATTTTTCAATCCAAAAAAATTATATGAAACTTCCTTTTCCTAGATAATTTTTATGGTAAAATGTACTTAATGTCTACTATACTTACTTTTAGGCAAATTTCATAGAGAATTGGACCCTCAAATTTGGCAGGTACGGTATTTTAATAGTCTAATCACGAAAGAACGCTTATGTGTCAGATAAAAATGTTCTCAACTAACATTAGAAGGCTTAGGACTTTTTAATATATGTATGGGATTCTCCAAACACCTACTGAATGAGCTTTTTAAAAAAATATGTTTCTTCCCCAAACGGTGTAAATCTGTGACTAGTCACACCTCTAACTTAACAGGTCTATTCATTAGCTCATTCAGCACATATTTACAGAATATCCATTCTGAGGCAACTACTTGGATATTGATTGGAATTGAAGAGAAATACATTCATTAACTTCATTCATTCATTCAACACATCTGACGGGCTAGGCTCCATGCTACATGCTAGAGATACAAGGGTGAATGAGACAAGATACAGTCTGGGGAGATCGACAATCAAATAATCACAGTGATGAATCCAAGAAATGAGAAAAAGTTCAAGCAACTGAAACCGGGACAGTTAGTGACCTGACCAGGGCATTAAGTTAGTTGGTAAACCAGCTCCCCAGTCATATTTCCTGATCCTGTTCAGAGGTAACAATACTGATAATGGCTCCCACTGAGTGCCAGGTGCTGTGATGTGTGCCCATTTCATTCCCACAGATAATGATTCCATTTCACTCTGACAATGTCTCAAAACTATTTTAGAAAGGAAATCTTCAGAGGTCCTCCAAAGCCTCCAGGTTTTAACCTTTCTGTTCCTACCCTCCTCCCCCCACCCCTCCCCTCCCCCACAAACCTGATGGCACCTTAGAGGTTTTCAGCCCCCGGCTCAGATCCCTAACCAGGTGACATGTGAGTAGTTAATGTCCTACGGAACTATCACCAGAATGCTGGTTTCCAAGTCTGGCTGAACACCAAAATCACCTGAGAGTGCTTAAAAACTGAAGTTTCCTAAAAAACCATGATCTAGGATAGCTGTTACCAAAATAGGGTCCCCAGTCCAGCATCATCATCATCATCTAAGAACTTAACAGAAATGCGTAATCTTACAATTCAAAAAGATACACGCACCCCGATGTTCACAGCAGCACTATTCACAATAGTCAAGACATGGAAACAACCTGAATGTCCATCAACAGATGAATGGATAAAGAAGATGTGGTACATATATACAATGGAATATTACTCAGCCATAAAAAGAATGAAATAATGCCATTTGCAGCAACATGGCTGGACCTAGAGATGATCATACTAAGTGAAGTAAGTCAGAAAGAAAAAACAAACACCATATGACATCACTTTTAGGCGGAATCTAAAATATGACACAAATGAACCTACCTATGAAACAGAAACAGAATCGCGGACATAGAGAACAGACTGGTGGTTGCCAAG
The DNA here is from genome assembly GCF_000442215.2 of Lipotes vexillifer. Classification (NCBI taxonomy): domain Eukaryota; kingdom Metazoa; phylum Chordata; class Mammalia; order Artiodactyla; family Lipotidae; genus Lipotes; species Lipotes vexillifer. The sequence continues at coordinate 1,377,443 of NW_006772616.1, read as the reverse complement.
GGGGAGGGGGTTGGGGGAGAGATAGAGTGCGAGGTTGGGGATTGCAGATGTAAGCTTTTACATATAGAATGGATAAACAACAAGGTCCTACTGTATAGCACAGGGAACTATATTCAATATCCTATGATAAACCATAATGGGAAAGAATATTAAAAAAAGAATGTATATATGTATATGTGTATGATGAAAAAGAATATATATATATGTATAACTGAGTCACGTTGCTGTACAGAAGGAATGAACACAACATTGTAAATCAACTTTACCTCAATTAAAAAAAAGAAACACAGAATCTTAGACCCCACCCCAGATGCACTGAATCAGAAAACCAGTGGTACAGCCTAGTGATATGTGCTCTAACAAGCACTCTGGACAATCCTGAGGCAATAACCAGTTGATCTTGAATTTATGGGGTAGGTGCTAGGAATTACTTTTTAGCACCCCAGGTAATTTTGAAGACGAATGAGTTTGGGAACAAAAAGGAGTGTATTCCTCACAGCTCAAAACACCATTTGGAATATGCCCCAGAAAGGTGAGATAAACAACGCACCAAACAAAATAATGGATAAAACCTTGGGGAAGAAGAAGAGTAGAGAGATTTGCCAGCGAATTCACAAATTGACGGGTATTGCTAGTAACTGCAGTACATTCAAAAGTTACACTACAGGGACTTCCCTGGTGACACAGTGGTTGAGAGTCCGCCTGCCGGGGCAGGGGACACGGGTTCATGCCCCCGTCCGAGAGGATCCCACATGCCGCGGAGTGGCTGGGCCCGTGAGCCATGGCCGTTGAGCCTGAGCATCTGGAGCCTGGGCTCCGCAACGGGAGAGGCCACAGCAGTGAGAGGCCCACATACCGCAAAAAAAAAAAAGAATCCACCTGCCAATGCAGGGGACACGGGTTCAAGCCCTGGTCTGGGAAGAGCCCACATGCCACGGAGCAATTAAGCCTGTGTGCCACAACTACTGAGGCTGTGCCCTAGAGCCCGCGAGGCACAACTACTGATCCCACGTGCCGCAACTACCGAAGTCCATGTGACTAGAGCCCGTGCTCCGCAACAAGAGAAGCCACTGCAATGAGAAGCCCGCACACCACAAGAGAGTAGTCCCTGCTCGCCACAACTAGAGAAAGCCCACGCGCAGCAACAAAGACCCAACACAGCCCTCAAAAATAATAAATAAAAATTTTTAAAAAGTTACACTATAGGATTTTTTTAAACACATTTATTTTGCAAAATGATCCTATTTTGAGACCTACAAACTTAACCTTTTAAATTTATCTATTCTAAAGCCATGATTTTTAAAAGAAAACAATTTAAAGAATACATGCCTGAAATCGAAAAAAGTGTTCTGTTAAATAAATGTTCTGATAAAAAACCAGAGCTTTTTATCTTGGATAAAATATATGGCATTTTTTTCTATTTACATTTAATGTTAGTTTAAAGTATTACTGTGTTTTAAGTGTTCATAACATGATTATCTGTTAATTAAGCATATCTCTGTCCTTTACGTTCTTTAATAATTGAAAATTAATAGGAAAGAGGTAAGATCTAGAAAGACCATCACATTCCTGATTGCAGACTGCATACAGTACAGGTGAAAATAAAACCTTTAATGGCTAAGACGTTTTACCCCTTGTTGATTGCAAAAGAGATGTCCCGCAGAAGCATGCTAATAAGGTACACTTTGGAACCGAACAGATACTTGCTAAATCCCAGGTCTGTGGAGCCCCTGGTTAATAACATGGTCCCTCTGTGTTTTGTATGAGTTTCATGCATGTGTCTGGACTGTGTCAAGTGCTTTACATGTATAATCGCGCCCCCCCCCCAAAAAAAAACCCAGTGTGAGTGTTGGATCATTAGAATACCCAACTCAGATAAGAGAACTGAACGTTAAAGAGGGGAAGCCACTCGGCTGACTCAGCTGAGCCCAGGCGGCCTGCGTGTAGCCCATGTCCCCTCCCTGTCACTACCCTGCCTCCTCAGGCCTAACATGGCACCAGGAACATGACACGTATCAGGAATGCTCAGGAAATGCAGGGCTGTTTTGTTTGTTTGCTGTGCGCATGGCTTTTGTCTGCCCTGGCTTAAGACTTAAAGAGCCCCAAAGTATGGAAAAGATGACGTATTTCAAATTTTAAAACCATACTCAACTATAAACTATGCCTAAGAAAGTCCAACAAAGTTCTTATTTTTCTCATGATGATTACTCTGATGCTTTGTTAAAAGATCAAATGTAAAAATTCTTTAAAATAAACATTTATTGCTTTGGCTTCACTTGATACACTAAAAACATACATATGGCACAATCCAGGGCTGGCCTATTTCAACCTGATTCACTGAAGAAGGGGGTAGATTTTTCTAGACATTTTCCCAACTCAGGGCTTATCCAAAGTATGGCTGGGAAGGGGAGAAGGAAGGCTGCCTTCTAGTCTATCTTTGCTTTAGCACATCCCTGACTCAGCATCCACACATCACTAGAATGTGATGTAAGAGGGAGCCAAGCGCTAGAACCTTCTCTCCTGGGGTGTGAATATTCTAAAACCAATCCCGGTTTAGCTAGCTTAGTCAAAAAGATCCTGGGGTCTCACCCCCAGGACATTTGCTTGAGCATGGAAGCAGAGCCACTTTCAGTTTGAGCATGCGCGTGCGCGCGTGTGTGTGTGTACTCCAGCTGGCACTGGTGCAAGATACAACTCCAAATTGTGAGCATAAAGTAGGCAACTACTCTCATCATGATATGCCAAGAAGAAATCAGGCTTTGACAATAAATCGAATATAAAAACCTGTATCCAGCTCTTGGGCTTCGTTTTCTTGGGAAAATGCAGATTCCTCACTCCAGCTTAGCATTCACTGATGTGGAGTCTCTCAGTGCTTTGCCTGACCAGCTCGCCTCCTAAAACGCAAATTCCTAAATGCCATACACATCCCTGTGCTCCACTGTGAACTCGTCACCTTGTTCTGAAGCTGCCACGGGAGATGTCTTTTGTGACAAGTGTGGGGAAAATGTAGCGAAGAGTTAAAAGTGAATCTCTTACCTCTTTGAACTGTTTTCTTCGTACTTCATGTACACAGATATACTTTTGATGTGTTAACTAGAAAATCTGACTAGAAAAGAACAAAGCAGCTGTCACTGGGAGGAAGACACTGACAAAAAAAAAACCACACAGCCCTTTATTGAAGAACTGTCAAGCCCATCCTACAGCACTGGGGTTGTCTGCAGTATTTATCAAAGACCTAGATCTAATGCAGGAAATTAAAAAAAATAAATAATAATAAATCTGTCCACTGGACATTTATTACAGGAATCTGAAATTATATTACATTAAAAATAACGAAAATGGACATTTTAACAATTCAGACACAAGGTTGTTTTTATTAAATATATTTATATATATATATATTTGTGTAACCATGTGCATGCTTTTCTAACCATAAAAATACACATGTATATATAGAGAATACAGGTATACATGTCGATAACATGTCTACATAAAAATTAAAAGCAGGTATATTTTTTTTCACTATGAAGGAACTCTTTTAATGCATTTAAATGCTTTATCTCAATGTTACTTGCATTTGAATATTATATATAAAATTGAATCTTTTCATTATTTCTGAAATTATCTTAAACAAGGTCCTTCCAGGCAAATAGATTTCTTCTTTTCATATTGCTCTACTGACTTACAATATTTTACTGAATATCATTCCCAGCTTTAAATAATATACACGCTTGGCTTGACTCCAGGTCTTTACATACTGATTATAAATTTGGGCTCAGTTCTAACTACTGTATTGCATGGAATTTAATAACCTTTTTCTAAGCAAAAATGCTGTATGTAATGAGTGGGTGTTTTGGGTTTTGTTTTTTGTTTTTTGTTTTTTACAAAATCCCAATAGCATGAACATGAGGAAAAAAGAAACCCATTAAAGAGCGTACAGGAAATAAAATGCTCGACACAGCTAGAAACTGTCCAGGTATTCAAATGAATGTGTTTACTTGTATTATCAGGTCACAGTGACAGATTATTACAACTTCAGGCCTGAGCCTTCAAATCTTAGCTTTATCACTGAAGAGTTGTATGACATTGGGCAGGTTATCTAACTTCCCTGAGCGTCAGTTTCCCCATCTATATAAAAGAGAAGTATCTACCTCACCAGGGTTCTTTAGACTAAGAAGACAGGGGGATGTTCTCAAGATTAAATAAGCTGGGGAAATGCAGCATGGAACAATTCATTCTACATCCATTCTACATTGAACAATGGAGAATAGACAGCAGAACAGAATGCAGAGCTTCTCAGAGCCTTTCATAGGCTCACGTATCTTTTCAATCACAAATATAATTCAATATTTAGACATCCATAGAATTATCTGACCTGGAACCCTTTTATGATGAGTATTTCTGGGGATAAGTGTTTCCCAGAACACAGTCTGAAAGGGGGGAAGAGGTTCTAAATGGCATCTTAGGTCAAAAGAAGCCCTTTTATGGTACACTTGGACTCGTGTGTATAAAGACCATGTCATAAGAACTGGGAAACTCTGGTAACTCAGGTCACTGTTGCTTCAATTGCAAAGTGACTTCCATGGCCTGAATTGACAAGTCTACTCTTCCTGTATCCATTGAGAAGAAACTCTCTGCAGGACAAATTATTAAGTAAATACATTGTTTGGAACTTTTTTAAAAGTAAGATTTGAGATTCCCTGGGGTGGGAGTAGGGATGCAAAATAAGTGAAAAGGATAAAGAGATACAAATCTCCAGTTATAAAATAAATAAGACACAGGAATGTAATATACAGCATAAAAAATATGGTCAGTAATGGTAATAATTTTGTAGGCAGTCATTAGACTCATTGTAATGATCATTTAATAATGTACGTAAACATCAAATCACTATGTAGTACACCTAAAAGTAACATAATATTGTATGCCAACTATATCTCAATTGAAAAAAGAATTTGAGATGCTATTTCAAGTGGCTTACATGCATTTTTGTATCTAAACATTTATCAAGTTGGACTATGGACCAAGTAAGTATCTCAATTCAGGACAAGCACCAGGTAGGAGTTTGATGGCCAATGAGATGAGTTTTACAGTCTTTTCCCCAAAAATGAAACAAAAAGGAAGATTGGGGGGTGGGGGCGTGTAGCTTAACTCCATAATTTCTTGTTTACTTTCAATTCTCAAAAGCCAAAATATTGCATTGAACAAGAACTTTATCAATCTGTCTAATTTAACTTTTCCATCATTTGAAGAAAGAATTGATGATTAATTTCTCTCCTTTTTGAAAATTCTGTCCTCTGAAAATTCCAACATTTTCAAAGGATCTGATAAATAATACCAAGTCCACTGGCATTTCAAACAGACAAGACACTTATCTATTTTAAACCATTATGAATGTCATATTTCCATTCAAACTTGAGATCACATTTTCAGCTACCAACCAACTATGGAAAAATCTTTCAGACAACAATAACCTCTTAATTGAAGATTTCTCTTAAAATCACTTTTATAGAATAATGTGGGAGTTCTTCCTCCTGAAAAACAAAATTACTTTTAATGAAGCAGTTCAAAATCAGGGCAGAGAAAGAGCAAAGAGTTTCCTTGAGGTTCTGGTGACAGTTTACATAAAAAGATGTTTTATTTTCTCTTTGCAGGGTGTACACCATCATTTTGTCTTATTATTCCTGACATTCAGTTCATCATATTAGCATCTTTGTGGGAAACAAGAAAGCAATTAAGGTTTTTGCTCTTTATTCTTTGGGGGACAGAGATTTGCTTTCCCTCAAAACTCTTAATGATGAGGCAGACCTGGTCAAACACCAAATGCACGGATTTTAAAATGCAATAAAGATAGAGCTTTAATAATTTTCAATTACAGTTATTCTGCAATAATGTTAGCAAATCTCATCTAAAAATTAAATTATTCATTGAATAGGAAATGGGAAAGCCTTGGGATTGTGTGACTTTCCCATTTAAAGTTTCACTAAGATTCTCCTTGATAAGGTCCTTTTAAAAGATTACATATTTTATACTTTGTTTCTATCCTTTTCCTTCATTCATGATGCTGTTTCTACTTTTTAATATACTTTTCTAACAAAACACGGTAGTTATAGAGAGGCCATTCAGAGAGATCTATTCAGAATAAGTATTCATTCACTTGCTGCCAGAAATACTGATAATATGATATTTTTTATTTAGTTTTAAGAATACATTTTTCATTTTAAGCAAATGAGACTTAGAACCAAATAAAAAAACTGTCAATGGCTTTCATTTGAAAATTGGTAGGAAAAATTCTTTCATGTTGCCTTTGCATTAGCAAATCTTCCCTTTCACGTAAATAAATAGGTCATTTATTGGAAAGTACGTAGAATACAGCAAAACTACAGACTCCCAGAAAACATTTTAAATCAAAATATGATAAAATGAAAAAAGGCAACACAGACATTTTTCTTTAAAAAAAGAGAATCAATGCCTTTCTCATTAAACTTGAATAACACATCATTAACTTAGTCACTTGATATATTCCCTTTGCAATAATTTCCAATATTTGTGCTCATATAAATGTTAGATTCTTTATAATCTACCTCCTCACTCTCCTTTCTTTTGCCAGGAATTTAGTTACACTTGTTAATCTTCCTGTCTTAAAGTTGAAGGGGGTGTCACAAATTTACCTTGGTGATTAGCTGTGTACAAAACTCTTGCGATGAAACTCGTGACTGGAAGACTTTGTGTGCAGAATTCTGGAACATATTCCAAACTTTCACAAGATTTATGGGAAGCGTTCTTGAGTTCAATACCACATAAGTCTGAACTTTTCATCCAGTGAATATCACCAATTTATCTCACAAACCCAAGCCAACATGTTTGAGATGGCAATGCTGTAGGAAATTTGAAGGCATACATCAAATTCAGTGGTTTCTGCTGAATTTTAAGTTCATGGATCTTTTGTTTGTTTGTTTATTTCAAATCTTGTTTAAGGAAAGAATTTGTTTATCCACTTTAATGGGAAACTAGATTAGGGCAAGATTAAGTGAATTAACTCCAGTATCTGTAGACCCTGTTCCAACTGGAATAAGAAATCCCTTCTAACTGCCTCCATCTACTAACTTCACTCACTCCATTTTATACAATGCTATGGGTTTATTACAATGGCAGATACTTTAATGACAAAACAAAAGAAATGGAATCCACATTTTTCCTTAATGAGCATCTCTCAGCACCACCTCTCTGTACAAGACATGGATGCTTAGATCTTCACAACCTTAATTTAACTTACATACTTAATATATCTTTAAGTATGAATCAATACATAAATATTAGAGGAACAATCTTTTTCATGAAATTATACATAAAGAATGTTTGTAGTATTAACTTTTATTTTAGAAACCTTTTTGGAAAGCTCTTTAATAACGAAAATTAGGTACACCTAATATGGCAATTACATGCATGGGTCTTAGGGGTCTAAGAGACACAGGTTCAAATTCTGGCTTGACCAATTACCAGCAAGCTTTAACTTCGCATCTCTGGACTTCTGTTTCCTTTTTTTCTTTTTTTTTTTTTTTGGAAATGGAGATAGCAGTCGTAGCAACCTCATGGATTACTGAAATGATTAAGGAGTCTAAAGTTCTCAGACCAGTACCTGGCATACAGCAAGCACTTAATGGACAGGAGCTACTGACTAGCGAATTACTGAAATGAATAATCAGAAGTAATAAGGCATCTTCTGCAATCTTGTCAAAGTTGACCTGGGTCAACAGAAATTATGGTCTTATGTGAAATTTAGTCTCCTTCAAATCCACCATTGTATATTTGATCCCATAACTCTCCATATGATTTGCATGGTTCTATTCTTTATTGCTCTCCCTGTCCCTATCTCTAGGAAAATATGGACACAAGTTTCATTGATATGACAAGATTATTGTTGGTGACTATAAAAATGCTCAGCAAAAAAACATGAAAGTGCTACCTGCCAACGCTAAAAGGAAGAACGTCCTAAAGTAAGCTACATCTTAAACCAAATTTGAGTATTTATTTAAAATCTCCACTTGAATAATTAATATCTTTACATAGAGTGATGCCTTGAACCCTACATTATGCTTGAATCAGTGTGGAATATTTTTGATCACAGAGATTCATTGTTCATCATCTCTACTTGACTTTGTCAAAGATATTTTCTTAAAAATCTTTTCCCAATGTCTTGATTTATAAAATATTCTACTTTTCTCTGACTTCATTTTTTGGTTCAGAGATATGAATGAGAAAAAACTAAAGAGAGGCACCATGAGCCCTGAAATATATTTGTGGGCATTTGGTGAAACTAAATGACTTCTACCCACTTTAGCTTTAATGAGTCTCTTGACAAATACTGTAAATACAGAAGTTACTAAAATGCCTTTGATTCGTGTTCTTTGATGCCCGTTTGCATAAAGAACTTATGTTTGACTACTTCCCTGTGAATTTTTATTTATATTCTGCTGTACTTACAAAAAAGGTTTAGTTGGAGAAAAGAAAATTACCCAATATTTTCTACCTGAGGCCAAAAGGAACATGCAGCTAAGAACAAAGGATCTAGACATCCTATCAATTCCTCTTGAGAGTCCAATAAGGTGAGAAACACTGGGTAACCTACTCTTTGTAATGCTCAACAACATGTAAGGTAAGATTTGGTTTTAAACATTCGCATCAGGAACACACACAAGTAGACCAGCACACACCAGAGATTTAGATGCATGGGGTTCACAAGGTTCAATCCCTCTTCCCACAATCTCCTATGGTGGGCGTAAAACTGACATGAACGAATTGGGGCTTCCAGTTTGATCCATTTGTCAATTCCAACCTCATCAGGGAAGCCCTGCTGTCTCAAGTCAGGTTGCTGTAACAAAACACCATAGACTGAGTTACTAAAACAACAGACACTTATTTCTCACAGTTCTGGAAGCTGGAAGTCCAAGATCAAGGTGCTGTCAGATTCAGCTCCTGGTGAAGATCCTCCTCCTAGCTTCACACCTTGGGCTCACAAGGCAAAGAGAGAGAAAGCTCTGATCTCCCTTCCTCTTCTAAGGACACTAATCCCATCATGGGAGCTCTACCCTCATGACTTCATCTAAACACAATTACCTCCCAAAGACCCCACGTCCAGATACCACCATATGGAGGTTAGAGCTTCAACATATGAATGGGGGAGGGCCACAAACATTCAGTCCATAACACCTCTTTCAATGTATCAGTGTACCGTATCTCACTTCCAAAACTCATAGCAGGAGACACACTCGTATACATCATTTTTCATTTATGAGTGTGCTAGACCAAATCCCTTAGGGCCAGCTCTTCCTTCATTAGTTGAATCAGTGGTCAAGTAAAATATAAATAATGATGTCTTGAGATAAACATTTAGCCAGACTTAATTACCTACATTTTCAAAAGCCACCTAATTTTGTCTCTGTATATGTACTGATTTTATGTGATTGTAAATTTGGTTTGTGTGCAGTTACATGAATGTAACCTGGCCTATTATTTACTCTGGCTTTTAAGAACTATGTACATGATCAAAATATCAACAGCCTAATAACATGGGAAAATTGATTTAGCGAAAACAAGAAAAAAGGAGAGTATGTCATAGCATTATCACAGCTAGTTAATGCCTTCATGCCTTTTAAATTTCCATTTTATCATTAATTATGGTGTGGTAAAACCTAATTAAAATAACTCTACCATATGCTGTCATATGCGTCCATTTTGTTCTGAAAGGAGATGTATACGTCCTTTCATATGCATTATTCTCAGCCATCTGTGAAAACTAATCCTGTGGCAAACACCAACCAGCAATTCTTCAATTTGATGCTATAAAATGTTAAAATACTTGGAATCCTACATCCAGCCATGTTCAGTTGCCATTATTTCTTGTTCATAGAAGGCACTCAACACTCCAGAATGTGTGTGTGTGAGTTTGGGCCAGTCTATCATGAAAAGGGAGTTTTAGTGACTTCCTTAGGACTCTCAAAGATTAAAAAGAAATCAAGCCCACTATGTCAGCAGCTGCCTTTGTATTCAACATCTGTCTTTTGAAAGACCACATCACTGGAATTTTTTAAACCAGTTTAAGTATCAGACTGTCAACTGGCAAATTGATTCATTTACACTAACTGTGCTTATGAAAATATTTGGATTTCTCCCATTTTATTTTGCAAATAGAAAATATTTACCATGATTTCCCTTTGCCCCTCCCAAACCAAAAAAGTTTTTTGAATATTAAATTTTTACCATGCTTTCTTAACAAAACACAGAAAATTTTTAGATATAGCCAAGAGCACTTGAACTTTGCTCATTCACATTCTGTTGTGGAATATGGCAGCTCCACACTGTTGTTTTACCCTCTACCATATTAGCCTTTTCCCCCATATCAGTATCCTTTCAAGTAACTCACATCATTTCCCACATCTTGGTTCACCAATGCTTCTTCTGTTCCAGTGTTTCCTTCCTGAGCTTCGATCTTCCTCTTCCTAAAGCCCATCTTTTGGTAACTATTAGGCAAGTTTCTATGAAAACAAGCTTCATACTGTCACTTTTACTCTTGAGCATTAGATTACCCGGGTGCATAACTGTAGGTTGATAGTTATTTCCTTCAGGACTTTGCAGATATTTTAGTGTTTTTTAAAACCTGTTACTCCTGTTAATAATTCTACTCTTAGTGAATGTACTGCTCCTTTGTAGGTAATCTATCTTTTCTCTCTACTTGTTTTCAAGGTTTTCACTTTATCTATGGTATTTTACAATTTATTTATGATGTTTCTAGATGTTGATTTATTTTTATTTACCGTGCTTAGTATTCAATGTAACTCTTCAACCTGAAGATGCATGTCTTTCATTTATACTTAAAACTGTTAACCAAATATAATATAGTTTATCTCCCAATCACTATATTATTTCCTTCCAGAAAATGCAGTAAATTTCTTGGACACTTTCATTTTATTTTCCATGTCTTTTAATGTCATTTCCTTATTTTACAATTTTTTATCCTTCAGGAGAGCAATTGGTGTAATGTCTTTCAATCTCTCTCTCTCTATCTCTCTTTCTGTCTCTCTCTCTCTCTCCCCGCCCCCGCCCCACTGCCTCCCATATATCTACCATATATCTAATCTGCTCTTTGATTTCTTGAGGTATGTTTTAGGACCACATTTTTCATTTGTGTAACTCCTGATTTTGGAATCAAAATTGCCTCTTCTTTCATTCAGACTGTCCCTCCTCATTCATGAAGTCTTTAAACAATTTAAACTTACTTGTATAAAGCCCTCTTAGAACCTCAAGTTCATTTCAGTGTCAATCCTCCTGTTTGTATAATCAGCTTATTCTCTCTAATAATGGATCACTTCTTTGTGTGATGTGTCATTTTTTTTTTTACTGCAAACACATCTCCGGCTGAGATTATTTTTCCATGGGAGTTCTATGCACTGAGTTATAAAAACAACTTCATGGTATAGTTTGGGGTTTTTTTAGATGGGGGGGTCTGATAAGTAGTCTAAGCTGTGTCTTAAGTTCCCACATCAATGATAAGAATCCAGCCTCTTGTCGTTAAAGATTACACACAAATCTGCTATCCTGCTAACTACTCTGGATATAGTTCCCTCTATTTATAAATCCCCAGAACCTGGATATTTCCCCCATCTTTCCTTTTGACTCAGCTATAAAATGTTTTGTCATGAATTTTATCCAGCCTATCCACATGTTCTCATGTGGAGTCAGAAAACTCCTTCATTAACTCTGTTCCTTGTATCACAAGAGCAAGAAGTCCCCACACCACATTGTTATGTAAAGATCTAAGATTAATATAGCACAGTACTTGGTGAAAATCATTATTTATCAATGAGGTTAAACCAAGGGACAGGACTTTGGTCAAATGAGGAGCAGAGGCCCCCAGGAAAGCCAGGGACATTGTAGGCAAATGGCTTCAGAAGGGTCTTAAATTTGATCAAAGAAAGGTTTCTTCCTGGCTACTAATTTCTTCTATCCTGGGAGAGGTGTCCTGCCACACCCAAGAGCTTTTCTCCCAACTTTATGGGTAGGTGGCATCTCTACAGATGCAATAATTTCCGTTCTCTGGGAACTGAAAAAGGAGAAATTATTCACCACCTCTTCCCTTCTCCACAAGAAGAGGTCCCAAACGGTCCTATTTTTACTGACCCAAGCTGAGCCAATCAGATATTCTCTTCTGGGAATTTAGAATTAAGACTGAGAATAGCTAAGTTAGTCTTTACATGCGGCTGAACCTACAGTACCTAAGCCTGGGAGGTGTAAAGTAGCTGGATTCCGCACTATGGAGAGAGAAGAAGACAGCAGTTCTGCAAAAGAAATAGGAATGAAAAACAGAGAATTCAGACACTTTTCCAGTTTCTGATTCTAGTTTTCTCCTGGGAATCAGGTGTATATCTACACTGATTTCCAGGATACACCCTTTATCCTTATAATAAATTATGCATCTTCACTAAAATTCCACCAAATTGGCTGCTATGTCTTGAAACGAGAAGAGCCTTAAGACATTAGTCCTGGGGACACAATCAGAGACTGTGGCAAATAGCAAGGGAAATACTCCAAGCTCTAGGACAGCCAGCACGTGTCCAGAATCGACAATGTGCCAAACCCTAGCTAGTGCTGGCAAATCAGATATGGAAAAGACAGTTCCAGCCCTTGAGTATGTTACAGAGTAGAGAGAAAGACACGCGAACAGATAATGGCACTACAGATGCTCCTCCACCTCAAAGTTTTCTGGATGGTCCACCACTTCCACACCACCAACCAGACAAGGTCGGGTGCCTCTCCAATGGCACCCTGTGGCCATCTCTACCACTGCTGTGTCAGACACAGTTATCAGTATCACTCACTGGTATATCTCCTTCATAAATGTGAGCTCCTTGAAAACAGAAACAGTACTTTTCTTCACAGTACCTCTAATAACTTGCAAAGTTCCTATCAGACAGTGATTGTTCAATAAGTAACTGCCGAATGAACGACGACATGAAAAAATATGGGGACCTATATTGAAACAGGGGAGAGGAAAGAACAGGTTATTACTTCTATTTAGAAAGAGCTTGGAGGACCTCTCAGGTGACAGTATAATGTGCAATATAGAAGCACTGGATTTACAGCCAGAGATCCCTGAATTCAAAGGCTGGAGCCAGCATTTATTAGCTGTGAGACATTTTCTTCCTCTGTAACATAAGAATGTTCTCGATAAATGCCCCACAGGGTTACTGTGAACGTTAAGTGTGGGAAAGAACCCAAGAGGACACACATACACTCGTACTAGTTAGAGCCTGGATTCCAGGTAAAGAGAACAGGAACGGAAACTGCAGGGCATGAGAGCTCAAGCTCTTCTCCTATATGTTATCCCTGTACCACAAGTGGGCTGGTGGGATTGGGGGTGCAAATTTAAGCACCTCTGTATCTGCTATTTGCCCACTTTAGCATACAGAATTCAAGAACTTGTTGAAACTGGAAAGAAGAGGCTCCATGCAGCTGGGACCTTAGGGCAATGACTGTCTAAGAGGAGAGCCCTGAGGATGTGAGAAATCCAATCTAGAAGAATCACTAAAGGGTCAGTCAATCAACAGTACAAATTACTTTGGTGACAAGTGGACATACACTGATGAATGTTCAGGAAATGGACCTCTTCCGGGTTTCAGTAGCAGGAGTATCAGTAAGGGACTCTCTGACAAGTTTCTGGTTGATAAAAGGGTGGCTCCAGGTAATTAAGGTTTGAGCTGCCACAGGAGTATGAGAACAAGATCTTACCCTAGAGAGACAGAGAGGCTAGAAAACTCTAAATTATGTGTTCATCACTGGGGGCAATATTGCCCCAAGGGAGCAAGAATTCATTCTTGGGGGTTTGAAATCTTAGATAGTATGTGGTCCTCCAAAGGGCCATCAAATATACACATATATACAGGATATCAGTGGTACTGAAATATTATAGCAGGGGAGGAGTAACAATTAGGAAAACATGTTTATAAAAGACTCCTTAGGTAGGTGATGATTGAAAAAAAAAAACAGTTGAGGAACCTCATGCCTGCAATTCCAGAGGCTGCCACCAGGGGGATTAACAGAGTGAGGGACTAGCATGCTTTTTTAATTCTTTATGCCTATCTATCTATTTATCTATATATGTATACATATATAGATACTTTATTTTAATGAGAAAGAGCTCAGTTAAAACAGTCTAACACAACCAGCATGGGTAAACATTAAAATGTAAAAAACAAGAGGTAAACATTTAAATCTAAAATGATACTTCTGTTTTTAGACTAGTGTTAATTACTGTATAAATTAAATTTAAGGATAAATAAAATTGTTTCTAACATATTAAAAAGACTTTATATGGCATAGAGTGAAATTATGATTGAATGAAACTGATGATCCAGGAAGATGAACCAGGTTGATCCTTCCCATCTTACCAACACATTGTAGGATGCCTCCAACTTAAGAGGCATAAGTTCAAATATTTCCTACGTAAAACTCTCCACATCTCTGGATTATCCCTTCATTGCAGTGTATGAGACAGAGTCACCTCTCAGAGGCCAGTACACAGAATATTTCTTTCCATCCACCATAGCCTGTTAATTCCTAGGACAAATCTCTTCCTTTCATAATCTCTTAACTTACAGACTATCAAAAGAAATTTGAGTTATTATCTCAAATTTGAGTTATTATCGCAAAGTGATAATATTTTTTTAATTTTTAAGAAGAAAAAAAGAAATTTGAGAAGAATTAAAACATCAGTTTACACACACACACACACACACACACACACACACACACACACACAAATAACTCAGATGGAAAAGACCAAAGAAAATCTGAAAGCAGAACTGAGAATAAGTGGGTTGGGTAAGGAACAGCTCCCCAGTGACTACCAAAGTCAACCCAAACACCTTTCACTGGAATTTGAGGTCATTCCATTTGTAAACCCAACTTTCCTTCCCAGGGATATTGTCAACCAAATCCCTGCATGAAATCTGCATTTCACCCAAAATGAAACTATTCCCAATTTATGACACATATACTACTTTTCCTACCATCTATTTTC
This sequence comes from Lipotes vexillifer, assembly GCF_000442215.2. Classification (NCBI taxonomy): domain Eukaryota; kingdom Metazoa; phylum Chordata; class Mammalia; order Artiodactyla; family Lipotidae; genus Lipotes; species Lipotes vexillifer. The sequence continues at coordinate 1,362,367 of NW_006772616.1, read as the reverse complement.
TCAAACTTTCCCTCCCTTTAATATATTCTCACCTCAGTCCACACTCCACAGCCTCATTTTTACATACCCAACCCCACAGCTCAAGGCCTAGTTCAAATGCTACTCTCTCCATAAAGATTCTCTTGGGCTCTGCCACCAGATGAGCTTTCTCTCTCTTTCCCTCTAATCTAATTAACATTTAATTTGGGTCCTTATTTTAACACCTTAATCTCCATTTTATGCTGGTTTTCAGGTGTATATGCTGTGTCTCCCTGACCCCACTCACAATGGAGTTTAAGCTTCTTGGTGGCAGATATGTGCCGTATTCAATGTCATGATTCCACACAGCCCTCAAGAGAACGCACTGCACACAATAGGATCCAACACTTACAGAAGCTGCTCTCTCTGTGGCTATATAAGTGAGTTGTGGATGTCACTCAGATTCGAGGTAGTATTTGCAATTCAATGTGAGCTCTTAGGAAAATAGCTCTTATTAGGCAGGGATTTTTGTGAATCATTAACAGGCAGCAGCAGTACTAGGGATTAATTTTAAGAATATTTCTGTTATAAAATTCAAGGGCTACCTTTAACCAAAACATGTATATCCCAGACAAGCGCACCTGTTGATCATCACAATGACCACAGCTGAATTTTAAAACTCCTCCCTTAGTTAGAAAGATATGTAAAGCCTTGCTACTCAAGCGTGATTCAGAGACCATCAGCGTGGTTCAACCCAGGAGCTTGTTAGAAATGCAGAATCTCAGGGTACCCTCCAGACGCACTGAATCAGATCTGCATTTTAACAAACATACACAATGGAAGTTTAGAAGCTCTAGTTTAAACATTTAAATGTATAAATGGACATTTATTAAATTTTAAATATCCATTTGTTGCCATTTATTTGGACATATATTTATGTCCAGCTATATGATGTCCATCTATTTATTAAAGGGGCACATCATAAAAGCTTGTGCACTATATTTAGTAGGATTTAAAGTTGGGAAGGTAACTGCATGTAACATAAACATAAAATTAAAAAGGAATTAAAATAAATACCATATCAAATCAATGTTTCTCACATTTTGCCTTCAGCCTTCCTAAAAACAGCAAAGGAAAACTGTTCAGGAGTGGGGAACACCAACTATCTAGCTGTTCCTGAAATTTCTCTTCGCATGAAAGAAAGAATAAAAACACTAAATATCAACATGACAGGGTTGGAAGTTAAGCGGCAGCATCACAAGTGGGGCTCATGAAATCCAAATGGTGTGATTCAAGTCTTCAACTGAAAAAGGAGCTTGTCTCTAACCTCTGAGGAAAGACCCAGAAGACCCCTGAGAAGAGGAGAAATATGGTCTCCCCACCAGGCTGACACCCTTAATTATGGCTTCTGAGCTTTTGATGTTCTGACACGTAAATAGCTAAAAATTTGCTTTTTCATTTTGTGCACTTGCAAGTTGGAAATGTCATCAAGTTTCATCAAGATTGAAATGGGGTCCAATTTGCTAAAAATGCCTCATGCATAAGGAAGTTCTGTGCTCTCTTCCACATGGGAGTCAGCCTGCACAATGCATTATGCACCTCGAGCTGGAAAGATCTTCATATGCCAGTCAAATACTGAAACAGAGGGAGCAGTCACACTGTGGAGTCTTTGCCCTTTCAGGGGGAGGGATGCCCCTAGCCCTCAAACATTCAATCCCCAAATAAAACAGTTCTGTATACTCACTATACAAGTACTGTGTATAAACTACACCAACAGCTTCTCCCAACTCACAACTGCTGAAACACAGACCATTATTCTGCCATAGTGCACCCCCAAACAAAGAAAAGCAGACCAGGGGCAAAAATAATTGCTGTTTTATGTCCCTTTTGCTCTCAACAGAGTATAAAACCAACAACTTCTTTCTTTAACAATGGGAAAGCAAAGTGAATTAGTCCAGGGAAAGACCACCTCCTTAGAATTTCACCTTACTTTTTTCACTGGAATTCCATTTCCCGTGATTCTGTCGAGAACCTCTGTCTGAGATTCTATGCCTAGTAACAAACTTTGAGAAGTGCTTGAGTTACTCCCTGGGTAGACGTGGGTAGACATGTTTTTATTTCCTTCTTCAATATCGATTCTTTTTCCTTCTGCTCTTCCCCCAAATCTACACATAATTACTATTTTAAATACTCATCTCGTGGTTTAGGATAGAAGAACCTACAACAAAAAGAGTTTCTGGTGCCCAGTAATTCACACTGAATGCAACAGGATCGTAAAGTTGTCAGGCTATTTCCTAATGGAACCCGCATCTGAAAAACAGGAGCCTGGAAAGCAGTGAGCCTCAAACTTTCCAACCCACCCACAGTCAAAGATGTGCACCCAAGGGGCTGGCATGCAGCTTACTGTACTACCACAAATGCAAAATTTCTGTGAAACCCCTGTTGCATCCAAAAACTCCAACAGTTCTTCATTTTGTTTCGCAGGCTGTTTATTTTAAAGATTTTCTAAAAATTATTAAGCTCCCTGCCACAAAGTATAACTGGCACTTGTTAAAGGTTCCCCATGCTTTCAAACACATCATGACCAACACCTCTTATCATCGGATTGCTCATACTCTACTCTCCACACTGAATATTAAGGGTCTGGGTGACCATAATAGTTTTCAATGTTACATTTTACCCAGCGCTTTTATGTTAATCAGCACCATCAAAATGTTGATAGCCAACATTAATTGAATACGTACTGTACGTCAAGCACTACGTAAACTCTTTACACACATACTCTCACTTAACAGTTAAAATATTCCTGTAAGCAGGAACTGTCAGCCTCAATGTACAGATGTGGAAACTGAGGCTTAGCAAAGTTAAATAACTAATATTTAGTATCACAGCCAAGAAAAACAGGATTTTGATGATTCCTATGATATACTGCCTATTCGTCTTTGTTTTTCACACAACCTGGAAAGACTTTATCAGACTCTAAAATTCGAAAGAGGAAACCAAGACTCCCAGTTTCACATCACGCAGCCAATAAACAGCAGAACTATCAATTCAAGATCTTCTGACTCTAATAAGACTATTGGGTTTTCCGTCCTATCACAGATGCTTAGATCATTTCCAGTTTCACATTCCTAGAAATCATGATAGAAAAAAAGCTTAAATGAATCAGTAGAACATGATGAAACTTGGAGTCTTAATTTTCATGCAGATAGTCTCAGAATGAAGGTCAACACATAAAGATTCAATGACCTTAATTGTTAAAGAATTACAAATTCCATTAGTAACTATCACAATTTAATAATGCTCATTTTTTTGTAAGAATGGCTGATAGTTACAGAAAATTATAGCAACCTCTTAATTTCTATGACTTATTTTTTCAAGTGCATTTTCCTAGTTAAAGATTAGGTGCCTTTTTCAGCTGCCAGTAACCAAGGGGTTGAGGAAAAAATTTTGCCATTAAGAAGTTTCCTATCTTCTGACTGTTTAAAACAGGAGTGCACAGTGGTAAGCTCCCTGTCCCTAGGGGAATTCAAGTAGAAACTAGAAAACAATTGTCAAGGATGGAACAGAAGAGATTCACAATCTTTTAGAGTGACAGACTTTTTGAGAATGCCATAAAAGCTATGGATATTTTCCCCATAAAAACATACAGATGTGCAAAATTTTGCATACACTTGGGTAAGAAGCTTTGCTCTGCCATGTCTATATGGCAGGAGGTCATTTGGTTTGGGATGAATTTCATGCTTGTAGTTATAGACAACAATATGTAAACTGGGAAGTTTTTCCCTGTTTTGTCTCATCTCCCTCCCTCAACCTGGTTACCAAACACCTATGGAAAAAAGGAGTCGCAGCCTGGCATATTTTGTTTGGCCTACATGATGACTTATTTACTTTATTTTTTTTAAAATTTGTTAAATCAAGAGCTCTAACAGAAAAATTCAGATTTCTGGATTCTGATAGAATAAAATCAGAGTTTCAAGGTACCCTGGTCATTTCAGCAAGATACCAATTTGCTGAGGCTGAATGAAGACCACAAACCATGCTTTTGGATGAGGCCATGTCAGTATGCCACAGTCCACACCATTCACTATTGCCAACCTCAGCCTGATTTACTCTTTTATGTTTCCTATTTCACTATGCATTCCAGCTTGTGATCCCTGAAAGAGGACAATAGTTGTTGATCCAAAGTTTTCCAAGTTGGCTGTCAAATCAGCTGGTATGCTTCTGTTTAACCACAGTCTCTCTCAGGAGAGATATACACAATACTTAAGGGAGGGGAAAGGGTGAGCCTACGGCCAAATCAAACATAACAGCAGAGAAACCTATGACGAAAGCCTAAGAAACAACCAAATACACCTATTAATTTTCAGTCTATATGCCCATTTTCTCCTGATGACTACAAAGAGAGACCCAGTTAGCATGCTTTTAGAGACCAGAGACAAGATGCAGTCCTTTCAATCAGGAGCGAACTTAGAGTTGTTCATACAGGAAGAGAGAAGGATTCTCCCTCCTTTGCCCAATTCATCTGGTAGAACAGAGCCCCCATCTCATTGGTCAAAAAGGGAAGAAGGATCTGGGAAAGAGGAAGGGACCTGAAAAGGAGATGCTTCTCCATGGGCCTTTCCACTAAAATACAAACTGGGAGTCGCAGAAAAACTCCAGGGGCACCTAGAGAAATGATTACAGGTGGCCCTCTAATATCATAGAAATTGCACGTCAGTACGTTAGACATTGATAATTTTAACACAGGCTTGGATGCCAGATCCAACTGTTCTTACATCAACCAGTGAGCAAACATTTGCAGCCATTTCATAATGGTTCGGTTACATGTCATCTGGATAGCAGTGCACGGCGATTGATTTGAGAGTTATATTCGTTCTTACCTTATTATTACTAAGGAGGGAGAGGAGCAGAAAAAGACGAAATGCCGATTCTAGTAATAAAAATTGTAGATCTTATCAACTTAATTCAAGTAAGACAAAGATGGAATCACTGAGCATTTCACTTCAATTGAATGCTCACTGGTCTTAAGCTCTATGTTAACTCTGAAGGCAAAGACCTAATTACAGAACATGTAGGAAATACTGAATATACATCAAAGAGAGAAACCAATGAGTGTAATTAGGAAATTGATCATTTATTTCCAACACTCCAGTATTGGAACCCTGCCAGAACTTCGTAACTTGTATCATAAACTTTCATAACTTGTATCATAAACTTTCATAACTTGTAAGCAGTAGTCAACTTTTCCATTTTCTCCATTTTGCCTGCGTTTGCAGGAAGGCATTAGGTACGAAATCAGAGAATTATAATTTTAGTTTTGTTATTAATTGATTTTTCAGTTTAATTCAAGCCACATAACTGTTTCTGGTCTGTTTTCTCATCTGTCTAAAGAGGTATTCTATCACTGGGATACTGGAAGGAAAATACGAAATAGTGGATATCAAAATGCTTGGAAAAGGTAAAACACTACTCAGATATAAGGCATTAGTAATGGATGAGCGTGTTAGGTACATAATGCTTCAAAACCTAACTCATAACCAAAATGCTACATTTTTTTCACAAATACATTTAAAAAATCAAATGACATATTTATTTTACCTTACTCTAAAATCTTCTTTTAAGATTCTTTTAAGTTCTCTTTTCATTAAAGAACACCCTCCGCCCCAGTATTCTCCCAGGTAAAACGATCAAGATGCAATTTAGAAAACAAGTGATTATAAACACTTAATATTCATTCACTTCTTCCATCCTGTCATTTGTTATTGTAACATTTATAGCTTTAAATATTAGTCCCGTCTTATTTAGAACAACATTGGGTAGCGCTGCTCATTTATCTATTTAAGAGAGGCAATTTGGAGGAGGGGTAGCTACAGTGATGGCAATTTGTCATTAACAGCAGTTCTAATTAAATAACCTCAACTACACATGACTGCACCATCTTGTGCATTTTCCCTAAGACTAAGTATCTTCTAAACCGTAATAATCCACCAGATCAAAAATTCAGCTGCTTATGAAAGTGAGAAAATAGTGATTTACATGTTACACTTTAAAAGCTTCATCAAAGCTGTAACAATTTTGTTGGATAAACAATGTGATTCTTGAGATTAATAAGAATTTCTAGATATGAACAATATGTACCCTGAGGAGAATATGATCTAACAAGGAACTGATAAATTATGTTGGGTAAATAATCTGCATACTAAAATGTGTGTAATGGAGACAGGAAATTAAATATTGAAATGTGTAAATAATACACAGTTTGGTGCGTTGGGGGTTTTTTCCCGCTTAATTGGGTTAAATCCCAGCCTCACAATAAAAGATGTCCCAGTTCAGGTCCTGGTCATCCACACAAGAAAGAGAACAGAGTAAACTGACGTGTCCCAAATCCAGATTCACACTGGGCAGGAAATAGGAAGTTGTTTGATGAGCTACACTTGGAGTAGATACCTTGGAAAGAATGGCAGGAAATATCCATGGAATTCTTTTTCTAGAGCTTTCAAAAACAACATTTGGGAGCTTCCCTGGTAGCGCAGTGGTTGAGAGTCTGCCTGCCGATGCAGGGGACACGGGTTCGTGCCCCGGTCCGGGAGGATCCCACATGCCGCAGAGCGGCTGGGCCCATGAGCCATGGCCGCTGAGCCTGCGCGTCCGGAGCCTGCGCTCTGCAACGGGAGAGGCCACAACAGTGAGAGGCCCACGTACCGAAAAAAAAAAAAAAAAAAAAAATCGGGGGCTTTTTTCCTCTCAAGTGAATGAGTGCCTTTGAAAATTGGAATCAATTGCACTGGTCCAAAAGACTATGATGATATGGAACTCATTGGAAATACTGCCAGGGCTAAATCAATCAGAATGTTTATACAGGACCTGGATTCTGTAGCCAAGCGTTGGCTAAAAATTTCTTCCAAAGGCCATCTCACCACCCATTCCTGGTAGCTCCTTCAGGAAGACCTCACCAGAGCTAAATGAGTAGGCGGCACACCCATCAGACATTATTTTCTTCTTCAGGACAGTTATTTCTGGGAGGAGAAAAGTCCTCCCAGGTATGCACCGGGAACTGTGCAAGTACAGGTGCAAGGCATGGTGGAGGGTAGCAAAAACTTTCCAAAGGATTGGACTGTGAAAGAGTGATCAATGTTAGCCAGGCAAGGAACAGGTAAGCACATTCCAAGCAGAGGAAACAGCAGGAACTTGGAGGGACAAAGCATACATGCCAAAACATAAATAAGAGGTACAAAATGTTTAAAAATAAGACCCAAAGAGGAATTAAGGCTAAATTAACCATGTCTGTATTTGTCATGCTAAGAATTTTAGAAAATGAAGAAGAAGCTAAGAATTTTAGGAATTGAAGAACAAGCTTGAAGAAAATACAAGTAATACTGGCAAAATATATAATTAACAAATGATTGGTATCCTGAATATATAAAGAACACTTACAAATCAATAAAAAGACAATCCAGTAGAAATAGGGACAGGCAATTTCCAGAACACACAGCCTAAATGACTACAAAAAGACACTTTAAAAGATGTTTTGTTTTAGCAGTAATCAGGAAACTGGAAATTAAACATAACAAGGTAGCATTTTAAACCCATCAGACATAAAAATCTAACAATACCAAGTGTAATGAAAATATGGAGCAATCAGAACTCTGATACACAGTTAAAGTGTATAGTGGTATAACATTCTAGAGAAAAATTTAGCAATAGTCAATAAAAGTTTAAGATATCAATACCATTTGATCCAACAATTCCCCTCCTTGTACTACAGCTTAGAAATAAGTCTCACATGCATATATAAATATATGTGTGTAAGATTCTTAATAGTAGTAGTGTTCCTATTTGAAAAAATGTAAATCACTTAAACATCAACAGGAAATAACCCAGAAAAGTGTGGCAGACTCATACTCATAATAAAACATTAAACTGCAATGAAAATGAGCCAGAGCCATACATATCAAGGGTGAATCTCCTAAATATAATACTGAGCAGAGAAAAGAAAAAGCAAGTTGCAGAAAGATATACACCTTATGATGCCAGTCATATAAACTTTTAAAACACACAACATAATAATGTATACTGCTGGCGGGCATGTATATATGCAGTACAATATAAAGATAGACGTGGGACGCGGGAATGATCATTGCCACACTTCAGAGAAGGGTGTTCTACGAGGTAGGGGCAAAGACACTGAGAGTTTCTGCTTATACTGGTAATACTGTATTTCTAAAGCAGGGATATGAGAGCTCATTATAATAATTTTGGTACACATATGTGGAATCTAAAATATGATATAAATGAACTTCCACAAAACAAAAAACAGACTCACAGACATAGAGAACAGACTTGTGGTTGCCAAGGGGGAGGGGGAAGGCGGGGAGAGGTGGAGTAGGAGGTTGGGATCAGCAGATGCAAGCTATTACAGAATGGATAAACAACAAGGTTCTGCTGTAGAGCACGGGGAACTATATTCAATATCCTGTGATAACCCATAATGAAAAAGAATATATGTGTGTGTGTGTGTGTGTGTGTGTGTATATATATATATATATATATATATACACACACACATATACAAACACATGTATAATTGAATCACCTTCCTGTACACCAGAAACTAACACAACATTGTAAATCAACTATACTTGAGTAAAACAAGTTTTAAAAATAATAATAATATTCTTTACCCATTTTCATACATTAAAAACACTTCTAAGTCAAATATTAAAACAGAGAGCTCACAGAGATAGCAATAAGGAGAATGAATCAAGGTGAGGGAGAAAAGGGGGGAGGGGGACAGGAAGTGGTAAGATAAGTTTTAACTGGCAGAGATTCCTGCTACTAAAGCAATGACACGCAAACCCTGCACTTTTCCAAGGAGGATTCATCAAGAGGCTGACTTTACCGGGACTTGAGTCTCCAAATTAACTCTATAAGAATCCTATATCCAAAAACATCCATAAATGGGTAGATTTGGCAAAAGGGACACAAACTTAAAGGGGGAAAACAAAACAGATAACTCCACTCTAGTTCAGAAGTAATACCAGGTTCCCTACAGGGGGGAAAAAGAGCTAATTTAACCTTTCATCCCCTTGCTCCATATTTATTATGTGGTGATAATGATACAGGGGATGTTGTGAGGATTAATAAATTCATTTCTCAAGCTTTGTAGATAAAAATGTGCTCCATAAGTACTTTATTTTAAGAACTATGAAACGGTTTGTTTATGCCAGTGTCCTATTCAGCCATTCCTTAAACCTTATCTCCCAGTTCCGGGTTTTGAGATGAATACGGGGTCTTTTAAATGATTGCTAGTAACCTTTGAGGATTATGCATTTTAAGCACTGGTTCACAATGAATATGTGACCAGATATGTCACACAGGAGAAAGTCAAAAATATAATCCCCACGAGGTTAATGACACAAAATGTATTTAGAGTTTCAATTTGCTGCAATAATTCCGAACACTTTCGAATAAGTGACTTTGGCCTTAGCACCCAACGTCTGCCAATACAAGGACATCCTCATTTGGTATCTATTAGAAATAAGTTAGGGTTTTGCCTGGAAGGCAGCAAATCAAGTAGTAAAATTCAATGGAAATATACATACTGTGCTCTTCATAAAGATAATTAAAGAAGTTTCTTTGAGTAGTTTTCCTAGAAGCAGGCAATGGTTTATACCAATTCATCCATACTTTCTTGCCTAGCCTCCTTTTGGAAAAAGGGCACAAACTTGGAATAAAGCTGGCCCACTTTCAATAAAATTAAACTTTATTTTGAACCAACAATTCTGGCCATTTTATGATAACTTCAAATGTATTCATTCATCCCACAATTACATACCAGAGGTATACTTTTTATACTTTTCTTTTAGCATCCACATTAATACCAGTGGTTAGGGTAGAAACGAAATATTCTAAGCACTTACTATATATTTTCTCATTTAATCCTCACAACCACCCCTAGGAACGATCACTGTCCACATTTTATAGCTGAGTAAACTGAGGCCAAGAGAAATTGAGAGACTGCCAAGGATTATTACTAGTAATTGGCAGAACTGGGTGTTGAACCTACTTCTTAACCATGATGCTATAATCACACTAACAGACATAAAATGTACACTGTGATAAGTTCTACAAAGAAAAGGTATGTGGTCTTAAGACAGACTATAAATGAGATTTAACCCAACCAGGCCATAAGAGACACTTGAGCTGAAATCTGCAAGATGACTAAGAGTTTATTCGAGAGAGACAAGCATTCCAAGGAACAAGAAGAAGGACTGAAGGCAGACAGGATGAAATGAGACCCCTGGGGTAGGCATGAGACACTGAGGACAGATTAGAGAGAGCAGAGATGCCAGACAATGCAGAGTGTTTGTACCGCATGAAGGAGCTTTGTCTTTCTGTTAAGATCAATGGATGCAATAGCACTGGCAGTGTTTAATGAGGATGAGAGCGAACAGGAGGCTCACATGAGCATATTCACCTTTGGAGACGATCTAAACTCTAGAACAGATAGAAAGGAGTCAAGAAATGGTGTCTGAGGCTATTAGGTTGGTTCAGGCAAGAGATAATGGTGGTGACCTCACCAAGGAGCTGGTGGTGGGGATGGAGAGGCGCAGGCACAATCGGAGCTACTTAGGAGACGAAAAGCAACAGAGATTGGATAAAGGGAAGTGAGGGTGAGATCAACGACCCGCAACCCATAGGTTTCATTCACGCACAGTTTGAATCTTGTATAACGTGCACCAACTGCAGGCTGATGGTTACATGATTTTCCAAGTCAAAAGCAGTGCCTCAGGAAAGTTAGCCCCTGCAGTCAGGTTTGTGGGTTTGTGGTTTCCCCATATATCACAACATAAACTGTAGAAAACTTACTACAGAAGGTTAGGGGTTGCAAAATGTCCCCAAAAGGCACCTAAGGGCTTTGACTGAAGACTTCAATCATTCATTTAAAAATCAGATAGCTTTGGTTTTAGAAAACAGATTTTTTTCATGAATGGGGTAATCTGGTTTTGCTTCAGGCATCATTTCAAACATCCTCTGCAGAAGTATTTCTGAGTCTCAGTTTGCATCTCTAAACTAAAGAACCAATGAAATCTGTGCCCACTCCACCCCACCACACGGGCTGCGTGGAATTTCACAAACCCAATTCCTTTCTTCCACTGCTGCCCAGGGCTCTTCTCTGGGCACCATACCCAAAACCTTCACCCCTCCACCTAGTGGGCAGGACATTCCTGAATGTCACACAGAGAGGAGCCCAGAGGGCACTCACCGTGTAAATAAGAAGTGAACTTAGAGGTAGTTTCTTACATTCGGAAGACAGTTATAGCACAAGTCTAACACAGGGCAGATTATCTTGTCTCCAAGCAACTAAGCCAGTTCCTTTCTTCAGGCACAAAGATCTACAGTCTAAGCCAATGGCAATTAAGGGAGCACAATCCTCTAGAGTCTTATGGCCACTCCAGAGCATTTCTCTAGCTTCTATTTAGTTTTTGTTAGCCTCAATTTCCTTATCTGCACAATGGGTATAACAGTAGTCACCCAATGAGAACTGAAGGAAGTAACCCATCAATGCCACAGTGTCCAAACAGAGTTATGTTCTTTATATGTGCATTACTACGGTTATGCCCCATCCACTGATACTCAGAAAAGAAGGTGAGAATACCGATGATAGAGAAAAGACAGCCCTTAGCTATAGGAGCTTCACATTCTAGTGTAAGAGACAGGGAACAAAGGAAGGTTTGTAATGAGGAGGGTCAGTGAAGACACCTCGCCAGGCCCCTGACCCTCTCTCCCCTTGCTCCTCCCCGTGTTTTCACTGTGCCAGTCCCAGGAGAGTTTTTGGGGAGGCCTGGCACGAATCTGCAGAAGAAAATTTAAGAACACTGAGCTGGTAGAAAAAAAACTAGACAATGCATCCAGAGACCCTCGCCTAAGAACTTGATGAAGCAAATCACTAAACTTGGCTGTCTCGGGCCTCCATTCCACAAACGACAGGGTCACAATCTCACCTATACACAAAGACACGTTTGCATTTAGGAAGGGATAAGGTGAGATGCTAAGTGAACAGGCCACTGAAAAATAAAAGCTATTAACCCAGTGTATATTAAGCACCTACTGCCTGCTCAGCAATGTGATAAATGCAGAGCAGAATGAGTTCACGCAAGGTCCCAGCTTGGGGGCAAGAAGAACGGTTCTTCTTTGGGTGGGACAAGGAATACCAGTTTTAAAGCTTCACAGTACAAGGCAGAATAAAATAAAATGAGAAACTACATAGTGGAGATGACCGTCTGACAGGATTGTAGAGCAATGAGAGAATAAGGACAATGCCTTCTGTCCTTTATAAAGGACAGAGTTGGGTCAAGAAAGATGATGCAGTGGAAATTAGGGGCTGTTCCAGGATACAAACAATCTGAGTGATGACCCAAAGGTAGAAATGAGCAAGGCATATTTGTAGAAAATTGAAGTGTCTATTATGAATATTAAAAATTTATACATAGTTTTAAAGAAATTTAATCTTTTGAAAACCTCATCTAATCACCCTTTTGTTTCATTGCTTACATTTCAGAGCAGGTATGAGTCTGCATATGGGCAAACTGAGACCAAGAGAAGTTCATTTCCAAACCAAAGCCAAGCAACACAACGGGGACAAAGGTCAAAAGCCCAGATCTTCACTTGCTTATTTCTAGCCTCATCTTGGATATTATGGTCTGAGGCTCCATGAGGAAAAAGTGAAAAACTCTCCCCTCTTTCACTTCTTCCATGGACTAAAAGAAAGCAGTCAGGGGTGCAGAATGTAGGCAACTAGAGTTCAGCTGAAGATTTAATCTCTCCTATGTTCCTGAGTGAATATTATTCTCCTGATAACCCTGCATGTACATGGTCACAGCTACCTTAAAGGGCACATCTTCCAAAGTTCAGAAGAACACAGTTTAGAGTGTCAAAGGCTGTTCCAGCATCTATTAAGTACTTGTCCTGAGTTTTTTGTTTCTGGTGACATCACCAAATATTTGCACATTGCCCCAATTGATGGTGTTGCCAAACCTTTCCACTAAATGACAGTTTCATGAAGGCCATGTTGCTTATTAGACGGTACTTACATAGCAGCATCCTTCCATATTGAAAGGGCTTACTTTCCAGATGCTTTCTCAACAAATTTGAAAGGTAGTTGCTCAGGTGACTGAGTGGGATTCTGTAAAGTCAGTGAATGACAGGAAGCCAATCCTTATCCATAAAGTTCCACTCCAAATTAGCAATACCCCACAAGAGTAGACAAGAATTGTTCTGGCTTTAGCTGGCAGATGTGCCCAGGTGGTACCTAATCTCTAGCCAGACCTGGCAAACCAAATGAATCCCGCCCCCCCTAAAATCACTGCGGGCTTGTTTTCATTGAAAGCTCTATGGCTGAGCAGAGAGATCGGGGAAATACAAATGCATTTGTGTGAAAGGCAGCGGTGACCTATGCCTGAGGGCCTCATACACACAATCAGTTAGGATCCTCATCTCCCAAGTGCCTTGAAATGGTTGGAAATTATGCAGGCTAAGCCATGTTGCTCCCTCATCAAAAACAGACTTGCACATTTTTCCCCCTGAGGTCACATGTTAGGTCACCCAACCCAAGGAACAATGCGCAAAGCCATCCAAAGTGTCGATTCACCCCATTTGTATGCGGTCCATGATGGACGGATGAGGAGAGACTAAATGAGACCCTTTTCTCAGACACTAACATAAGTTACAGTTCCACTTACACATCAAGCCTAAGTATAATATTAACATATACATGGATCCTGCATTTTTAGAAGAAGGGGGAAAAAAGGATTTCTAATAATATGCTACTGCATACAAAATTTATCCAAGTAAATAATTATTTTTAAACGTAAGATTTAGGCAGCTTTACTATTCCACATTATGCTAATGTTTGACAATTACTAAGTGTGGGTATCAGCCGGTGGGGTTTTTTTAAGTTTAATTTAAAGCAATTTGACACGGAAAGGTTATTACTTTAGTTGACAATAAAAGCTGTACTTTTAACATAAGTGTACAGTAGGCCCTGGGGTATGTGACTATTATCTTTTCTGCAATTATGTGGTGTTCTACATAAATGTTAAAAAAAAAAACTTAGAAATATCAAAAGTACTAACTTAGATACAATATGAAAGTTGAATAGAAAGAGAACAGAAAATCCGATTATTTTAGACACAACATGGGTTGAGGTTTCCTCCTAGAGGTTATATTCGGATTAGCACCAGCTGGCTTTGAATAAATTAATTCGAACTACATCTTAAAAACACACACTTAGCAACCAGAATATCGATTTTCTGAACATTCTGTCTTGAGATGCAGTTGTTCAACTGCACAAGCTAAATGCCATTAACAGTAAGAGCAAGTCTCTGAACCAATTAACCTATTTTCTGCAGTTGCTGTGCCACCAAAATAAAAAGAACATTTCTCAGATGGTATTTGTCATCCTAAGCTTTCCTATGTCCCCGAGAAAATAATTTATTGCCAGTAATTGGGTAATCTAAACGTTTTCTCTTCTCTTGAACTTTTAGCAAGATAGGACTTGAGCAAAACAACATAATAATATTTTGTTCTTAAAAAGACCCAAGGCAACCTAACACTAGCTCACCTCCTTTCACCTTTTTGCATTTATCTCTGAGGTGTTCAGATTTAACTAATGGGGGAAAGTCAAGGAAAAGAGGCTAATAGAAAAGAATTTCATCAATAGCTCCTGTCAATTTTTCATTATTATGGGATACTCCCTTCCTATAATAGGAAACCACTCAAGAAAAATAAGGCCAGCAAAGACAGGGACATTCACCCAGCCATCTGCTTAATAGGAATATTTAATCCATCAAACGAGACCCAAGGGGGACCCCGAGAGAGAGATGAGGCTGGAGAAAGCCGAGTTGTACACTCTGGCTATGAAGATTGACCCATGGGAGCAGAAGTTGTATGTGGACGAATATTTTTTAAATCCTGTGTATACTGTGGCTATTACTATTATTATTAACATTACATTTCTTGAGAACATCCCTCTTTATAAGCCCTGACATAAAGACTTTAAAAAAACATTGCCTTATTATCCCTTAAAATAACCCAGAGGGGTAGGTGCTATACTTACAAGTATTTTCCCTAGGACCATGCCAAGGTTCCATGCCAAGACCGTACTGGGAGTCCCACCCGCAAGTGTCTGCCTACAAAATGCCTGGCCTTAGGACAAAAATTCAGTTAGCATCAAAGGCTTTCTACACTTGAATCCTAACTTCATAATTTCCAAGCCAAATAACCTCACTGAAACTATTTCTCTGTGTGACTCAGTTTCCCCACTGGGGAAGTCGGGTATAACAATTGTTACCTATGTCATAAATTTGCAAGGATTATGTGTGCTGATGCATACAAAGCACTTAGAACCTGCCTCATAGTGGACATTCATTAATAAATGCTACTTTAGTATATTACTATTGCCTTTCAGCACATACCTATCAGCCTTCTTTAGTAAATGTCTTCTATTCTTCCCTGGGCACTTTGAGTGACAACCCACCACCCCCCCAAGACAAATGAGTCTTCCAGGAACAAGGGTGGATGGAATACTTGATACTGACAGGATATGTTTCCAAAGAATCCTCAATATAGTAAGCAGTTTGTTTTTTCAAGCATCCTCTTTTACTGCTAACCCAATTCAATCCAGGGGAGAAATCTTTTAATTTAGCAACTTCGATTTTAACTGTTTCTCAGTGACCCCAAGGATCTGCTCGTCATCTTACTGAGACACGAACTTGGATCACATCAGAGATTTGTGAGTGAAAATAAGTCACTTGCTAATGAAGGTGTCTAGTTACCTGCCCAACATCCATCTCCCAGTTCACCGTTATCAACAGTAACTTCATCTGAGACCCAAAGGGATCACTTCTATTTCCTTATCATCTCAACTTCATTGTAAAGGAAGAATCATTTGCCACGGAGATGTCTGCAGATTTGTGACTACAAGGGACAATTATAATACCTTAAATGGTTTGACATCCGTTCCATGAATATCCCTTTTGATATTCACATCAAAACTATTACAGAGATATTATTGCACACAGCTACAAAAAAGAAGAAACCAAGGCTCAGTAACTGAACCACAACAGCCCATCGGTACCAAGTACAGCTGCTATCTCACCCTCTCTACAGTCTCCCAAATTAAACAGAAACGAGCCTGGTCAATGTATATATGAGACTTTCTCTCATTTTAATCTGAACTACAAGCCTTACTTTCCAACCCTAGTTACTGTCTCACTTCCATTATGGATGCACCGTGGTGAACATCTGTTGTATTTGCCTTCCTCAGCCTTCTTGTAAATATCATCCCAGTTTTCCTTTGAAACTACCCTTTTTCCATTCTCAGCTCATGAGACTTAGTAGGACTAACCTATTTCCAGCTACAAGATTGGGTATGGGCACCAGGTTTGGTCAATCAGAGCACATAGATCCTGGCTGAAGAGCCTGCTGGTTCAAGGACTGGCATGCAACCCAAGCCTGACTATTATTCTATGTCCACTGGAAGCATCAGCAAAGAGAGGTTGTCTTTACCCTAGAGTTGCTTCAATTCTACACTCTAAGTCTACAACATGTGGAGATCTTCAGTGAAGAGAACCTACCTGCAAATAAAGCCAACACAGAGGAAAGCAGACCCAAAATAGGAAGAAAGCAAATTTTTCTATCAACATTTAAGTCCCTGGATTCAGCCATGCCTGAAGAATGCTATCCCCTTGACTTTTCAGTTATGTGAGCCAATAAAACCCCATGTTAATTTACACCCAAATGGGATGGGTTTCTTGGCCTTCTCCCTAATAGTATTCATGCATCCACACATGCCTGCATCTATGAGCAGGCTGCTGTCCTTCTGAGTTGTGACCTGCCTCAGTGCGTGTCTGATACAGACGTGAGGGTTTGGAGAAGTGACCTGCCCTTGGTTCTCTTTCCATCATTCCTGGTACATTTCTCTGAGTCCTCAGGCAGTGTGGATGATAAATAACAAAGATGATGCATTGTCCAGCCCACTCCATTTCTTAAATAGGAAAAAATCATCTTTCTCTTCTCTCCTGTGCTTGACTAAGTAGGGAAACAACTCAGGTGTCATCTCTGCTAATGAGATGTCAGTAGGCTCCATGTAGAAGGGAGCCTAGTCCACAAGACTATTGAGGCAATAAAGTTGCTTCATTTCAAATTTGGGGTCTATTTTATGCCTATGTATACATACAGAGAAAAAAGTTTGAGGTTGGGACCCCTAGGATAGAAAGAATATGATTCCAAATCTCACCGCACTGGCTGCTTCTCCTATAACTTCATTTGCATCTAATGAGAAACTTTCTAAGATGATTTTCCATCAGATTAAATAAACTAATGAGTTGGGAAGTGGTCACCCTGGAAGACAACTTATGGTCCAAAGTCAAGGTCAGAGGCTGGGAAGCTGGGCTTGGCCAACTTGGTGGGTACTAGCCTTTCACCAGTGGCCACTGGAACATTTCTGAGAAATAGGACATGGCAGAGATTCAAGCAAGAGGAGAACTTCAATGTAACAAACCCTAAGAGTCCTCTAGGAGAAAAGCAAAGGCCAATTCAAGATGGCCTGAAACTTAGAGATGGAATCTTTCAGGCTCAGAGAAAGCAGCTCTGTGTTGTATCAACTTCTCAGTCAGATAGCCATGGGCTTGAATTCTGGCCTGAGCCACGAGCTCTGCAACCTTGGAAAAGTTACTTTACCTTTTCTAAGCCTCTTTTTTTCCCCCTCAACGAAATGGGAGGCCTTGTGGGACTGTCATGAGCATTAAATGAATGAGCAAGCCCCCTGCATGTAGGAAACACTGAGGATACTGCTTTGCATATGGGAAGTGCTCAATAAACCTGAACTCTGCTATCAGAACTAATCATAGTCACCACAAGGGATTGGAAATATATGGAAAGATTTCTTAAAGAAGGACATTTGAAAGAATTCAAGAACATTATAGCATAGGACTTGGGGACCTGAATTCACCGAATTGTAAGAAGCTATTTCCAGAAAGGACAAAAAGTCTCACCAGAACTGGCAGAACTTCAACCCAAACCTACTATGGGGTGGAAGTCTGGGCTTCTTGCTCTAACATCCAACCCAGACAGGGATGAATGTGGCAAAAGAAACTAGGGCAGGGTGCCCAGTAAGCTTTACCACTCAAGCCAATAGGTAGCGAGACCCCAACTATTGTTTGGATAAGATTCTGGGCAGGACAAGCTTAGTTCCCTGTCTTTGTATTTATTTTCTTTCACTTTAGTTTCTGAGTAAGAGATCCTTTTGAAAACACTCAAATTTGCTTTGGGTGAAAAAAGGAAAAAAGAATTTTTCAAACTTGAGACATAAGATAAGGGGGAGTGGGGCACCCACAGAGGACAGCCATGAGTCCACAAAATAGAGGTGTCACGTGTAACTGTAGCATCTGGAGATATGAGGAGGGAAGGAAAGCCATGGTTCCTGAGCCAGTTTCCCAAAGGGATTATCTTTGTCAGTACCAGAGTTTGCTTCCTTCCATGTTTTTCTTAACAGACTGAACTTTTGTTGAAATGGCCAGCCATATCACATAAGAATTTCTTGGAAAGTTTCTGGAAATAATACAGCTGCCACAAAGAAACCTCTTACTTGAAAAGGGATGCTTTTAAGAACCCCAGAGTCAATTCTTAGGCATTCGTAAGCAAATCAGAGCTCTTAATATTGTTTTCTTCCTTAAGTCTAAACAGAAAGCCTGGAGCCATAGACTGTCTTTGTGCTTTTACAAGGTGATTGGATTATGACTTTTTAAAGGACTATCCCAGTCTAATATACGAGAACTTGTCCAACTGCTGTGCCTCTCATATTAGTTGTTCCCTTATCTGGAAGAACTAGACCATAAAATTGATAGTAACTGCACTATGACTTTGGAAGCTGTTGATATGACATAACTCTTTGGGCTTAAATTGGGTCCATTAAAAATGGTTATGATGTGATGCTTGTTAAAATATTAACAATGATCACTTCACTCTTGAAAATTAAGAAGAAATATGGAATTTACTTAGAAAATTTAGGAGAGGCTAGAATTGGGTAAAGGGAAGATTGATCTCTTTCAATATATCAGGAAGAGGTCCCCAAGAGTGAACCGAATGTAAACTCTGTAGTAGAAAATTCAATCAAGTTAGGAAACTAATCTAAATCAAGTTAGCACCACTGACCATCCTAAAATGGAGGGAATGTAACAGAAGAAGGAGGCCTTGAAATTTACAAATGCTCAAGCCTCACTGGACTGTTTCCGCTACATTTGTCTCATATCCTGAGTGGCAATAAAATATCTTGGTGGGCTTCCCTGGTTGCACAGTGGTTAAGAATCCACCTGCCAATGCAGGGGACACAGGTTCAAGCCCTGGTCCAGGAAGGGGAAGATCCCACGTGCCGCAAAGCAACTAAGCTCGTGCGCCTGTGCTACTGAGCACAACTACTGAGCCTGTGCTCTAGAGCCTGCGAGCCACAACTACAGAGCCCACATGCCACAACTACTGAAGCCCGTGTGCCTAGAGCCCGTGCTCTGCAACAAGAGAAGCCACTGCAATGAGAAGCCCACGCACCACAATGAAGAAGAGCCCCCGCTTGCTGCAACTAGAGAGAGCCCATGCACAGCAATGAAGACCCAATGCAGTCAAAAATAAAAATAAATAAATTTTTAAAAATAAAATAAAATATCTTGGTTATCAATCAAGTCATTATGAAAGTGATGGGAAATCAGGCTCCCTGACTTCAGACTCTACTACAAAGCTACAGTCATCAAAACAGTATGGTACTGGCACAAGAACAGATATATAGATCAATGGAAGAGGATAGAAAGCTCAGAGATAAACCCACGCACACATGGTCATCTTATCTTTGATAAAGAAGGCAAGAATATACAATGGAGAAAAGACAGCCTCTTCAATAAGTGGTGCTGGGAAAACTGGACAGCTACATGTAAAAGAATGAAATTAGAACACTCCCTAACACCATACACAAAAATAAACTCCAAATGCATTAAACACTTACATGTAAGCCCAGACACTATCAAACTCTTAGAGGAAAACAGGCACAACACTCTATGACATTAATCACAGCAAGATCCTTTTTGACCCACCTCCCAGAGAAATGGAAATAAGAACAAAAAAACAAATGGGACCTAATGAAACTTAAAAGCTTTTGCACAGCAAAGGAAACCATAAACAAGACGAAAAGACAATCTTCAGAATGGGAGAAAATATTTGCAAATGAAGCAACTGACAAAAGATTAATCTCCAAAACATACAAGCAGCTCATGCAGCTCAATATCAAAAAAACAAACAACCCAATCCAAAAATGGGCAGAAGACCTAAACAGACATTTCTCCAAAGAAGATATACAGATTGCCAACAAACACATGAAAGAATGTTCAACATCATTAATGATTTGCAGAAATGCAAATCAAAACTACAATGAGGTATCATCTCACACCAGTCAGAATGGCCATCATCAAAAAATCTACAAACAATAAATGCTGGGGAGGATGTGGAGAAAAGGGAACCCTCTTGCACTGTTGGTGGGAATGTAAATTGATACAGCCACTATGGAAAACAGTGTGGAGGTTCCTTAGAAAACTAAAAATAGAGCTACCATATGATCCAGCAATCCCACTACTGGGCATATACCCTAAGAAAATGGTAATTCAAAAAGAGTCATATACCACAATGTTCATTGCAGCTCTGTTTACAATAGCCAGGACATGGAAGCAACCTAAGTGTCCATCGACAAATGAATGGATAAAGAAGATGTGGCACATATATACAATGGAATATTACTCAGCCATAAAAAGAAATGAAATTGGGTTATTTGTAGTGAAGTAGATGTACCTAGAGTCTGTCATACAGAGTGAAGTAAGTCAGAAAGAGAAAAACAAATACCGTATGCTAACACATATATATGGAATCTAAAAAAAAAAAAATGGTCATGAAGAACCTAGGGGCAGGATGGGAATAAAGATGCAGACCTACTAGAGAATGGACTTGAGGACACGGGGAGGGGGAAGGGTAAGCTGGGACGAAGTGAGAGTGACATGGACATATATACACTACCAAACGTAAAATAGATAGCTAGTGGGAAGCAGCCGCATAGCACAGGGAGATCAGCTCAGTGCTTTGTGAACACCTAGAAGGGTGGGATAAGGAGGGTGGGAGGGAGGGAGACGCAAGAGGGAAGAGATATAGGGATATATGTATATGTATAGCTGATTCACTAAGTTATAAAGCAGAAACTAACACAACATTGTAAAGCAATTATACTCCAATAAAGAAGTTAAAAAAAAAAAGAAAGTGATGGGAAAATAGGAACCCAAGAAATAGTTCTACATGGCTCTTTAAGAAGTCAGCCCTTACCAACAAGAAGGTCATTAAGCAGATAAACTATTAGGTGTTTCTTGCTATCAAAACATTTTTTGGGGACTTCCCGGCAGTCGAGTGGTTAGGACTCCACCTTTCAGTGCAGGGGGCATGGGTTCGATCCCTGGTCGGGGAACGAGGATCCCACATGCCCTGGGGTGTGGCCAAAAAAAAATTTTAATAAATAAAATTTCACATCTCTATAAATAAATAAATACATTAAAAGAAAACATTTTTGAATTAGGAAGTTCGGTGAAAATGTGGTCGTTCATTCTGAATATAAGTAATTTCAGACCAGCACATAGTTGTACACAGTACTCACTCCACAGTTTGATTTGAGAGGCCTGTGAAGCCTTCCACCTCCAAAATATGATCTCTTGATCTCTCTCTCTTTTTTTTTTAAGATATGGTAACTAACCCCCTTCCTTATCCCCTCACTAACCCCTCCACAAACATCACCCACCCATTTTTGAGGTAAGAAATCTTATTTTCAAGAATGTACTATTACAATGCACACATTTTGTCCAGGGGGATTAATTTGTAACCCACTGCTATAGATTCCTTAGTTTATCAGTTGAATTTGTTGCTAACTCTACTATGGTTCAATTTCTATCTGTAAATTAGGGAATAATAATGGTATTTACCTATTAGAATTGCTTGCAAATTAAATAATTCATGCAATGGGTCTGGAACTCAGTAAGCTCTCAACAGATGTTGGCTCACTTTGTAATTGTCGGTATTGTTTGTAAGTGATAAGCTGAAAGTCTCATGGTTATGACTACAGAACTGAAAAATATAGAAGTAACAGGGAAGGAAAGTTCTGTCAGGCAGAGAGCAGCCTAGTTAAACCACACAGCACAGGGGACCAGAGGATCAGAGGAAGTGGGGACAGGCATGAAGGCAGGGGTTCTTATACCCTTTTCTGTTCCTCTACTTCTGAACAAATCTCCAATCCCAGTATATCCTCTGAGAAAGTGAGAAGGAAAATAATCTCTTCAAATTTCATTAAATGGTTCAGAGGCCACTTTTTTTTCGCTTCTAAGGAGAACAAGGCTGCATGATTTAAATGCTCCTAATGAAAGATTTTCTCAGCTCTGTTAATTAGTGTCAATTGCAATGGTGGTTTCTGTTTCAAATCCATTCTTGTTCACCACTTTACCCTTACATGATGCTACAAAAGGCTGCAGCAGGCAAGAGGTAACCCCTACTGAACAATCTCCAGGCAAAATGGTTGGGATGAATTCCTGAGGGCCCCAGTGAGGTTTGTTTATTAATTTCATAGTGAAGAACAAGACAAAAAAGTGAGAGCAAGTATGTAATGAACAACCGGACGCAGCTGTCAAGGTGGAAAGGTGTGATGGGGAATAGAAATGTGTTGAAAGTGCATGTACTGGGATATCTCATAGCAAATACCAAGGTCTGTGGTTAGGATTCCAGTTATGCCTGGATGATTGAAAAGGCTACCAGTAGGAAAAACACCTAGGTAAGCATCATTCATCTCCACTCATTCATTCATTCATTCAACCCATATTTATAGAGCTCCTACTTAGGATGCAGTTCACAATTTTACTGGGAAGACAGACATCCAAATGAATCATACAAAAGAATAGATGGATGGATGGATAATAGGTAGGTAGATAGTTAATGGTACTGGGTGATAAATACAAGAAGGTTAACTAAAGATGAGATGACAGTTCACTGTAAAGGGACTGATTTACTCTTCAGGAAAGGGAAGTTACGTTCTAAAATGACATGCATAATTCAGACCAGAGGGATATGTAGCAGTGAGCCAGGGAAAGGGTTAGGGGGAAAAGGCAGCAAGAAAAGTAAGAGTCTCCACTGTGCTGAAGCAGACCTCGTCCTTCATCCCCTCAACACCAAGAAGCAGTCAAGGAAACCCAGCACTGGAAGGAAGGCAGCTTATAACAGAAGATCCTGATCCTGTCTTTGGAGGTTGGGCATGGCGAGATTTGATGACTATAAGGTGGGATGAGGTGGGACAGGACAACGTCAGCCCTCCTCTCAGCGGCGAGGAGTCATGGCTGTAGGAGATGTAAAATCTGTGGATGAGAACGACCTGCTAGAGTTTTCGTTTTAGCTTAAACAAGAAGATAAATGACCCGCAACACTTGCTGTAAAGACAGGGAGCTGACATGTTAACTTTAAGCTTCAGAGTAATGATATCCCTTCAAAAGTATTTATATTACACTCACATGTGGCTTTGGAATGAAAACCAAATGGCAAGCAATAAAACTCTTCTAAGACAACCCATTCTGGCAAATAACTGGAATCCTGAGCTCTTTAGTAAAAGCGAATGCTGCTTCTTCCAGTTAAGTCGTGTGCCCCTGATTGGTTTCATAGACCAACAAAGGCCTTCAGAGTCCTAGACTTGCCAATGGGCAAGGGGATGGCAATGAAAATTATTCCAGCTTCCTTAACTGGACGCTCACTCAGCCAGCTGCTTTACAAATCAAGAGTTAGTAACTAAACATACAGACCCTAGAGCCGCAACGTCTGGAGTTGAATTTTAGCTCCAACATTTGACAGCCAATGTGATCTTGAGCAAGTGACCTAACCTTTTTAGCCTCCGTTTCTACATCTGAGAAATGGAGACAGCAACAGCACCTACCTCACAGGGATGTGAGGAAGATTAAATGATATACATCAAAATCAATACGTGGGAGACGCTGGAGCACAGTTTGCCATTAGGAGGGTGATTACTAATCCTCCCCACAGCCCAGACAGAGACCTATTTAACAAATTAGGTTCAGAGAAAATAAGAAAGACGCCACAAACATACAGCTAAGTAAGGGGCAGGGCTGAGAGTCAAACATAGGTTTGCATTGGTCCACGTTTTTCCCACTGGCTATACTATGTTCCCTATAAGCAACGGCAATGAGTACATATGAAGAAAAGGACCAGAAACCAAGGTGGTACAAGCACCATTTTCTGAAGGAGACAGGTTGAGAATGTACTAGCAATGATTCCCCGTCCAAAGCACCCTTCCCACCCATTTGTAGCCCAAGTCCTGTTTATCCTCAAACAGAGGGAATATAGCAAAGGAAGGATGCCTTGAAACTTACAAATGCTCAAGCCTCATTGCACTGTTTCCTCTACATTTGTGTCACATCCTGAGTGGCAATAAAGTATCTTGGTTATCAGTCAAGTCATTAAGAAAATGATGGAAAAGTAAGAACACAAGAAGTCCTGCATGGTTTTATAGGAAGTCCGCCCTTAACAACAAGAAGGTCATTAAGCAGATAAACTGTTAGATGTTCCCTGCTATCGAAACATTTTTTAAATTAGGAAGTTTAGTGAGAGTGTGGTCATTCCTTCTGAATATAAGTAATTGCAGACCAGCACATAGTTGAAAGCGATACACACTCCATGGTCTGATGTGAGAGGCCTGTGAAGCCATTCCACCTCCAAAATATGACCTCTGGCCCTGTTTATCCTGTTACCAGTTTAAAGGTCATTTTTGCAGAGATGCTCCCTACCTACTGCCCTGTGCCTCTGGCCTAGCTTAGCTCCTTCTGGTGAATGCTCTTCTTTTTTTTTTTTCTGGTGAATGCTCTTAAGACACTAGAGCTTTCCTTACTAATAGCCATCAGAACTACGTTGAAATACTTGTGATGTAATTATTTGTTTCGACTCCATTTCTTCCAGGAGAATGTAAGTTTCATGAGACAGGATGAGTCACCTTAGCTAGCCTTAGATCCAATGCCTGACATAAAATAGGAACTCAATAAGTACCTGACACATGAGTGGACTTTTGGTCCAAGAAAAATGTTGCCAGATACTGGGGCACAACATATTTGCAATAACATAATGAACTTGTTAGCACTGGAAGGAAAAATCACCATAAAGTCAAAAGTTAAATCACTAATTTTTTCCAATATCAAAATAAGGTCACATGAATTATTTACTAAACATGACTTTGCTATTAGGTGAAGAAGGAATCAGAAGGTTTGTGTGTATTTCAGTGAGCGATATTTATTTTGATACTGTTTTATAAATACCAAACTAGTCAACCAATAGATTGAGGCTGTCTGCCCAGAGAGTTAAGTTACCTCAGTTATCTGGAAAGAGTACAAGGGTCTCCATGTTTAGATTTTGGAGTCTTGAATTCTAATTTAATTCTCAGTGCATCTATAACAATGGGTAATAGATTGAGCATTTTTAAATTAAATCTTAAGCAGGTGCTCATAACATTAACAGATAGAAGCAGCACTGCTCTCATTTAAGCCAGAGCGGGTCTCCTAAGATACACCTGTCTTGTCCACTAGATGCTCTGCAAACAATACAACTATGCAGCCTTTGAGCATGGCTCTTAGGAACCCTCCAGGGTTCCAAGGAACTCAGTTTGAAAATACAGCCAACACTAGCAGAGATTTGACTGATACCTTCAATGCCAGTTACCTGCTCCTGTGCTGAGATTACAGTCAAACGAGGCTCTCACAGCATTACACACAGCAAAGCAACTCTGAGGTGGACTCATCTCTGAGTCAATCCATAAAGCCATGTGAGTGTCACACTGATCACTGTAGCTATAATCCCTACCTTAAATACATTCTTCTCCTCACTATTTGAATATACCCAGAGAAAAAGATTTGTAGTATACTGCATTTAATCTTAATAAATAAAGTAAAATCTATTTTCAATTTTAGACGTGGCATGGTTTCTATATTTTTCACCTAAGAACTAATTTCAGGGAAAAAGACCCATGAATATACATTTGCACTTTGTAGAAAAGTACAAGATTTATCCAGCTCAAATAAGAAAAGCTCCTGGCCTCATGGAAAACAGGCTGGTAAATTTCTTCAAGCGACTTCATTCATTCACTCACTCTAATAATTTTCTTTTTTTTATTGAAGTCTAATTGACTTAAAATATATTAGTTTCAGGTGTACAACATATTGATTCAATATTTTTATACATTATGAAACGATCACCATGATAAGTCTAGTTACCATCCGTCACCATACAAAGTTATTACAATATTATTGACTATATTCTATGCTGTACTGACTCATTTCTATCTTGTGATTCTTTTTTCCCCTTTAACTTTACGACAGAAGATATTTTCACGTATAAACGCTTTGTAAACAATATTAAAAAATATTTTTAAAGTTTATTTGTTGTGATTGTTTATGAGATATTTCTCTCTCTATATATATATATATATATATTTTTTGCAGTACGCGCGCCTCTCGCTGTTGTGGCCTCTCCTGTTGCGGAGCACAGGCTCCGGATGCACAGGCTCAGCGGCCATGGCTCACGGACCCAGCCACTCCGCGGCATGTGGGATCTTGCTGGACCGGGGCACGAACCCGCATCCCATGCATCGGCAGGCGGACTGTCAACCACTGCGCCACCAGGGAAGCCCCCAGTGACTTATTTTATAACTGGAAGTTTGTACTTCTTGATCCCCTTCACCTGTTTCACCCATCTCCCACCCTAAAAATACTTCTTGAGCCTGCACTATGCCACTGTAGCCTTGGAAAGTCTCCACACCTCATTTGTTCCATCAATCGCGTCCACATATATTCATTGTGTGACTGCCACATGCCAACAGCCTGCCTTCATGGAACTCAGAGTCCTGCCAGTGAGAAAGATTCTTTTCAGTAAAAAAATCAACTAGAAAATTATAAGTAGTGATGAGACTATGAATAAATGAAACAGAGTGCTGAGATCGATCATGACACTCTACATATTAAATATAGCTAAAACATTCTTGGAGCCCTACCGATCTAGCAACTGAAACCTATTGAAAGTATAAGAAACAACTTTTGGGCTTCCCTGGTGGCGCAGTGGTTGAGAGTCCGCCTGCCGATGCAGGGGACACGGGTTCGTGTACCGCAAAAAAAAAAAGAAACAACTTTCATAGGCAATGCCAACAACCTATATTCAAACAGCCCCTCTGTGAGCTCTAGGTGATTCTTAGATTTCAGTGCTTGGTAAGAAGCACAAGAACTTCATTTCTAAAGTCAG
The DNA here is from genome assembly GCF_000442215.2 of Lipotes vexillifer. NCBI lineage: Eukaryota > Metazoa > Chordata > Mammalia > Artiodactyla > Lipotidae > Lipotes > Lipotes vexillifer. The sequence goes on along the minus strand of NW_006772616.1, from coordinate 1,335,001 downwards.
CTATTTTTTTTAAACTGCTGTTCAGGATAATTTTTGCACTATCATTATATCAGTTTTCTCACATCTATCCATCTATTCAAGTAAGTTATCACATAGATAACAAGTTCTAGAACAGAGACAGTGAAAAGGAAAAGAAAAATTCCTTTGGCAGAAAAGAACAATGGAGTCAAGGAATTGGAAAATTGTGTAATTTAATTTGGAGTGAGGACACAGGATTTAGAAAGCTCCAACTAGTAATGGTGTTATAGATAAAACTGTTCTTGGGGAGATAAAAGTGCCATTTAGATACGGAAAGAGAAGCAAAGGAAGCATTTCAGATGGGGAGAAGAATGTATATAAACAAAAGTTGCATAATCTATCTTTCCATCTATGTGTTTGTCCAGCCACCCATTATGGTTCCAGTCGCCATTCTAAGTGCTTTCCATACCTCATCTCATTTAGTCCTTAAAACATAATAGGTAATAAAAAATTCATTATTACTCCCATTTGTTTTAGATTGTGTTTTCTTATACATAGAGCCTGAAGTAGGAATTCAGGTGCATGTGACTTACTGGGACAAGCAGGACCCAGGCAGGGTGAGGAAAGTGAGGCATCTTTAAACACAATTTTAGGAGGCACTCCTTCTCAGGGTTGTGCAACGTGCATGACCTGGCCAGTGAACATCTCCTTAAACTCTGCCCTCTAGATGCTCCACTCTCCTCACCCTAGTCTGAACCCTTGGGCGAGCGCTTTAGAACAAACTTGTAATGAAAGGGGTTAGGCAGGAGAGTGAAGGTGAGAGAGCAGTTGAAGAATGTGGTCCGAGGAGAAGTCTAGCCATGGGCTGACCCACAGTAGGAGTGGCCTGGCGCCTAAGCGGCCCCACAGAATGGTGCACGGGAGCTGGCCTTCTGTACCCGCTGTATCAACAGGGCATTGACGGCCCCTGGGGAGGGCAAAGGTATAAGATGTTAGCTGCAGCAGCTGGGGGCTGGGTGCAGTGGTAGTTAATGAGAATCTGCACGGGTTAAATTGCATCTAGTACATCATTTTGAATAAGCAGAATCTAATACTTACAGAGGCAGCAAACCTTTAATTGCTGGTCTTCACGGAAGCCCTGATGTATAGCATTTGCCAACTGTCCTGGTGTAAATCCTCCCACCAAGGCTGATTTCAAGCTACCAACACAATCTGTGAATGTGGAGCTGGCAAGACGTGTGGCCAGTCTCCAGCAACAATGCATGGGGCTCAGGCAGTTTAGTGGTCAGAGGAGAACCAGAATTTGATCTCAGGTTGCCTGACACATCAAGGCATATCCACAGTGCCAGAGAGCATGAGGCAGCAAACTCTGCCTGTCAAGAGCCAGGTAGGAAATATATTCTGCTTTGTGGTCTCTGTCACAATGAGTCAATTCTGCTGCTGTGTGAAAGCAGTCACAGGCGATACATAAGAAGGATATGGCTTTGTTCCAATAAAATTTTATTTACAAAAACAGGCAGTGGGTCGTGTTGAGTCCATGGGTTGTATTTTGCCAACATCAGCTGCAGATGTTATTTAGTATTTTTATATTAAGTCACATCTGCTATTTACTTACTGAGCAGGTCCAACACTAAAGTGATGGAAGAGAGGCACCTAGAACACAAAATTTGCCTCACCCTAGGTCTGGTCCTGTTGTTGACCCACCTGAACCAGATTTACCGGTGTATTGATCAGGGCTCATTTGTTCAAATCTGAATCACTTTAGCAGGAGAGGATATAACACAGGGAATTAAGAGCTTGCAAAATTGTTGGAAGGGCTAAGGAAGCAGGTGAAGCAAGGCAAGCAGCCAACCAGGCAAGCTTCTGCATCTGCCTCCCTCAAGAACGTGGGCAATCAGGAGGCTGCCCATGGAACTGCTGAGTTCAAAGACACAGTCACACAAGCATGGTCCAGGATCAAGGCCACCACCACTGCCATTCAACCCCCAGGGAGTTAGTGAAGGGCACTAGGGCACTGCTGCAAACAAAGCCAACGTCTACAGGCTCACGCCTGCCAGCAACAACAGCTGAAGTCACAGGAAAGCGCCCCCGCCTTGCTTCCATCTTCCCAATGCCAGCTGCATGCACCTCTGGGGACCTAATTTTCTTCCAGAACCCTAGCTGCAAGAGAGTCAGAGAACCGTAGATGTTAGCTACTCAACTGATGACACTAGAAGAGAGATGAAACCAATGCTGAGTGACACTTGACTGCATTCACTATAGTAGGCCTCCTGGCAAAGGCTTTATTTTCTGAGAACTTAAGGGTGCCTGTCCAACAAGCAAAAGACTTCCCTGGGACAAAGCTGGTTCCAATCAGAAGTTCCTGCTGGTAAAGGAAACACCATTCGGGCCCCCCCACACACACACCCCTAGAGTGTATGGTGGCACTGGTGGTAGGGATCAGAAATCTCTAGCTGAGGGATAGAGGGTAAGAGTACAAGATACAAGAGCAGATTTGCTTCAGGCATAAGGAACTGGGTCAAGGAATGCCAGGCATGGTAGTGGTCAGAGGTAGTGAACTTAGGAGCCCTATAGGATAAGAGAAGGCTGGCAGTTGCTAAGGGGTGAATGCAAAGGGAAAGCTGAGGAAATGCCCTACACAGGTCATTTGCCTTAAGGGAACCATCTCTTTGTGACTGCCATATGGGGTGCAGTTATGTAATACTAAGCATGTTATAAATACACCATGCTCTACCAACTGCGATTCGTCATCATTTCCATGAAAAAAGAAAATTTATAAGTCAATACAGTGGAGCTATTTCCTTTAAAAATGCTTTGCGTTACGATATATGACATATACAAACGTATGTTCCATAGGTGTGATTATGGATTAAAAGAACGAAATACTCTCGAATCTGCCACGTAACTTAAGAATTTTACAGCTGAAGCTGCCTGTGTATTTTCCGATATTTCTGCCTCATTCTCTTTCATCATCCCAAAGTTTATAATTTTTATTCCCTTGCTTTAAAAAATATAGCTGATCACATATGCCTGCAGTCTGAAATTATTTCAAGTCTGCACACCTCAAGTTATTTCTAAGTGATAGAAATTAATACTATTGCTAACGAACGTTTGTCAAAGCCTATTTATCAGAATTAGAAAATGAACAGAAGTCTTGGGTGTTTCCAAAAAGGATGGAAAAAAGAAAGGCAGATATCTTCCATGAATGCTCAATTCACCTTGTAATTTGACCAAGTTTTCATTTTAAAAAAACAGTTTAATCATAAAATGCTTTTAGACATGCCAGCCAGCTAAAACAGTGCCTAATTTCAACTGTTTTTCACAACGGTGAGCAAGTCGCAGACTTAATGAAATTAAGCTTCCTTCTTTGTGAAGAGCTGTAACGTACAAAATGCTGCCTTAAGTGCGTGGCCCTGCTGGTTTCCAGGACTGGAGCCATCACTGATTTGTCACACGGTCCTCTTAACAACATATTTGTATTTTGCAAAATGTATAATTTTTTGTAGCCCCTGAACAAATATATTTACATAACTGTGTCTAACGAGAAATTACATTTAACTTCTCAGAAATGACAATAACTAAAACCTGAACTGCCAATTCCACTTCATTAGTGTGGTAGAAATGCATTCCAAATGTTAATAAAAATTCCAACATGCTGATAAATTAGAGCTTCTAAGGAGCATGTGACACCTTGGTTAATATATTCAACCTCAATTATATTTCTCTTCAGCACCCTGTTATCTGGAACCTTTGCTGGCAATCAGAGGTGCTGTTTTTCAGCGGCCAATTTTCTAGATAATGTAGCTTATCAACACTGTGGGTAAACTTGCCAATGGAATCAGGCTGCACTGAACCACACACACGCTAATTGCATCCCTTTTTTATGCATATTTACAGACTGTCACTTCAAAGAAATCAGTGGCCCATTGAGGCACCCAGTTAGCTGGAAGAATTGCCTCTTGCAAATGAAAATTAGCAAACAAGCTAGTGATAAATATGAAATGAACAAAGTATAAAAATACTGTTTTGTTCCGAAACTTCCTTGTCATCCCAATTTATACTCGCAAATAGAAGGAGTTTGGAACCTAGGATGTGCCTTTTGTTTCAAACGAAGACAGAATTCTTCCTTAAACCCACTAACTAGGTAAAAGCCTATTAGCTTTTCCCTCTTCTCCCACGCTATCCCCACCCCAAATTTCTACTCTCATAAACAGGTTATTAAATCCCGTATTAGATTCGGTTTGGAGTTTGAATAGACAAATGACATGTTAAGACTTCAGAAACAATTAACCCTGGGAACTTAATTAAGTTCCTCTGACTTTAAGGAAGCACATTTCAAAATAATGTTTCTAAACTCTCTCAATTTGTTCAAGAATAGCAATGCTTTCCTTCTCTCAAGTCTTCCTAAGTTCAACAGCAGAAAGCTTTGGCTGGCTATATATGGATAAAGGTTATGGTGTCATGAGCCTGCTGTAATTTGACTAACTCAGAGCGAGTATAAAAAAAGACAGGTACCAAAAAATAACAATAATTAAAAAAAAAATTTTCCAAAAGCCCCAAACACTGGCCATATATAAAAGAGAAAACGATCTTATAATTATGTCCTGGGAACTGCACACACACAAAAATACTGAGACCTGGGCTGTGTGTTTGTCTGAAATCCTTTCCCTTGCTTTTTACAATAACATTTTGAAATCTTTCACCACGAGGACAATGTTTTGAAGGCAATATTAGGTTTTGGAAAACATGTCATTTTAATATAAGCAGGTCATTTTAATATAAGTTAAAATAAACCACATACCAATTAAACTATAAATACTTTTAAAGGTCTTGCGCCAGAGTGAGCAATTTAGAGTGGCAAAACTCAACAAATAAATGGCACTTAAAGTCTTAGCTTACAGCTCAGGTTCAATGCTACTTTATTTGGTTTGGAGAACCGAGCATCACGCCTGCTGTATTTCACAGTTTCAACAGACTCCTAAATTCCTCGTCACTAACATTAGATATACAATGTCATTTGAGAGTTTTTTTTCTTTTTAAGAGCACAAGCAATAACATAAATATTGATACAAACAGCGGGGGAAACACTGCTATTTTAAGAAACACACTACACCTACATCCCTACTGTTCCTTTCTTACATGAGAAAACAGGGTCCTTTAGTAAATTAGTGCTCATCTGTGTGCACTAATTTAGACAATTATTTTATATCACTTTCCAAACTGACATACCATGGTGTGTTTATATGTCTGTCTCCCTGCCCAGACTGGGAACTCCTGGAAGACATGAATCTAGTTTTGTGCAAAGATGAATAAAGCAGAGACCCCACCATTGAGGAGTTCAAGGTGTATGGGGGGCAGGGAAAGACACTTACTTATGCAGCTATCCAGTAGGAGGGAGAGGAACAAAGTGCTATGAGATCCTAAGATAAGACCTGTTGGTTCTGCCCAGAGGTCTGGGGAAAAAAAATCACACAATCGATGACATTAGAATCAGATCTTAAGAGATAAGTAACACTTCAATCCGGCAGGGAAGGGCATTTCAGGCGCATTGAACCACACAGGCAAAACAGAAGGCTGAAAGGTAAATGGACGAGTTATGGGAGAGATTTTTGGTGATGCTAAATCTTAGGCTGGGGGAGGGGGAGGTGGGCAGGAGCATCCACAGTATACACAGAGAGAAAGACCTGAATTCTGTGTATGGCTACGTCACCTTTACCTTTCATATCTTTTTGCTGGGGGAAGACAAAACGTGGGGAAGGCTATGTGAGCACTTGCGAAAGAGAAAAATTCTCATGAAGACTGACCAAAAGACACCCTGACTTTTAAAAATGTGTAACAATTTTCATTCTTAAAGTTCACCTGCAGTGCTATCAAATTATATAAATACATATTCACCCAGCACCTTTACAGGGTCTGTCTATAATACAGTAACACTTATTTCACAAGACACAAGAAGATCTTATCCTATTCCTCTATATGGACACACTGAAGAATATGTCTCAATCACTCTTGATTCAAATATTAATAAATTTCCCTGTCTCTTAAAGGGGCTAATTGAAATTTGGCTCAATCTTTCGTCTTCAGAACGTCTGGAGGAAAAGACAGCAATCCCGTCTAATCTGGCAGAGCCTTTAAGGGTTTATCCAAAAACCTACTTTATTGAAGATGGTTTTGAACTTTAACATTCCGAAAACCTGCTTTTGTGAATGGGCAAAAAAACCTAACAAAAGGAATTACATAATATCAAAGCTAGTTGGTTGGTTTCAGAGAAAATTTTTCGATTGATTAATACATCATTCACTATTAGCTATTTTATAATATAGACACTGCTCCTAGAACATAAAAGGCAAAATAATAATAAAATAGCAGCAGCTTTCAATTTTAGCCCACTCACTGTCTGTCAGGAACTGAGCCAGTGACTTTACTTACAGTATGCCATCTAATCTCTAGAACATTCCCTTGAAGGAAGTATCTTCAGCCCTGTGTTTTATAAAAGAAGATACTGAGGCCATTTCTGTTGGACAAGGCTGCGAACTAGTTAACGGCAGAGCCAGGATTCCAATCTAGGTCACAGCCTTCCAAGCCTGGGGTGGTAACCACTGTAAGATGCGGCCTCTTTCTAAATAATGTGAGATCGTTTCTCTTTTTCAACTTGAGCTTTGGCTACATTGTTTGGGGCGGCAAAAAAAGAGCTCGAGCAGGTAGGAGAAGAACAAAGAGGGAACAGAAAGAGGGAGAAGAGAGAAGGAGAAACAGGGCAGGGAGGAAAAGAGAGGGCGGGAGGGGATGGAAGCAAAGCCAGTGAAAGCAAGAACCTCATTTTTCAGGATGCTCCCGTAACACTCACGACTCCCCATTCTCCACACTTTTTTTTTTAATTGAAGTAAAACTGATTTAAAATATGGTGTTACTTTCAGGTGTACAGCCAAGTGATCTGGTTACATACACAACTATTTTTTCAGATTACTTCCCATTATAGGCTATTACAAGATACTGAATATTGTTCACCGTGTTGTACAGTAAATCCTTGCCCATTCTTCACACTTGCTTACTACTTTTTACCCTGGTCCATCTCTCTGGTAGAATATAAGCTCCATGAGGGCAGGAACTGTATCTGTCTTGGCTGGTATCCCCTACGACTAGCACAAAACCAGCAAAGAGTGGGCACTCACTAAATGAAAAAATAAAATAGATTTTATTTCCTTCCCTTCATGGTTTGAATATTTCACTTGTCAACTAGCTGTTTTCTTGTTCTCTATAGCCTCAAAAAGAAATGTATCAATACCTAAGACTACAAGGACAGAACAATTCCATTCTGTTGTACCCGCACATTTGCGATCACAAATTATTTAGGTCTAAAGAGGGCCATTTTGTTGTTACCATTAGTGTGACCCTCCTAAGTAGGACCACTGGGCTCCTGTACTCTAATGCTGTCCTAATTTTTTATTCATCTTTGACTGAACACTGGAAGAATGTAAATCAAAGAGTAGAGTTCCTCTGCCTTCTAACTTTTGAAAAATTCCCTATAAGGCAGTTGGAGGATAATTCCATAACCAGAAATTTCACTGCTCTCAACATTCCACAGAGGTCAAAGATCGTTTTAACCATTTTTGTAACCAAAAAAATGAATACTTAACCCAATGAAAAATGGTTTTCAACTGGAGTATTACCCCATTTTATACTATCAATCAAAACAAAATCATAGGTTTCAATATATAAACATTTGTTCTACATTCAAATTTGCAGAAATACATATTTGCTTCATAAATGAAAATAACCCAGCAGTTAAAATGTGTGTCAAGGATGTGCCCTTATCTTGCTGAGTTTCTTACTGTTTATTTTGCTTACCCTTCATCAGACACCTGTTTTGTACTGAAGTCTTCATTAAAAGGTTTTCCTTTTTTTTTTCCCCCTCCTTTTCTCTCTTTTCCCAAGCCCTTTGCTTTTTGGATTAAAGCTACAATTTTTATCTGTCTTCCCAGATTCCCCTTTCACTGGTCAGAAGGAGACTTTTCCTTTGTGTTAGAATTATTCACAGGACCCATGGAATGAAGGCTGAGCACAAAATAAACTCAGCTCAGAGAAGGGAAAAAAAAAAAGTGTTGCTTGAAGAGGATGGCTTTGGAACATTCGCCAAGCTCAGGACGAAATAAACAAAACTTGGGAGCAAGAATATTCTCAGAACAAGCAGCCAAGCTGGGAGCCAGAGCAAAACAGAGCGTCCTGAACATCTGTTTTGTTTTCATTTCAGGAACGAAGAACACCTTAGTCCTCACTGATTGTTTTGCTCTGAGCAGTCCCTTTGGACTTTTGCGAAACCCACAGAAAACCTGGGACAACGTGGACAAAATGTGAAAATGCAAAGCGTTTACTTAATATTTAAAAGAAAGAACAGAGAGAAAGAGAGAGAGAGAAAAGAGAGAGGTACCTTTGAAAGTTTTAAAAAATCAGGTAAAATACAATTTATTCTGACTATTTTTGACACAAATCACCCTGTCATTGCCATTTCTGCAGGTGTCTCAATTATGAGAGCACGGTGTGGTTGTTTAAATGCCTATACATTTGTCTGAAGAAGAGAAAAAGCCACAACATTGTCTATTAAATGTCAAAAAGCCTTTTCTTTAACTATAGAGGGCTTGGACAGAACTCAGGAAATACTTCAACTGGAAAAGAAATGTTAAAAGCTACCCTTCAAGCTATTGGAAAACCTATTATCAAATGTTAAAACCTTAAAAAAAAAATCCATGAGTATCCCGAGCTGGATTACAGATCTTTGTTTAGCAAAGGTTCATCACCATTGATAACCAAAGACAAAGTAACAATGGATGCAATCTACCTGCTCATTAGGAATCACGATGCTTAAATTAAGAAACTCAAGAACAGGTATCTGATGACGTGTGTTCTCTGGATGCAGGAATCACAGTTACTTACAGAAAATGCCGACGGTGTTTCTCTTTATCACATCTCTAAGTCATCATGTCAGCACTTTGGACGCTGCTAGCTGTCACTGTGTGTGAGAACCTAAGGAGAAAGGGGGAAAAAATGGACATAACTTTCCCTCAGAAAAAAACCATGTGGAAGAATATACATCGTGTACATGCATAGGCAGACAACCTTTCACTTCTTTTTCTCCGTTCATAGGACATAATGAGAATTAATTAGCACATTCCTAAATCATTTGCCCCAATTTCCTCTCTAATGTGTGTATCTATGCATAAGTGAAGATTTTGTAAAGAAAGGAGACAGAAATCAGAAAGCTGAGGTCAGAGACAGAAGCACAGATGTACATATAAATGGATGTTCTAGGATTGTGTCTCTTTGTGATGCAGAATTACAAATGATTTTAATTCAACCCCTTCAACGTGAGCTATCCTTTTTTTCTGTTCTAAATACAGTACCTACAAGCCCCCCAAATTCATCTCTTACAGACTTGGAAGATTTAAAAATTTCTCCAAAATGCCACATGTCAGTCAAAAAAGAAAATGATTGGCTTTTAAAATTATAATTTAAAGCACAGTGACGAGAGGGTATGTTTTCATTAAAATTTAACCCCTTTTTAAGCTCTTGTGTCTGGGGCTTTGGGGAACACACTGAAAACCTGGGGGCTTTGCCTGCATATCCTTCTGAGAAAAAAAAAGCTACAAAACAAAAAGCACAGAATTACAACGAACTGTAGCCTGTGTTAATAGAAGGCCATGTCCTTCAATATGCACCTCAGTACAGGAATTTACTGCTCATTGTTTGAAATATACAGAAAATTCAAAAGTCTGTCACTTCCATTTACAAATGTTTAGAAATTAAATCTAACAGGTAAGGATTAATCCACACGTGTTCTTGAACCTTATTTTTTTTAATGGTATCATTTTCATATGCTCTCAGGGGAATCAATTTCTGTAAAGTGTAACCTTTTTGTAGTAGGAATAATCATTTTTGCATCATGGTAATATTCAATTAAAACAAATTATTTTAAAAGAGTATTCGACAAAGTAACCCCTAAACATAACAATGCCATACAAAAACAACTGAGGGTTCAAAACATTTTACTGTCCTGTTTCTTTAGTCCAGCATTAAAAAGCATTACCTTGGCAATTACACAAATCTATACATGTGATAAAATTTTACAGAACTGTACACAACAATAGTGCACATCAAAAAACCAACAGAATCACCTATAGTCTAGTTAAGAGTATTTTGTGAAAGTCAGTTTCTCACTTTCGATACGTACCATGGTTATGTAAAAGGTTACCATTAGGGGAAGCTGGCTCAAGGGTATGCGTTACCTCTCTGCTGTTTTTTACCACTTCTTATGTATCTACAATTATTTCAAAAGAAAAAAAATTACCTCCACACAAGTTTTATAAATCCGAATTCCCAGACATTATGTTAGAATTTCACAATGCAAGGAATCAAATAGATTCTCACTAAAATTTAGATCTACAACTTTCAAAGAAATTTCAGAAAGGTTGAAAAATACATCCTTCATACACTACTATGTATAAAATAGATAACTAATGAGAACTTACTGTATAGCACAGGGAACTCTACTCAGTGTTCTGTGGTGACCTAAATGAGAAGGAAAACTAAAAAAGAGGGGATATATATATATATATATATATATATATATATATATATACACATATAATTGATTCACTTTGCTGTACAGCAGAAATACAACATTGTAAAGCAACTATACTCCAATAAGAATTAAACAAAGAATATATCTTTCAATTGACTCAGATTTGAGGAATGCTGGATTAAGTCTTATCATCTTCCAAGTCCTAATGAAGAGCAGGTCTCTAACTTTCTCTGACCACCTTATACCTTCTTTGCTCCAATCTCCGTCCCTATCCACCACCCCAGGCAGAAACAATGTCTCCCTCTATTTCAGAGCAGTTAGGTTTAGGGGTTAAGAGCCTATAGTCAGATTGCTTCTCTGATACTACCTGTTCTACCGTAGTCAAAGTGCTTAACCTATCAAAGCCTCTGTTTGCTAATCTGTAAAAGGGGGATAATAACAGTATCTACTGCATAGGGTTGTTGTGGGGTTTACACGAAGCAATGGGTGAAAAGAGCCTGACGTGTAGAAAGCACTACATCAAGGTCAGCGGTGACCTAGGGTAGTGCTTCGTCCAGGCTTCTACTGTAGTAAGAGAGTGAAGGATGACAGGAAACCAGAGCCACACTGAGCTTCCTTTAAATGCTGGCCCCTCCTCTTGTTAACTACAGGACCTACCCTCTCTCCAAGCCACAGCTCCCTTGTCTGAAAAATACAATAACGATGCAGTGCCAGGCACACAGTGAGCATCCAGCACCAGGCGTTTTTGTTAGTGCTGCATTTACTACGTTATAAATATTTCTTCGGACTCTCTGTTTTGCTGCACTATGAGATCCTGATAAGCAAAGGTCAGCTACTATTCCAGCTTTCTGTCTCCAGCCCAGTGTCGCCACAAAGGAGATGCTCCGTAAATGTTTGTTAAATTGCAATTTTTAAAAAGCTCAGGATGGAAAAATGAAACTTTAAAACTAACCACTTGAAACACATCACAAAGGACCCCAGGAGTGAAAAAGACATTTACAGGACCACTCCGGTTGCCGAAAACTATTTCTTTTTATGGTAATGGCACCTCTTTTAAGTTTTCAGAAACCGAATCTGTAAAAGTAAGCCTCAAGGAGAGTTTTAAGTTCTGGGTTCCAACGCAGAGGAGGCACTGGCCAACAATCCTTGCTTTAAACCCTCAGGTCCTAGAGGAGTTAAGTAGGTGCAAGTTACACCCACAGAGGACACCACACATCAATGAGAACGCCTTCCCTGTCTTTACTAACATACTCCCACGTGCTGTCTTAAGCAATACTCTTGAAAATTTAAGAAATGCCCACAATAATGGCCTGGGATGCTACAGTTTCCTGTAACAACGTTTATTCCTGTGCTCTCGCCTCTTCATCACAAAGCAGTCTTGCCATCATCCGGAAGTCATTTAAAGGACTGGAAAATCATCTTCAGGAAATAATCGGTTTTCTGTCCTAAGTCCTTATGGACTGTGACTTGAGAAACCCTCCTGCAGATAAATCTAACACCCTAATAATTCAATACTTTTCTCCAAAACAAAACCATTAGCATTTTATTAGAAGAAATATTTCATCTCTCTCTCTCTATTTAAACACGCCACAGAGGTAGCACTCTGTGTGGGTTGTTAGAAAGTCAAAGAATATAATTTCTTGATTAATTGCCATACACAGGATCTGAGTTATGCACAATTTTGGTAGTTAACCCCGCCACCTCCCGTAAGCAGTCTTGCTAAACCTTCCAAATAAGCACATTTCTGATAAATCACTTGCAGCTATTTAAATGGATCAGGCTTTATTCCTTGGGATAGATAGATCATGTCATTTTCAAAGTGCAAGAACTACAGGAGAGAAATTCCACAGTAAACCTCTGCTGTGGTACCTTCGTTCCCCTTGCAGGCTTCAGGGAGTCTCAGTTAATATTTCTTAGCTTAACTATCTTGTGGTCTCAGAAATGGTTGGTGATTCAGAAATTACATCAGGAGTCTAAAGATAGACTTCAATAAATGCAGCAGTTCTCAATCAGGAACAGAAAATGCCCGTTGGTTTAAAGACTATTGGGAATCAAAGAGCTATTCTTAGTTGGGCCAGTTACAGTCGATCCCTCCAAAAGCAAGTTACCTTCTCTCCTCAACCATCCATCTACTTAACTGGGTGCATGAATATAAATCACAGGGATCCCTAGATATTGGTAGAATGCTCAATTCTGAGCTATGGGTAACTTTTTATGGACTTTTTTTCCCCACCACAGGGGGAAAAAGAAGTTTTGGGGCACAGTTTCCATACTGGTTACTTCACCAATGGAATGACTGATTTACCCAAGACAACAGGGCTGGCAGCAGTAAAAGCAGAGGGAAAAGGTCGGGTCCCAGGTGTATCTGGGGGATGCTCCTTTATGCCACCCGACCTCAAGGAGTTACTATGCCACATTTTTATCACACAACCTCTGGCATGAAAATGCTTTGCAGGGGATCCTACATCCCTCAATTATGCTCTTCTTTTTCCAGTACAAGCATAACGATAAAAAGCATCTCAAACAGGATTAGTCAACCAATACATAAACAGCAAGCAACTGGCCCCTCTCGCCTTCACGGCCAATAAAGACCCTCAGACATCTCCTCCATTTCTCTGAAAATTTATCTTCTTTAACACTGGAGGTATGCTTCCCTAAATCTGAATTTATTTGGGATTCATCCAGACAACCCTCCCTTCTTTAGTTCAAAAAGTGTGCGGGGATACCCAGAATTCTGGAATGGATAACAGTTAATTAATTGTGACATTCTAGCAAAGAAAAAACACCCACTGGTACCGTCTTCTTGAATCTCACATCGTTGTAAATCACGGTCAATATATGTTCATTTAAAATAAAGAAAATTACATTCGTTTTTAATATTCTTTTTAGTTTATATTACCTAAATGTCCCATAGTAAGCATGCGCCACTTCTGCAAATAAAAATGTTCTTTAAAATGCATCTGACAGGGCTTCCCTGGTGGTGCAGTGGTTGAGAGTCTGCCTGCCTACGCAGAGGACACGGGTTTGTGCCCCGGTCCGGGAAGATCCCACATGCCGCGGAGCGGCTGGGCCCGTGAGCCATGGCCGCTGAGCCTGCGCATCCGGAGCCTGTGCTCCGCAACGGGAGAGGCCACAGCAGTGAGAGGCCGGCGTACCGCAAATAAAAAAAAATAAAAAAATAAATGCATTTTACAAAATTTTATATACATATCAATACCATGTCGAAAATACCATAAGGAAGTCTCCCTGAAGCTCATGCCAAGTTTTGTTTGCTTTGTTGTTGTTGTTGTTTAGTCTTGTTTTTGCTTTTTAAGTTTCCCTGACCATCCTGGTTTACCTCATTATTAGACTACAAGCCATTCAATAATTGACTACTAAAAAGTGTTTTACCGAATCCATAAAATGAGAATGAAGGGGAAAAAAAGAAAAAAAAACATGAACAAAAATGTCCTCTAAGTTTTCCTACACATATCCTATAATTTTCCAGTTGGCTTAACCACTCAACATATTTAAATAACCAACCAACATATTTATTTAACATTCGGCAGATGGACATGATAGAAACATCATGATTTTCAGATGTACTTTTATAACTGCAAGGTTTTCTTCATGCCAGGATCACAACAGGTTCTTAAGGTAAAGCTGCCCCTACCTGCTGTTTCTTTGATGTTAGAACAACTCTCAACCTCAACATGTCCTCTCAGATTAATTTAAAGCAGTGGAAATCAAATCATTCTCTTCAATCTATTTTTTACCCACAGCATAAAAGAGACTATTTTACATGTTAATAGTAATCTGATGTGGTTGTATAAATCTGATATAAATATGATACTCTGTTTGGAAATGATGCTAATTTAGTTTAAAATGGAGATTACATTTCAACTTGTAAAAGAGCAGGATGGAATATTAGCATTCATGGCTGTTATATAATTTCCCTTTACACTACACAAGTGTTACTCAAAATCTTTTCTGAGCCTCTTTGTCCAAAGATTTCCCATTCTTCCTATAAGAAAAAGGACTTCTCTATTTAACTATAAGTTAAACAGGTGGTACAGACCCTTGAAAAAAGATTAACAACAACATTATAAATGCATTTTTGAAGAAACATTTAAAGTTACAGTGTAATAAACTGAATAGAATGTCATAAGAATGTCAAACTGGGCACAGTAAAAATAAATGTTATTCCCAAGGAAAATAAAAAGTCTGCATATTTATGTAACATTCAGCAGATGGACGTGATATTAATATAGGGTTTTCAGTTGTACTTTTATAGCTACTAGATTTTCTTGCCTAACTTGGCAACCCGAGGCACCATTTGAGTTTTGGATTTGGACAACACTGCAACAGATGTCCAGACCAATAAAATAAATTCCTTAAGGGCTCTGCTTAATTTGTGTAATTGATCAATTTAGGTTACATAGGCCTCAGCTCACCAGCATGTAACTGCCTTCCACAAAAGCTTTGCAGTGGGGATTTCATTCCATATGTTACTAGGGTTTATGGCCCCTCTCTTCCACAATGCTGCAAATAGAACAGGGCCTGGGGTGACACCTGTTGGCAACCAGTGGTGAAAAACAACCACTGATAACAGCGGATGGTTCTGGGGCAGTTTTTCTCAAACTCAGCACCACTGACATTTTGGACCAATTCTTTGTCTGGAGGCTGTCCTGTGCATTGCAGGATATTTAGCAGCAACCCTGGCCTCTCTCACTAGATGAACCTAAAATGTCTCTAGACAGTGCCAAATGGCCCTGGGGTGACAACACCACCCCAGGTGAGAACTGTTGCAGTAAGGTGGATGCTTCTAGAATGGCTTAAGATTTCTCACACAGTTTTTGTTGTTGTTGTTTTTTGCGGTACGCGGGCCTCTCACTGTTGTGGCCTCTCCCATTGAGGAGCACAGGCTCCGGACGCGCAGGCCCAGCGGCCATGGCTCACAGGCCCAGCCGCTCCGCGGCATGTGGGATCTTCCCGGAATGGGGCACAAACCTGTGTCCCCTGCATCGGCAGGAGGACTGTCAACCACTGCGCCACCAGGGAAGCCCTCACACAGTTTTTTTAAAACAAAACACAAGACACTCTTCCCTTGCCTTGAAGTCTTTCGATCTAATCATAGTTTTACAGAGTTGTCTGTTGTTGGCCTGATAGAAGGTAACCGTAATATCGCTTCATCACTGCACTTAGGCGGGTGGTAATTAAGACATGGATTTTGAAACCCAACGTGAAATGTTCATCACTCACCTATTAAACTTGCGAGAGCTGCTATATTAATTATCGCCCCGTATCCCTGATTTAGCATAAGATGGCCTGCAGCCCGTGACAGAAATTAAAGGAAAGACCAGTGACCTCTTTTGTGACTACACAAATAACTACATGATAATAAATTAGTTTTCAATTTTCAGAAGACTTTACATGGTTAAAAAAAAAATGGAGCAAGTATGATACACAAACTTGATAGAAGATGGCTGATCAGCACCAACTTTGAGGCTTCTTTTTAAATTTGCTTCCAACCAATGCAAATAGGAAATTGAAGCAAACTGCACGATTATTTACCTGGCTGGGTACATTACTGAATATAATAATAATAATGAGAAGATGATGTCAGTTTATATTTTATATTGGGTATTACAGCAATAAAAGCCTGCTCATCTGACATTTTCAGAGGTGGAGAAAAATTTGACACGTACACACGGTACACACAGCACACATCCAGACACTCACACAAAAGATTTCTGCAGTCAGATTGACTTGAAGGATTCATACTAATATCAGACAAAAAGTATGCAAAGTGGAATGACTTATTTAACGGTAAAGAAGTACCATGACTTCCTGGCATGTTTTGTGCCTTTCTTACATCTGCTCCTGCCTCTGACAGCTTTCTTCCTCTGGCTGGCAAAACACAAATAAGAATGTACAGAAGCAGAGCCCCACTCTGATGTACAATAATACTTGGCTAATTAGAAGAATCCTCCCGGTCGTTATGCTAGGCAGTAGGAAGTAAGAAACTACATGAAAGCATGACACTTGCTAAGCCCTAGGACGGTGTCACAACTGAACTGGCCTCACTTTCTTCTGTTTCTTTTAGATTTGGTTGGATTGCAAGTTCATTCCTTTAAAATCAGGGTTTTGACTTTCAGAGGGAATGATTCCTTGAACACTGCACCATCTTCTGGCCAAACGCTGAACTACAAGTTCTTAATTAAAGTGTGAAGTCCCAGTTTCCTAAGAATGTCTGCTGGATGAGAACCCGATAAACTTTACTATTCCTATTTTCAGCACAATAGATCGAAGAGACACGGGAAACATCCTCCTTCTAATTAAATGAAAAGAACTCTATTTTAAGACAGTTTTGTGCTTCACAGTCTTCAACAACTTTTGATCCCACCAACGCTCATGGGATACTCACTGGCATTTAGAATATGCTGATTGGGGCCCAAAGAGGTATGCAACATGGTTCTGGCCTCTGAAAGCTCTGAAAGCTCATTTTACAGTTCTTTACTGTACAGTCATACAATTGTAAACTATATACAATATGACTACTGTACAGTCACACAATAAAGAGCTGTAAAATGGGTGAATTCTGAAGAACCCGAACAAGAAGGGCATAGCAATTAGAGGGGAGACCTGAAGACTGGCCTTGCTGTAAAAGATTTACTACAGACGGTGGTCCTGGAATCACGATGAAGGATGATGATGTGGCCACTGATGATGCTCAAAATACGCCAGGCACTGAGCTAACTTCTTACAAACACTACCTTAATGAATCCTCAAAACAACTTCATCTTGCTAACGAGCGTCCCACCCATGGGGTACAAGAGGTTAAGACTCAAACTCAGGTCAGCCCCGTTCCACAGCCCACCCTCTTAACCACCTCGCTGTGCCATCTCCCATGACAAGGATGAGAGGCCCAGAAAGGATGACAGAGGGGTTTCTGGAGGAATGAGATGAGCTCAGCAAAAGGGCAGAGGGAGGGATGTGCAGCTGCAGCTCTAGAATTTCCCTCTAGAAGGGACTTAGGATGGAAATCTTTCTGGAGGGAAGGGACAGCTCTGAGACGTACCTGTTTGAAGCTGTGTTCACAGAGGAGGCGTACAGATACCGCCCAGAGAAAGTAAGAGGAGCTGGCGGAAATCATGGGAAGGACTGACCTCCAGGACACCCACAGCTGCTTCCAATGAGAGCACGGGCTGCATACTCAAAGAATAAGAAAACCAGCGGGAGTAAATAGCTACGTGGTTCAGAAGGCAACCAGAGGAAACTGGATTCGAAAAGCAGGTTGGAAAAAGACAACCATGTTCAGAAAGTTAACAAGAGTATCAGGGTTCCAAAGGAAAGAAGAGTAAGCAGATTCATTCACTCATGTAAGCATTCATTCATTCACCAAAATGACTGGGTTCAAGGGCAAAGGATTTGGGGAGGTGGGAAGAGCAGGTGAGGATTTTGCCAGTTAGGGGAGGCTTGTGCATGTGCAAAGCAGAAGAAAGTCTAGAGAGAGTGACGGGAGATGCTGTAGAAATAAGACACGGTGGAGGTAGTAAAGGTGGGAAGAACATGGTAACGGGCAGAGGTTGAGGGCACCAGTCTCCAGAAAGGTTCCTTTCAAAGATATGTAGGTAATTCAGTCATAACCTAAACAAAGAATGCAAACTCAGTTTTGAGGCGGGTAGTAAATGCACACAGTGGGCCAGCCAGGTGAAATTAATAGGGAGTGGTGGATGGAGGAAACCTGGAGACATTGTGCCCCATCTAAAAGGGACAGCTGAGCCACAGCTCAGGCTGCTGCCATGCTGAAACTAGAACTCAGAATTGCCAGATGCTCTGATATTTCAAGACAAGCTAAAAAGATGGATTTCTATATGCAGTCTCTCAATGTGTATGTTGTTAGAAATTTTAAAGAATTTTAAAACACTATGCGGGCCAAACAAAACACATCTGCAGTGCAGGTGGGGCCTGCGGGTTGCCAGTTCAGAACCCCTGGCTTAGAAGAAAGATGTGGCTTAGCGAAAGTTATGTAAAGGAAAGAGGGAACGCCACATCCTAAAGTCCTGTCCTCTGCAGCGACTTGACATCCATCCTTCTTTCTGACCCACCTCCATCGTCATCATCCCCAGTGCAAGCTCTCATGACTTCCAATCCAGACTTCTAAGATAATCGCCCACCTCCACTCGCTCCTTGTTCCTCTTATGCTACACCTGTCACTGGACTCATCTTTCTAAAATATAGTTCTTTTGTGCCACCCACTTCAGCCTCAGCCCAGAAACTTGAAATGACTTTCCTCACTGCTTATTAAAATAAGAACTTCAGCTCACCTGCATCCATTACTCTTCATGATAAAGTATCATTATGCCTTCACAACAGCCCAACATTTCTTTCCAACTGAAATGCCCTTCCAAATCTGTATCCTAAGCTTTTGCCAGTACAAACTACCCAATTTCCCAAACGCAGCCTAAGTTTCCATATATGTAGATCAGAGTTTTTCAGTGTCAGAACTATTGACATTTGGGGCTGGAAAATTCTTTTCTGGGGGGGAGTGGGGTCCTGTGCATCGTGGAACATGTAGTAGCATCCGTGGCTTCTATGGACTGGATATTAGTAGCTCCTCCCCTGAGTTATGACTACCCAATAGGACAAGATGGAAACAACTGAGCCCTCGTAATATTCTCTCAGGAAAACCTTCAAATTAAGTGGAATTCTCTAAATCTTCACCACCAGGTAGCAGAAAAGTTTGCTCAGAAACAGCCAGAGGGGCAGAGGAAGGTTGGGCACTGATTAAAAGTTACTGTGTATGAATCACAGAGTCAGCAAGTCTCTTGACTTTTTCATCTCTTATCAAAGAAAAGAGGGGCTTCCCTGGTGGCTCAGTGGTTAAGAATCCGCCTGCCAATGCAGGGGATACGAGCTCGAGCCCTGGTCCAGGAAGATCCCACATGCCGTGGAGCAACTAAGCCCGTGCGCCACAACTACTGAGCCTGTGCTCTAGAACCTACGAGCCACAACTACTGAAGGCCCTGTGCCTAGAGCCCATGCTCCGCAATAAGAGAAGCCACCACAATGAGAAGCCCACGCACCACAACAAAGAGTAGTCCCCACTCGCCGCAACTAGAGAAAAGCCCGCGTGCAGCGATGAAGACCCAAAAACAGCCAATAAATAAATAACAAATTCTTAAAAAAAAAAGAAAAGAAAAGAACACTTCCCCTGGGAGGTTTTGCTTCCCTGATAACCATGCTAGGTCACATTCCCTTGCCCTGGGCTCTCACAGCACCGACGTCCTAATAATCCCTTGTTTAATGTTTGTTTCTCCTCTGGGCTGTACAATCCATGAGGGCACAGACTGTGTGTCACCGTCACAGCTGTATCCCCAGCTCCTAGGACAGTGCCTGGCATGGAGAGGGCACTTACTTCTCTGGCGATGAGTCATAAACCTTACAATAATAGAGTGATTTCCCCTTCATCTAATTCTTAGCAAATCCCAATTCTCTTATTCCTTTCAGATGCAGCTCAAGATAAATGATCTCCATGAAGACATCCTTGACTAATACCAACTGACAATGATCTCTCTTTTCCTATAAATCCATACAGCATTTCGCAGGGCTTGTTACTCGTGGTTTTCTACATAGTAGATCTTTCTCACCAATGAAATTCAAGATCTTCAAGAGAGTCTATATCTTCCAGTTTTCTATTATCACCTTTAACAATAAATATACAGGTGACAGATCTAAATACCTGCAGGTGCAATGAATAAATGATTACCTTTTTCACTAAAACAGCTAAAAAGCCCACCATCACCAAACTGAACCTTAGAAACCAAATTTTGAATTTATGATCTCGTCTAAAATGCTTACCTAATGTCTTCTTCCTGTATTTTAAAATAAAATTTCTATTGATTCAAGTTCAATTATTATTTATTCATACCATAAACATGTCACTTTACAAATAATACATACAAAAACCTTCTCGCCAGCACACATTTTTCTCATCCCCCAAGTCTGTGGTCTGGTGGAATGAGTTCTTTGTTAGAAAAAAAGAGAGAGCTGTGACTTTAAGCTGGTCAATTAACCTTCCTTGTTTCCTCAATCCATAAAATGGGTACATTAATATCTGCCTACTGGCAAGGGTAGTAATAATTCCTGTATGCTTTGGAGTCCTACAGACCAGATTCAAATCTGTATTCTATCTCATGATAGCTGTGTGCTCTTATTCATTAGTCAATTTAATCTCTCGGTCTTGGTTTAAATGTAACATGAGATTAAAAATAAAACCTACCTATTGTGAGATATATATATGATGATGTATACAGTTGCTAGTAAGTAGCAAGTGCTCAGTGAATGCGGGCCCTCTATTACTAGAGAGAAACGAATGAGACAATGACATTAGAAAAGAACTTTGGACAAGTGTAGTTTCTAGGGATGACCCCATTTAGTGATTATTGGAAAGTTAAATGATAAAATCAGTTACCTAATATTCCAAGAATTTTTTTAAAAAATGCTTAATTCTCAGTGTTACGGTCACAAAAGTCAGCCCTGGGTTTTTATGGACTGAGACTCAACCTGGGCCCAGGACAGGCATTATATTTTAAAATGTATAAAATCTGTCATTTTCCCCATTGTTCTTAGAATTTTAAGAGACTGTTGCTTTAAATCTGGTGATTCTGTCCAGCATCTTTTCTGAGTTAGCTGGACTTTTACTGCACCAAAACTGAGGCAAACTAGAACTTCAGATGCAAAGTAAAGTCAAGCAGAAATGCAGCTCATGCTATGGAGTTCAACGTCCATTCAGCTCCATGCTGGTGAGACCCTGTTACATCCCGTCAAATGGGCTGGGGGAACTGGGCTCCTGCACTCATCTCTCTTTCTATCCCTGTGCAGTGCCAGCCTCGACTACCTCCGTTTAGGTCTGTACATCTGCCTTTCTTCATCCACTCTCTTGAGGCTGCATGAAATTCAACTAAATTCAGAGGTTAGATGGCATTTTTCTCAAAAGGAAAAACAAATAAGGAGTTATCTTGACTAATTCAGATCCAAAATCTTTTCTATTATGGATATTCCATTCACTCAACCAATACTTTTCAAGTGAAATAGCACATAAATGTCTGAGATTTCCCTTTCACTCTGGCTCTGAGGACCTGGATTTTGTTTGCCCTTGAACAAGATTTTACTCTCAAATTTAGCATCAATAAAGCAGAGATAATGACAGTATTTGCCCACTGCATGGGGGAATTGTAAAATTTAATTAATTAAAATCTTAGACGAAGTGTCCTAGCAACACCAACATTCTGCATTACTTCCTGACCTGGATGTGAATGAGTGTTAATTTCAAAAGACAAATTCTCCAATTTATAGCATGATTGTAGAGCGGAGTTTTACATACACACACACACACACACACACACACACACACACATGCTCATCCATATACATATGTATATGCATATGTATAGCTTGGCATTTATACGAATGTGTGATTTCAGCGGCAAATCAGCCAAAGGAAAAATTAGCTACAGTTTTTTCCAAGGGAAATAATTTTCTGTTCATGTTCTGTTATTTTCAAAAGACTCTAATGCTGTTATTTCAAAACTAAATGTCCTCAAACAAGGCAAAGACAATTCTTCGTTGAATTATGCTTGCAGATGCCAAAGTTTCAGTGTTGTGTTAAAGTCCTACAAGAATAATCCAAAATCTTTTAAATGTATATGGAAACATTCTTTTAAAGTGAATGAAAAATATTCCACCCCTTTAGGATCAAATAACCTTAAAAAGAAGATAAATAAACATTCCACAAGAGAGAGGGAAGGAAGGAGGGAAGAGAGAAAAGAAGGGCATGAAGAAATTACTGTCATCGCTTCCCCTCCCCAAGAGAAAGTTACAAATCATCCATAAAGTTTATTCTGCATTTTGCTTGACTAAAGTTGGGCAGGGTCATTTTGTGACAACAGAAAGGAAAGGAAGAGCTCTGATGTAATTGAGTACGAGTATTAAGAAGCTATGTCTTTTTCTCTTGGCACTCATCTCTGGCTATCACATCCGTAAATTCCTGCCTGCCTTTTTTTTGGGACACAAACAGATTAGCTATTTCTTAACAGATAAATGTTTTCTCTGGATGCAGCTACTTTCATAGCTGATTAGTTGACTAAAAGCCATAGTATTTTTAAACTAGCTCGTTTATATAGATAAGGCTTTTTTTTTTTTTTTTTCAAGATAGCACCAGTTAACTTTGGCATCAAAATATGGCCTCCTGTCAAAGGAAAAGTACATGTAACTGATAAGGATTGAACGCGGCCTAATACTCACAGTGGGAAGAACATACTGCTTAGGGCTGTTTATATTCTAGCATGAATGAGAATCTTTTGTTATTTTCAATAACACTCTATCTTAACACCTAAAGAAGTGTTAGATGTGAGATATAAACATTTTTATTGATATGCTATGAATTTTAATATTATTTAACTTTATTTTATTAAATTATTTTCTACGTAGGCAATATATATCCATTAACATTTTTAATGAAGAGAGAGAGAGACCATATGTAAAACATCAAACAAGTCTTAAGAAAAAGGAAGAGGGAAGAGTTCTCTCTAAACATCCAGAAAGGAAACAAAAGTAGAAAATCTGAAAGGCATCATACTTGTTGATGAACAGATACAGCTTTTAAGAAGCTACCAAATCCTTCCCATTGTGGAAACCCAGTTTTTATTCATCTTCCTCAGTAATTGAAGGTAGGGATTTTTGTCTGTTTTGTTTACTACCAGACCCTCACAATCTAGAACAGTGCCTGACATATAGTAGGTACTCGAAAAAATCTCTACTAAATAAAGGAACAAAGGAAGAGAGCTTATCAAGGCAGGATATAAAACCTGAGATTGGTAAAAAGCAACAGGAATTCCAAGAAGCCTTTCATCTGTCACTTTGAAGTTTGCTAAGAAGAAGAAGAAAGAAGAACTAACAAAACTAACCAGTAAATGAGGCTGTGGATCAGTCTATATAGAACCTGAGATAAGAAAACAGAAAGTACCCAAAGGATAATTGGAATATTATGCTCCTCTTTCACAAGAGTAAGACCCTCACTTTCAGCAAAAAAAGAAGTGGAATTGAAGTAGCGAGAAGAAATAAGATGAAAAAATAGCCACAGAGTAAGGGGCTCAATAGATATCTCTGAATAAATGAAAGGCCGTCCACCCACATGGGCATTGGCTCAGCACTGGGATGCGAACCATATGGTCCTCAGAAAGCTCACGGTCCAAAGAGGGGGGAATAAACAGGCAGATTCCAATCCTGATAGAAAAGAAAAGAAAAATAGGTAAGAAAGGTGACAAAATTAAAAGGAAAACTGACCCTCCTTTTTCCAACCTAGGACACATTTGGAACTTGGGCAAAATCACATGTGCCTTAGAAAAGACACAATGCATCACAAGAGGTAAGTTCCACGAAAATCCTCTGAAAAGCTTGTTAATAAATTTGAGAACTTTCCCATGAGGAGAGAATAAGAAAGAGCTAAAAGTCTTCTGGAATGATGAAAGCTCAAGGGAATATGATTGGAGGTTCAAAAATTTACGAAATAAATGAGATGAACAAGCACTTGTTCAAAAAAGTTCAAGAACTGTGGAATGAGAGACAGCTCACACAGCATTAGATTGGTACATTTACGATAAAGTTTAAAAAATACCATAACCAAACATAGTACAGATTGAAAACATAAGTAGACTGGGGCATGTATAGAAAAAGTCATGGATCAAAGACAACTCTCGTAGCCTGAGGTAAAATCTAGACTGTGGCCATGGGTTTTTGTTTTTGTTTTTTGTTTATTGAACTCTTTATTAGGGAAACTTCAAACATGTACAAATTTAAATACGTGTGTATTCATCCATCATGCAGTTTCAATAATTATCAATCCATGGTCAATGTCATTTCATTTTTACCCCTTGTTTCATTTATTTCCACTTCCCCACCCTAACCCCTGGATCATTATGAAACAAATCTCAAACACTGCATCATACATCTGTAAAGAGTTCAGTGAATATTTTTAAATATAAGGACAGTTTAAAAAACATAACTATCATACCAACAGCATGCCCCAAAAGTTAACACTAATCCCTCCACATTGTCAAATATCCAGGCAATTTCAAAATTCTCTGATACGCGAGAGCATTTTTTTTTTTTTTTTTTTTTTTTTTTT